>NC_043706.1:100283109-100322945 GCF_006229205.1 Suricata suricatta
GCTATTGCTGGGTCATAAGGGAGTTCTACTGATAGTTTTTTGAAGAACCTCCACACTGTTTTCCAGAGCGGCTGCACCAGTTTACATTGCCACCAACAGTGTAGGAGGGTGCCTGGCTCTCCACACCCTCGCCAGCATCTATAGTCTCTTGATTTGTTCATTTTAGCCACTCTGACTGGTGTGAGGTGGTATCTCAGTGTGGTTTTGATTTGTGTTTCCCTGATGATGAGTGATGCTGAGCATCATTTCATGTGCCTGTAGGCCATGTGGATGTCCTCTTTAGAGAAGTGTCTGTTTATGTCTTCTGCCCATTTCTTCACTGGATTATTCATTTTTTGGGTGTGGTGTTTGGTGAGTTCCTTGTAGATTTTGGATACTAGCCCTTTATCTGATATGTCATTTGCAACTATCTTTTCCCATTCTGTCAGGTCTCAGCAATTTCCTACTTAATACATCCTCAAAGGCAAAGGAAATGAAAGCAAAAATGAACTATTGAGACCTCATCAAGATAAAAACCTTCTGCACCGCAAAGGAAACAATCAAGAGAACTAAAAGGTGCCAGTGTTTTTAACCTATAAGTGCTGTGGCACCATCAGTGCAAATGTCAACATATAACGTATTTGTATCATTAGGAAAGTAGTTTTTACTTGAAGATTCCCTCAAAGAGTCTCCAAGACCCTGGAGATCCATGGACCTTACTTTAAGAATGGCTCTTAAGGGGAGGAGGTATAGCTTATAAAAAGTAAAAATTTTCCTAACCCTCCTCTTAACTGACTTTCCAGTGAAAGTAACCTCCATTCCATGTGTCATCTGGCAGCAACTCTCACAGAATGCTGAATGTCAAGGCCGCTCAGCTGTCCTCTGCATTCATCTCTGTTCCCACCAGTAGAGTGAGGTGCTTTGCAAATATCAGTTGTATTCTCAACTGAGTTTATGCCAGTTTCATCGATACTCGTAATTATACAATGTTAATAATATGGTGTGAATAGAATAAGTGTGAGCTCAAAAAGAAAATAAATAGTGTTTCTAAAACTAACTTAAGTGCTTTGGAAGGACTTATTGTAAAAGATGGCTATCATATCATTTACTATGGATGAGATTTGTAAAAGGTGGGGGGAAAACTTCCAAATCTGGAAGGATTCTGCACTCCTTCACAAATAACTCTAATTCCTATATTATAAAGAAACTAAAACTTGAAATTGTGATGATGTGTTACATGTATTCTTTGCAGGAAAGAACAATGAAACTGATTTTTAGACAAACCACATATAAAGAAAAGGCTTTTAGCTCACCTTCAAAAGATTAGGGAATGTGTGTACATATAGATACTTTTGTGTGTCCTTTTTTTTTTCTTTTAATGATTCACCACTTAACCAGCTTTTCCAGTAGATTTATTAACCGGTAGTCAGGATCACATTGAATCAGGTAGTTACTTTGCTGCCATCCATTTCGTGCTGGAAGCAAATTTCCTTTGGTTTCCATAATAGTAAAATATGCTCTCTCCCATCATTTCACTTTGTATCTGTGGCTGAGTCTGATTGTATAGTTAGAAATACAACTGTTACAGGTCAGATTTCATAATGATATAGGGGTGAGCCGGATTGTATCAACTTTTAAAAATCATTATAACTAGCGTTTTGTTGAGTTGGAAATTGCTTGGACAAGTATATGGGGGATCCTAGAGTTTGCACAGAAATCACAGAGTAACACTTCCTGAAGGATGAGAATTATAATAATAAATGTTCTTTGATCTATGAAAATAAATTCCCTGGTTAGTCACATCTGTCAGGGTAGATGGTAGTGGTTCATCGATGTCAGCTCTACCATGGCCAGGTATATGTGCTGTCATTTATAGATGCATCGTGACATGGTGCAGAGACATGGGCTGGGAAACAAGTGACGTGGACCCTCTGCCTGGCTTACTTAGCCACCACCAGGAGTCCGCGAAGGCTGTGTTCCTGACTCCCTAACAGTGACCTTGCAGGATAACTTGTTTTCCCTAGAAGTGGGGGAATTAATTCACACTCTTCGTAGTCTGTTTACAACCAGCACATACTAGTTGCAAGGTGGCTTTGTCTGTGGCCAAACAATTAAAAAACTCATCAACCTTTGTTATTTTAGCACCAGGCTTTATCACCACAGCTAACTAAACACTGAAATTATTAAATGCCAAGATATTTCTCTAGATGCCTGAATTCCATGATGATCACATATTCACTGTTAACAGTGTGGCCCAGTTTCATAGGCCTGTTCTTTCTTTTTTTCTTTCTTTCCAAAATGTCTACTGAGCATCTGCTTTGTGTCAGACACTGTTGTAGGATTAGGTATCCAATAGTGAATACAGTAGAGGGAAAAATAAAATCCTGCACTTGTAGAACTTAAAATCTAGCAGAGGATCCATATACATATACACTCACATATACATATACATGTTCAAACAAATGCGAAGAGGACAAAAAAATGGGAAAAGAAAATAAGGTACTGTTAGTTGGAATTCTGCAGGGTGACCACAGAAAACATCATTAAGATCATGTCTTTCATATAAACTCCTAAAAGAAGAATATTGGCTAGAGGAAGTGGTCTCCCAGAATATTGTTTTGTGTGTGAAGAGAGAATCTTAAGCAGGCTCCGTGGTCAGCCCAGAGCCTGATGTGGGGCTTGATCCCATCACCCTGGGATCATGACCTGAGCCGAAATCAAGAGTTGGCCACTCAGCTGACTGAGCTACTCAGGTGTCCCTTTCAGAACATTTTTAAGTATTCTTGTCCTGGGATCTATGGGGTGTGTATGAGAGAAATAGCGTCTTAGTTTTCACGGACTCTAATTGAAATTTAGCATTTCTTCCAAATCATGTACATAGGTAACCCCTATACTAATATTGGGGAGGAGTTGTAGCCTTGCAACAGGCATATATTTTCATATCCCCTTATAGTTATTCTAAATACTATTGTTTCTGCTCGTCACTGCTTATAAATTATGGTAGTTACTATCCCTGCTGTTAAATCTTGTTTTTTAGTGCCGTAATAAAGACAGGCAGAGATCAAAATTTAAAAAAAATCTGTATTGATAGTTAGATGTCAGAGTACTAGATTTGCTTATATCCCTAATTGTTCTATCTTACGAATTTTAAAGCATTTGAGAAAGAGGCTGAGGCTTCACCAGATTGCCAAGAGGTCAAGAGATTCATGGCCTAGAAATATTAAGCTTTCATTTAATCCCTAATGGAGAGTTTTCTTCCACCTCCTAGTCATACAGCACTTCCTTCATGGTGTCCTTCTCCTAGAGATTAGTCAAATATGCTTTGAGATGGTTGGTGTTTTCTGGACTTTCTAGTTCCATAGAATTGTGATTGTGAAAGATCCCTTTTTAAAAGCTTCCTGTGTAACGCAAGCCAAACGGTATCAAAACACTTGCAGAACAATGTAGCAAGTCAAGCAGAAAGTTGGCTTCCTAGAAAATGACGGTTTCATACTTCACAGGTCAGCTTTTACATTTCCCTGAAAGTTATTACTGAAAAGACCTTAAAGGTGGTGCAGTTCATCTAATGAGAAAGAACAAGATGTAGAAATCTGAGTTAGAATCAGTTCATTTCACTGACATACACTAGATCTTCTAGGCTATGATACCTTCACCTTGAACTGCCTGTGGGAAAAAAGATGGGATATAGGTGTTCCACTAATTTGGCAAGGAAGCCATTAAGAATGGAACTGAGAACCTTACCCAGGTAAAAAGGGAGGGTGGGTATTGGTTAAGTGGGTTCTCTGAGAATTTCGCCCTGCCACTACATGTTATATGCTTTAGATCTCTTTGACCATATCCTTCTACCTCTCATCAAAAGTCAAAATTCTCAACATCTTGCTGTTGCCAGAAACCTGAGAGAAAAAAATCATTCGTTCTGTAATTTTCCCATGAGATAAATCTTACATTTGTGTCTACTTGTGGAAACTGATTCTGAGGCATTAAAGGCATTAACCCTCTTGGATGGTATCTTCAATCGTGCCCTTTCCTTCTAAGAAACAGACACTCGAAAAGTGGATGAGCACTGTAGGACTGTTGCACTCACTCGCGTGGTTGATTTTCCTCTGCAGGCTGGTGAAAGATGCTCCTTGGGATGAAGTCCCGCTTGCTCACTCCCTGGTTGGTTTTGCCACTGCCTATGACTTCTTGTACAACTATTTGAGCAAGACCCAGCAGGAGAAGTTTCTTGAAGTGATTGCCAATGTCTCGGGATATATGTATGAAACTTCATACCGGAGAGGATGGGGATTTCAGTACCTCCACAATCACCAACCCACCAACTGCATGGCCTTGCTCACGGGAAGCCTAGTCCTCATGAATCAAGGTGCGTGTGGATACAACTGAGGGAATGCCCAAGCCAGCATCCTCATCATTGGCTTGAGAGCAGAGCATTTTTGTACCTGGCCGTGGTATATATCTTCATACTTGGATCCTAACTAAGCTCATGAGATGAAGTAATATCTAAGGCATCTCTTAGACAATTGAGAGACATATCTATCCTCATTTCTACTAGTTACATTAGCCTGCAGGTTAGTTAAGTAAGGCTTTTGACTGTCTCAAGCCATATCCTTATAGCACGTGGTCAGTGGTGAATATTCATTTTCCCAGAGAATTTTGACTATGAAGACAGCCATCCTGGATAAATGGAGTTTTTAGGGTTTATTTATTTATTTATTTATTCATTCATTCATTCATTCAAATTTTTATTTAAATTGTAGTTAACTAACGTATAGTATAATGTTGGTATCACGAGTAGAACTCACGATTCATCACTTACGCGTAATACCCAGAGCTCTTTTCAGGTGTCTTCCGTGACACCATCACCCATCTAACCCATCTCCCATGTACCTCTCTCCGTCGACTCTGCTTGTTCTCTGTCTTTAAGAGTCTCTTGTGATTTGCCTTTCTCTCTCCCTTTTTATTTTCTCCCTTCCCATATGTTCATCTTTTTAAAAGCCAAGTGGGTGGTTTATTATTGGAAATGAATGTTCTTTGCACACAGATTCCTATCATTACAACACTATTTTTTCTCTAATGACTTAAAACCACCAATCCAGATCATTTAGCTCAGATTTGGAAGTGACTTTTGTGGATCACATAGCTACTCTGCATTAATGTATTCTGTAATTTCTGATGTTACATTTTCTCTGCTTATATAATTTTGACTTAATTAAAACACCTGTGAAAGTCTATAAATGATTAAATAAGATTGTATTTAAGGAAAGCAGCCCTAAGAACACAGTGAATTATTAGGGTATTAAATATATACTTGGGATAGGCAAATCTAACAGAACTCTTGACTGCTTCCTCATAAGAATTAGTATGCATTTTGTAGATTATCCAACATCAAATTTCCTCAAGTCTAGCTTTCCCCCTTGTCTTATCAGCCAGCCATCACTTTTAATTAGTCTTAGAGGAAAAGAAACTAACATTAACAGAGCATATGTCATGTGCTAATCTGTGTCCCTGTTTTATTTAAAACAGCCATCACACCAGCCATTTAAGGTAGCTGGGATTTGGACCCAGTTCTGACCAAACTCAAAGTTCACTCCCTTTCCATTATGTTTTGTTGCCTCTCTTGGAATAGACATTCAGTTTATAGTAATTTAAGGAAAGCTTTAAGAGGGCAAAGTTTCATCCTAGCTCCCTTTGTTCTTTGCTCTTATAAAAACAAGCAAGATTTAAAAGAACAAATTGCAAATAAATAAGTAAAATGAAAGATCAAAATGCAAACCTTCAAGTATTTATAAATCCTGAGGCCTGTGGAAGACATCATCATGAAATGGCGGAAGGAACCCAAGACCAGCCAAATCTCAGCCCAGGGCCTTGGTTTTAGCCTAGTGTAGTGTTATTTCTTTATATAAATTTTTCGTTCTTTAGTAGCAGGAAGAGAGCCTATTTCTTCATTCTTCATGGTAGATAAAATTGCTCTGGATAATATGCAGACACTGAAAATACTAGTTCACATTGGATCAAAATGCGAAGTTCTCCTCTGGGAGGAGTTTTGATGTGCATTTATTTTGTGACTATAGTTCCAGTTGCTCAGAACTATGGGATACAGTCTTCCAGAATCCCCACATAGGCAGTGTACAAATTTTTTTAAATTTATTTTTGAGAGAGAGATGGGAAGGGGCAGAGGATCTGAAATGGGCTCTGTGCTGACGAGAGCCCAGCGCGAGGCTTGAACTCACAAACTGTGAGATCATGACTGGAGCCGAAGTCGGAGGTTTAACCAGGCACCCAGACCTCCCAGGCACCCCAGCAGTGTACACATTTATAAGACAATTAGACAAAGAGGCGAAATCTTTGGCCCTGCACATCTCGGTTAATAACCAGGCTTAGACTCCTGGCTTTGTTGCGTACTCGCTACCTTTAGAAGCTACCTCACAGACTGTTTCAACAATTCCACATCTCCAGACCAGTTTTGTAGATACTGACTAGATAGCCTGTCAGTAGTTCTCAGTGGACTCACATAAAACCTCACAAGTGGGAGGATTAGAACTTGTATATAGGGACTGTAGGATCACACGTAAGCAGTTTACACATCATTTGGAAAGAAGACAGATGTGAAATGTTTAACTGATTATGCAATAGTTATAATAGCAAAATAGAATAAAATAAGTATCATGAAGCTAAGGTTAAATATCAATTGAGTGTATTTATTAAGTTTGAATTCAGGAAAACAGTATTCTTTAGGTAAGTTTGAGAAGGTTCATAGAACCTTGAAAGATAGATAGGATATAGATAAGTGAAAATAAGAACATTCCAGAGAAGGTCTATGGATGGTAGAACAACACAGAGCATAGCATCAGTAACAATACCAGTGCCTCATATTGGCAGGTTTGAAGTTTACAAAGGTGGACATTGCTTCATATATCCTGAACAAGGTTGTTGTAAGGAACAAATAAGGAAATGCCAGGTAATGTGATGATATCAGGGAGCAGTAAGTTAGCAGGCCTGATTTTAAGCAAACATTGGTGTCTGGTTGGAGATGCAGGATATAGAGAAGAAAAAGATGATAACTGGGAATTTCTGTTTTTTATTTTTTTAATGTTTATTTATTTTTGAGAGAGAGAGCACAAGCAGGAGAGGGGCAGCGAGAGGGGGCGACAGAGAATCTGAAGCAGGCTCTGTGATGTCATATTTTGTCCCTGATGTGGGGCTCCAGTCCTTGAACCGTGAGATCATGACCTGAGCTGAAGTTGGACGCTCAACTGACTGAGCCCCCAGGCACCCCTGGAATATTAAACCCTAATGATTAGAGAATGGAGAATGAAAACTATTTAGGAGACTACTAGCATGTCAGGTGGAGAACTGGACTGGAGGAGTCAACGTACAGTGAACAGTCAGCCACCTTTGCAAAGCTGAGCCTGAGACAGTGCTGCCCCCATGAGATGGGAGGCAGGTCTTACATAGCCTGGGACCATGGATTTAGACTGGGGTCTGGTGGTCCCAGGGCCCCTGGCAACCCTCACCCCCAGCACACGTAGTAAGCTACTGTAGTGTTTGGCACTGGTGATCACACACATGTCTGTGGGGCAGAGCCACAAAACTCCATCCACATCAGGACACAATGAGCTTAATTTTATCTTCACTGGTTATGTGTTTTAAATGTAAGCAAACAAAATAACCCTGAAATCTAAACACCTAGGTTCAGATCAAAGTCCTGTTCATTTTTAGTCATGTGTCAGAGGTCTTGAACACGGCTAGCTTTCTGTAATTTTGGAGTAATAATGCCAATTGAATTGTTAAAAGGATTAAGGAAGATTGTGTTCAGTGCTGTGTAGATAATAAATGTTTTAGAAATGTGAGTTGTTAACTGTTACCTAAATGCTAGCCTTGCAAGAATTATAGAAAACTAGCATTTTTGAGTCAAAAGAATTTTATAAAAGTTGGTAGGCCTTTAATTTTCATTGCAGAAATTGAAAAACATGACAGGTTGAGTGCTTGAACAAAATTTTGGGCCTCATTTTAGGCAGATTCAGGACTCCAAGTTGATTTTCTTTACCATTAGATTGTCACTCCCATGGTCTTTCTACCCTGCTGTTCTGCCTTTTGAGATCCTTGAATCTAAAAGCACATAAAGAATGAGAAACTGTCTTCTAATGACAGGACAAATTGAAGACTGCTTATCCTTTATAGTATTTGCAGCTTATTAAAAATCCTGTAAAATAATGGTGCAAGTTTTATGAAGTTTTAAGCTTCAAAAATATTTTCAATTAGTAGTTTTTAGAAAACTTGAAGGGGTGTCTGAGCGGCTCAGTTGGTTGAGTGTCTGACTTCAGCTCAGGTCATGATCTTGCAGTTGGTGAGTTGGAGCCCCGTGTCTGGCTCTGTGCTGACAGCTAAATGCCAGGAGCCTGTTTCGGATTCTGTGTCTCCTCTCTCTCTTTGTCCCTACCCTGCTTATGCTCTGTTTATCTCGAAAACACATAAGTATTTTTAAAAATTTAGAAAAATTGAATAAAATCTCAATATACAGATCTTTTCATAAAGACAAAGTTATCTTAGACATGATGGGGTTTCAGTTTATTTAAGATTGGAAAACGGTACTCATTTCAAGGCTTATCTTCATTTCATTAAGAAATGACTTGTATTCAAGAACTTCTTAACATACATCATGGACCCAACCCAAACCTGGATTAGCAGAATGTTGTTTGTAATGTTAAGAAGTGAGTTCTACAAAATGCCATTTGTAATGTAAACTAGTCAGATGACTCAGAGCGTTTTATTTGGCCGTAAGTTTATGCTTTATGAGAGCCATGGTCATTGTTCCCATGTGTTTTCGTTCTTCAGGGTATCTCCAGGAAGCATACTTATGGACCAAACAAGTGCTGAGCATCATGGAGAAGTCTCTGGTCCTGCTCCGAGAGGTGGCGGACGGCTCCCTCTACGAAGGAGTCGCCTATGGCAGCTACACCACTCGATCGCTCTTCCAGTATATGTTTCTCGTTCAGAGGCACTTTGGCATCAACCACTTTGGCCACCCATGGCTTAAACAACACTTTGCATTCATGTATAGAACCATCCTGCCAGGTATAGTGAGGAATTAGAAGTGGGAAAACATTAGCTATCATAGTTTTTATGAAAATGGGCTCATGAGGAAATGAAATGTGGGGGTTGAGTCATATTGAGGTTAAATTTTTTGTTAAAAAAAATTAAAGAAGAATTTAAGAGTTACATATCACCAGAACATACTGGGGAGTTAATGTGAGGACTTGTGGTTTACGTACTACAAAGCTCGGAGCATAATGGATCAGATATAGTTCGGAACCCCCTTAGTACTTTTATTTTTGTAGATGTAAAACTTGGGTACGAATACAAATCACTTTTCAAGAATCTTTTTTTTTTTTTTTAATGTTTTTATTTATTCTTGACAGAGAGAGAGAGACAGCGTGAGCACGGGAGGGTCAGAGAGAGAGGGAGAAACAGAATCCCAAGACAGGCTCCAGGCTCTGAACTAGCTGTCAGCACAGAGCCTGACACGAGGCTCGAACCCACCGACCGTGAGATCATGACCTGAGCCAGAGTTTGATGCTTAACCGACTGAGCCATCCAGGCACCCCACTTTTCAAGAATCTTAACAAAATATAAACATTTATGATTACATGTTAGTTTTCCTTGACGTATGATCCTGGATTGATTCTCTTTCATTTTTTAGTATTTAGTTTTTATTTCCAAACTATATAGATACTCAAGATGAGAGATTATACCTATATATTTCCTGGATCTTTACTGTTTTCTTTAAGCAGTTTATTGAAATAAATAATATAAAATATAAAAAATTAAAAAATGATTGGCTGTAAGGTGGCTCAGTTGGTTAAGTATCCGACTTTAGCTCAGGTCATGATTTTACCATCTTGTGAGTTTGAGCCCCACATCAGGCTCTGTGCTGACAGCTCAGAGCCTAGACCCTACTTTAGATTCTGTGTGTGTCTCTCTCTGCCCTTCCCCTGCTCATGCTCTGTCTCTCTATCTGTCACTCAAAAATAAATAAACATTAAAAAAATTTTTTTAAGTGAATTGCTATAAAATTTCTAATTCTGTGTTGCTGTGTAACTTAGGCTTCTAAGAGAACTGGCTCTAAAAAAAGATGTATATGATTTAAGAACACATTCATTTCCAGGACAGCCTTGTAACTCTCTTTTCTAAACAAGACTAAGATGTTAGAAGTTTAGGAGTTAGATTTTCATCAGGATGGGGTTCCCCTCCCCCCCCAGTGAAATGCAATTTTTAGATGATGATTCTAGACCTACAGTAAAGAATTCAGTCTTTAAATTTTTTCTTTGCTTGTATTCACAAGGACTGAATAGAATCTCCATTATTGGATTAGTTATCCAGAAAATACTACAGAGCAAAAGAACCTAAGATTCTTAAAGTTTAGTTGAGACTTAACATTCAGAACCCTATTGTTTTTGTTTTTATTCTTAGATAGGCAGGAGAGGTCTGTTTTGTAGTTTATCTTGATAAAAAGGCCCTCCAAAGCAGGGGATCTTGAAGAGGTCTCAGTGCTTTTGTAATTTGAGCTGAGATCTAACAGCCACATCACTGCCGTGAGCTGTTTCCCTGACTGCATCCTAAACTGGAAAAGACAGTGTAAATGACTCTAAGAGAAAGATTCATGTATTTGTGTCAGTTAATCCAGCAAACCTTTATTGAATATCTTTGTGGCAGGCATTTTACAAGGCAGGGGATTCAAAGAGAAACAAAGCATATCATCTGCTTTCAGGGAATTCACAGATTCATAGAAGATTCAGAAAGTCACATTTTATCATAAAACTTGGGGTAACATTCACTAAGTTGATAAAAGCAAAAATACTGGCTGTAAGTTATGTAAATATGGTCATGGTATCTTTTTAGAAGGGATTGTGTGTTAAAAGTCAATCTGTTCTCAAGAGCCTTACCCCCCTCCCCCCAATGTCCATTCTAGTACTGATTATTCCTGTCTGGCTCTGAGTTGTCTCCCATTTCCTTTCAAGAACACCTGGGGCATATTCAGTCTTACCTGCTTTTGTTTTGCTGACCTATTCCATTTTGATCATTGCATTTTCTCTCTAACTTCCAACATTAGCACACTCTTCTATGGGAATTATTTTCTTCCTATAGAAATGGAGTTTCTCTCTTAAACCTTATCACTTCCACTTTATTGGATGCCAGATCGAAGCACCTTCTGTCATTATCTGGGCATAGAGTGTGGGATGAGTTGGTGGGGGAGCTGGTGTCATTTCAGGTTCAGGAGCTCACCATGCACCAGAGGATAGCCTATGTGTCTACGCAGAGATAATTATACGTAGCATGGAAGTTGGAAAATGAGGAAGTGGGCAGTATACGTACGCGTTAATAATTGTGGCACTTCCATTGTCAATAATTAGCTGCCACATAACAGACAGACTCCCACACAAGATTTGTGGAAGACCCTCAGGGATTCTGATTAACTGGGCTGGGGTAAAGTGTGGACATTGTGTTTCGTTTTTTTAATCCAAGATACACAATTGATTCTAATTTGCAACCAGGATTGAAAATCATTGTTTAGATCTTTATGGGAGTATGCAGTTTTCCATTTATCTTAATTCTGTCAAACTTCTTTCCCCAGGGTTTCAAAGAACTGTGGCTATTGCAGACTCCAATTACAACTGGTTTTATGGTCCAGAAAGCCAATTAGTGTTCCTGGATAAATTTGTCATGCGTAACGGCAGTGGTAACTGGCTGGCTGATCAAATCAGAAGGAACCGTGTGGTGGAAGGTCCAGGGACACCATCCAAAGGCCAGCGCTGGTGCACCCTCCACACAGAATTTCTCTGGTATGACTCGTGGGGCTGCTGGGGGGCCGGGGGGATTGTAGTTTTTTGCAATTAAAAAGAACAGCTATCTAAAGTACTTTGTAACCCTTTCTCCATGCCCCCTCTGCCCTTGAACTTCAGTTGATATCCCACAACAGCAGGGTTTGACACTCTGTTAGAAACATTTCCTTACATGTAAGATCTCATTACTGTTTGCAGGTTTTGGTTTTCTCATATTGGGAGATGTCTTAGGCTCACATATTTAATAGATTTGCATGTTTTTATTAATATCAGTTTTGAAATCATATAAAGAGAAAAGCACAAAAGTTAGATTGGGTTCCTCCGATAGTCACACCAAATAAATAAATAAAGGGAGTAACATGTTTTGTTTTAGTAAATGGAGCATTATAATCTTCTAATAGCAAAGCTGTTACTAAATTTTCAAAACTGTTTAAAAGTGTTTGACAGTAGTTGACAGTTTCACTTTGATAATAAAAGAGCCATGTAATTTTTTTTGCCTTAATCTTTTCAGCCCAGAAAGAGAAGCCAGGGCCTCCTGTTTAAAGTACTGCCAAGTATATTGTTGGCATCCAGTAAATTAAAATAAAAATTACAGGGAACTGGTTAGTCATTAATCCTTGATGTCTTTTCAAGCTATTGAAATGTGTATTCAGCTCCAAAATGGGCTTCTGTGGTTTGATTTGCTTCTCTTCAATATTTCTTTTTATTTTAAAAAGTAAGAGGGAAAAAAACCATTAATAAAGTTAAAACTGGTTATCCTTTTACCAGGATTTTTAAAAACTATTGTCACAGATAAAGTAGTGATTTAATGTGATTTCACTTTAAATAAATGACCAGGAGAGCCCTATAAAGCTGACTGTAGGAGTCAGATTAATACTAACTCTAACTTGCTTCAAATTCTGCTATTTACAGGAGTATGCAAAGTGACCAAAGTCAGAGAAGTATTGCCAATTTGTCTTGTATCTGGATTTGTTAAATTACAGTAATTAAGTCAATGTTATTAACTAGACCCAAAATGGAGACACAATTTCTGATGGCCTGAGATTCTAGAACAAGGGACAAAGTGACCAAAATCAAAGACCAGTAAGATTAACCCTACCATTGGCGATTGATTCATTTTAGAGAAAAGAGTCTGAAAGCTAATAATACAGGCCCACTTTTCTTCCCTTGAGCAGCAAATCATCCAACCTGTCGGAAATGTTAACTCAAATCATCAAAAGCAAACAGTCTTGTTTATGATTGCTTTGGGGGCTTCTCTGAATCACAAACCTGTGTTCTTAATCACTGTGAACGTTTAATATTATTTCTCATATTAATTTGACAGTAAGCATTCGTCATAAATTAAAAAATGAGAGGTCATTTTATTGTCCAAAATGCATGACATGATCTGCAGAGTAAAACAAAACCTGTGGGTCCGGGTAGGCAGTAGTAACCACAATTGTACATCTCCTGGTATTAGGAGTTTCTTGAATTTCATCCACTTACATTCTTTTTTGAAAAAATTTTTAAGTTTATTTATTTATTTTGAGAGGGAGTGCACATAAGCGGGGGAGGGGCAGAGAGAAGGAAAGCTGTACAGAATCCTAAGCAGACTCCACCCCATCAGCACAGAGCTGGATGTGGGGCTCAAACTCACAAACCATGAGATCATGACCTGAGCCAAGATCAAGAGTCAGA
Organism: Suricata suricatta; assembly: GCF_006229205.1. Lineage (NCBI taxonomy): Eukaryota > Metazoa > Chordata > Mammalia > Carnivora > Herpestidae > Suricata > Suricata suricatta. The sequence continues at coordinate 100,296,606 of NC_043706.1, forward strand.
TACTTAATTGGCTGCGCCACCCAGGGGTCTGTCACCCACTTATATTCTTTTTTTAATCTTTTTTTTTTTTTTTTTTTTTTTTTTTTTAGTATTTGTTTATTTTTAGAGAGAGAGTACGCAGGCATGAGTAGAGGACGGGCAGAGAGAGAGGGAGACACAAAATCTGAATCAGGTTCCAGGCTCTGAGCTGTCAGCACAGAGCCTGATGTGGGGCTCGAACTCATAAGCCACAGCTCGAACTTAATAAGCCGTGAGATCATGACCTGAGCCGAAGTCGGACGCCTAACCGACTGAGGCCCCCAGACGCCCCTCCACTTATATTCTTAAGTGTGGTATTGGTAGTAAATGTTATCTAGTGTGTGAAGTTCAATTCTATTTAAAAATACTCTATTTAAAAGTAATTCTATTAAAGTACTCTACCAAACTTTCAATAATACCAGCCATGACAGAACAGTACTTTCTTGCAACTCGAGGCTTGTTAGAGTCTGGATCCTAACACGGAGTTCTCTAGAACGGAGCCCCTAGACTAGAAGTGTAGATGGGAATTTAATTCTGTGAGCCCTGGTCGTTTGGATGGCAGCTCTGAAATCATTATGTGAAGAAGGTTCATGTAGTGATTCACAGCATTAGCTGTTTCAGGCTCAAATCTAAGGATCCCACAGTGTGAAGTACTCCTGTCCCGTTCACTGAGGGTGCTCCCCTGTGCATGCTTATCCACGGGTGTTTCTGGAAATGTCCCTAATACAGAACACACTGCCAGCACTCTGGGTAGCATTGTGTGGTTTTCTCCAGCCACGTCACAGAGCGGTATCACAGTCCTGACGTGTTATTTTAACTTGCACCAGAAACCCATTTAACTGTTTAAAAATGAATCCTTTCAGGTATGATGCCAGCTTGAAATCTGTCCCTCCTCCGGATTTTGGCACCCCTACATTGCATTATTTTGAAGACTGGGGTGTTGTGACTTATGGGAGTGCCCTGCCTGCAGAAATCAATAGATCTTTTCTTTCCTTCAAGTCAGGAAAACTTGGGGGCCGTGCAATATATGACATTGTCCACAGAAACAAATACAAAGATTGGATCAAAGGATGGAGAAATTTTAACGCCGGGCATGAACATCCTGATCAAAACTCATTTACTTTTGCTCCCAATGGTGTGCCTTTCATCACTGAGGCTCTCTATGGGCCAAAGTACACCTTCTTCAACAATGTTTTGATGTTTTCCCCAGCTGTGTCAAAGAGCTGCTTTTCTCCCTGGGAGGGTCAGGTCACGGAAGACTGCTCGTCGAAATGGTCTAAGTACAAGCATGACCTGGCTGCCAGCTGCCAGGGGAGAGTGGTTGCGGCGGTGGAGAAAAATGGAGTGGTTTTTATCCGAGGGGAAGGTGTGGGAGCGTATAACCCCCGGCTTAATCTGAGAAACGTTCAGAGGAATCTGATTCTCCTGCATCCACAGCTGCTTCTCCTCGTGGACCAAATACACCTGGGAGAGGAGAGCCCCTTGGAGACTGCAGCAAGCTTCTTCCACAATGTGGATGTTCCCTTCGAGGAGACAGTGGTAGACGGGGTCCACGGGGCTTTCATCAGGCAGCGGGATGGTCTGTACAAAATGTACTGGATGGACGACACTGGCTACAGTGAGAAAGCAACCTTTGCTTCAGTGACATACCCTCGGGGCTATCCCTACAATGGGACAAACTATGTGAATGTCACCGTGCACCTCCGGAGTCCCATCACCAGGACCGCTTACCTCTTCATAGGGCCGTCTGTAGATGTCCAGAGTTTCAGCATCCACGGGGACTCCCAGCAACTGGATGTGTTCGTCGCCACCAGCCAGCATGCCTACGCCACTTACCTTTGGACAGGAGAGGCCACGGGACAGTCTGCCTTCGCACAGGTCATTGCAGATCGTCAGAAAATTCTGTTCGACCGGAGTTCGGCCATCAAGAGCGCCACTGTGCCTGAGGTGAAGGACTACGCTGCTATTGTGGAACAGAACCTGCAGCATTTTAAACCAGTGTTCCAGCTGCTGGAGAAGCAGATCCTGTCCCGAGTCCGGAACACAGCCAGTTTTAGGAAGACTGCTGAGCGCCTGCTGAGATTTTCAGACAAGAGACAGACGGAGGAGGCCATCGACAGGATTTTTGCCATATCTCAGCAGCAGCAGCAAAGCAAGTCCAAGAAAAACCGAAGGGTGGGCAAACGCTATAAATTTGTGGATGCCGTCCCTGATATTTTTGCACAGATTGAAGTCAATGAAAAAAAGATTCGACAGAAAGCTCAGATTTTGGCACAGAAAGAACTGCCCATAGATGAAGATGAAGAAATGAAAGACCTCTTAGATTTTGCAGATGTAACGTATGAGAAACACAAAAACGGTGGCTTGAGGAAAGGCCGGTTTGGACAGACGCGGATGATGAGGACAACTCACGGAAGAGCCTCATCCGCGTCGTACACCAAGCTGTTCCTGATCCTGAACATCGCTATTTTCTTTGTCATGTTGGCAATGCAACTGACTTACTTCCAGAGGGCCCAGAGCCTGCATGGCCAAAGATGTCTTTACGCAGTCCTTCTCATAGACAGCTGTATTTTATTGTGGTTGTACTCTTCTTGTTCCCAGTCACAGTGTTAGTGCTAAAGCCAGGCATTGCTTGATTGTTGTGTGATCACAATAGTCTATGCAAAAAAAAAAATTTTTTTTAATTGCCCTAGTTACTGGACTTTTTATCTCAGATTCATTTTTAACAAATTAAGGGAAAGATTTTTTCATACAAGAAAGCAGGCATATGGAGAAATCAGAATTGGAAAGGCAAAGATGTATCAGAGGAAGAAGAGTGAGGTGGTCCCATGGTGTTTCTGGAAGAATTGGGTTGGCTGATTTAGCAGTGCATATAATACTACTCTTAGAAGAAACAAGTCTGGTCTTAAGTAATATTTTTTCTTGAGAGAAAAAGATTTAGACAGATTTGGGTTTTATTAATATTAATTTAATGCTATTAGCAGTTTCCAGATACAAATTTTATGGAAAAGACTGAAGCCCACAATTCTGAGGAAGTCAGAAAAATATGTTAAATGGTGTAATCATGTTGACAAATAAGTATTCCTAAGTCCTGGCATGGCGGGGTTCACTTCTTTGGAGAGTAGTTCATTGGTGAATTGACAGCAGGACCTGCATATTGGATTAGTATTCGGACAACATAACAAAATGACGACAGAGGATCATTAGAAAATTGAAATATATTTTCAGTAGAAAACACATACCAGTGGGTGAATAGCTCCTTGATGATGTTGGTCTCTGTGCACACATAATGCATCCACTGGTTGTTCCATAAGCAAGACAATTACAGACAACTAAATTTTCTATTTTCCTTATATGGAAAACTGTTGTAGACCCAGTGACTCAACTTCAAAATAAAATATTTTATACCCTGAACATTGATTTCAATACCAAAGAAGATGGGGAAGCTAAAATTTGGATATGATTCTTATGTTTTTTAATAGAAAACTTTAAGTTTATTTTGTTAAATAAATATCATAATTGTGATTTATCTATAGTGTCTTCATTGTTCTATTACATTAAAGGTGGATGCAATAGTTTTGAAATCTTTGAAGAGAACTGTTATTTGGACCATGCGTTAATTAAACTTATAAAGTAGTGTTTGAAATGAAAGAAGTAATTTCTCTGCTATGTACCTTTTTGTTGTCTAATCCTATTTGAAACATTTGAAACAAAAGCCAATTTCTGACACTTAAATACCAAACTTAAAAACATAAGTTGCCATAGTTATTTTTAGTTAAGTTCTCAGGTGATAACAGGATCATGGAGTACTGGAAACATATTCCACAATTTATATTTCAGAATAAGAAAACGATCTGCTTACAGGGAACTTAAGAGTAATTATCTCACATTCCACAGAGTTGAGTCTTGCAGTTTTATTCCTTGAAAACAGAAAATATGCTTAGCTCAAAGTTTACAGTAAGGATGCATGCACTGATTTGTAGGTTTAAAGTAGTAAGCGCAATCTTTTCTTTTTACTTGTCCTGTTCGTTTATGGACATCCCAGTGTGTAACAGAAAACAAGGAAATGGAGAAACTGGCATTGGCACCTTTTTGCAGTTCTAAATTTGAACCTTCTTACGTAAAGTAAACCCAAGTTTTAACTTTTAACTGTGCTTCACCATTACACTTGGAATCGAGAAAATGACTTCTGAGGAAGTATTTTTCCTTCTTTCATGGAAGAAGTCTCTAGGGAGGATGTCATTACACACTGTTTAAAAGAATAATGTTTTCAAAAGAATAATGCTTCCGTTTGTCCTGCATGGATGCTGTTACTGGGATTTAAACTTGCTTTATGTGACAGTTTCTCTGTTTACTTAACCTCATTCAAGATTCCTCTCTTGTCTTTCTCATTCAAAAGGATGAATTGTCTGAAATGATCAAAAGCAAATTTTGGAAAAAAAAGCGGTGGGGGAGATTGCTCTTTGAGGCTATGAACTAAACCTGATCTCCGATCCAAAAACTCAAGGCATACTTTCTAATACAGATAAAAAGCACAAGCAAGTGCCAAATTCAGTTTTCCTTTTGTTTTCATTAGGTTAGGGCAGACAGTGAATTAGTCATTTTGGCATGGCCCAGTGTAACACATTAATTCTTAAAAAAATTTTTTTTAATGTTTTATTTATTTTTGAGAGAGAGAAAGAGACAGTGTGAGCAGGGGGAGGATCAGAGAAAGAGAGGAAGACACAGAATCTGAAGCAGGCTCCAGGCTCTGAACTAGCTGCCAGCACAGAGCCTGACACCAGGCTCAAACCCATGAACCATGAGATCATGACCTGAGCCGAAGGCAGACGCTCAGCCAACCGAGTCACCCAGGTGCCCCTCATTAGTTCATTTTTTAAGCAATTTTTTAAAATATGGTAATCATGTGGTGGCTCAGTCAATTAAGCGTCCTGACTTCAGCTCAGGTCATGATCTCAGGGTTTGTGGGTTTGAGCTCCACGTCGGGTTCTGTGCTGACAACTAGCTCAGAGCCAGGGGTCTGTCTTTGAATTCTGTGTCTCCCTTTCTCTCTCTGACCCTCCCCTCCCCATGCTGTCTCTCTCTCTCTCTCTCTCTCTCAAAAATATGTTTGAAAAGTATTTTTAAAAATATGGTAATCATGCATCTTTGAAGCAAAATCCAGTAACTGGGTTTTTTTTCCCTTCTAATTGGACCTCCTATTTCACTTAAAAAGAAACTTCCAGAGGCAGTGACTTAAGTGGTTAAATAAAAAAGAAAATGCTGAAACAAATCACAGCTCTTTATAAATGAGACCTGTTTTATATCAGGGATAGTGCATATTTGAATAAAACTAAGCAACTCTTTGTTCCAGAAAACCAAGCAATGTTAAATCTCCCTTGTAACTGAGTAATCAATTATGGAATCTGTTTCAGGGCCGCTCACTGAAAGGAGTGTTTCATGTTCACTGAATAATATGTAAGCTGTTTTTCAGGAGATTGGCAGGACTCTAGCCCTAGCCTTAAAGAAAAGTCTGGGAGTTAATAGCATACACGTTTTGTGCAGTGGAAGGAGCATGCATATTCCCTGGTTGGTAACTGATTAGCTTACAAACACCCAGGATGATGGATGAGCCGTCTCATCTGTTAAGAACATTCTTTTGAGATCACTGTTATAATTGTGAATGAAGTCAGGTGGAAGTCCATATTCTGGGACTGTTTTAATGGTTAAAATTTATTATATTGCCTAGAATATTAATTCTTCCACAAATATTTTAGTCGTGATTTTAAAGAAGTAGCAAATGTCCTAAGTTTGATAGTTTTAACAGAATATTATGCACCCTGAATGTTTTTTTAAAAGAAAAATTTACATTATAATTGATTTTGCTTTGAAAAAATCTTAATCGTTCACAAAACTGCCCACAAAGGAATTCGAGATTTCTCCAAACTTTTCAGAGAAAGCAAGTTGTGAAATGTTGTATTTGTAGGTTAAAAAATATATTTCTGTTTTTCCTGAGAAATATAAACAAGATTAAAATGGATATGATGATAGGGAAGAGGCCCATGTAATTTATCATCTGAACTAGGCACTTGTAAGAGTTAAAAGGAAGAGCAAACCACAGATAGAAAGCAAGACTGTTCTGGGAGCACGAGGACATGCAGTCCTCTACGCCAGAGATAATTAATTCAGGAAATGAAAGGAGTCAGGGACATGCGTGTGAAGGTCTCACTTGTACTTTAGTGCTAAAAAAAGGAACTTGAGATGATCTGATTGCGCCTCCAAAATCTGCAGGTAGGGAAACAGTTTCAGCAAAGGGGCTTTCCTCTCTCCCACTTCCTGTCCTGCTTATTCCTGTGCTCGTTCCATTTCTGTTGGCAAAGCCCCTTGCCTTGATTGTCCCGTCTTTAGGATCATGTTGAGAAGAGGTCAGTTTCTGCAGCTTGCTTCTTAGCTCACTGGCAAAGATAGATGACTTTCCGAGCGGTGTTTCAGCTACATATTTGCTTTATGCTGTAACACCAATGAACTACTGACATTTCTCAGGAGATGACTGCAAACAATCCACTCTATAGTCTTAAATAGTTAATTTTCGGTCATCTATTTTAATAGGTTCAAACTCTGTTAAACAAGACACATCACCACTTGAAGAACAAAGATCGAAGTTGCACTGTGACTTTCTTGTTCTTCTGGGCTGTATAGTTTCTGTCTCTTAGAGAAAGAGGTTTTGGGGGGTTTCTTTTTCAGTTTTAGATTTTTTCCCTAAGTTATAAACATACATGATTTAAAAAGTAAAATAGTACTGAGGCTTGAGTTTTTATTATATATTTATTTTTAAACGTTAATTTACTTTGGGAGTTTGGGTGCAAGAGTGCGAGAAGGGGAGGGGCTGGGGGAGAGGGAGAATCCCAAGCAGTCTCCATACTGTCAGTGCAGAGCCCAACACGGAGCCTGATCTCATGAATCATGAGACCATGACCTGAGCCGAAATCAAGAGTTGGACACTTTGGGGTGCTCAGTTGGTTAAGCATTCGACTCTTGATTTCAGCCCAGGTCATGATCTCATGGTTTGTGACATCCAGCATTGCGTCAGGCTCTCCTGAACTGACTGTAAGGCACCTGCTTAGGAATCTTTCTCTCCTTTCTCTCTCTGCCCCTCTCCCACTTGTGTTTCTCTCTCTCTCTCTCTCTCTCTCTCTCTCTCTCTCTCTCTCTCTCTCTCTCCCTCCCTCTCCCTCTCCCTCTCCCTCTCCCTCTCCCTCTCCCTCTCCCTCTCCCTCTCTCCCTCCCCCAAAATAAATAAACATTTTTTAAAAATTAAAAAAAAAATAGGCAGATGCTTTACCAACTGAGCCACCCCGGTGCCCCAAAAGGCATCTCACTTTAAACACATCCTTCCCACTCCTTTCTCACTCTAGATTTGTGCTTTCCAGAAGTAACTAATCTCTGGCTGTCTTAGCTGTTGAGTCCATTATGTCCTTGTTTATGATAAGGTCTAAAACTTCTTACCAATGAAGAAGAGGATTCACCTCCCTTGTCCATCTCCTCTCTCTTCACACATGTTTCATTCACCCCTAACCTTCTAACAGAGCTGTCATAATTTTTGGTTAAGTCAGTATTCAGCATTTACGTGCTATCACCATGGTAAGTAGGACTCGTGGGTTAGCCATGTAAAGCACTGTCTTATTTTCATGTAGAATTTTGTTTTCCCCGAAGTAAATATTTCTTTTTTCTATTTGGTTGGTTGTCAGGCAATTTCATTTCATCTCCCAGTTTTCCCAGGAGGAGTTGGAACCTTCTCCACGTTCAGTCACCTGTGTGTACTTGGGGAAGCTCTTTGTGTTCTTGGCACCAGCCTTCCTTACATGTTAATTGTGCTCAGAACTCATTTCTCCTCATTCTGAGGATTCTCTGTGTAGATCTTCTGCTTCCTGAACTTCATGCTTCCTTTTTCTTCATTAACATCTCATTTTGATGGAGCTATCTAGGAGCTCTGCTGCCTCAGTGATGACACTTTGCTGGGGGCGAAAGAGAATCTTCACTTAATGTTATCCCAACCTTGAGGATCCAGTAAGTCTACTTCCTTTATCTCAACTCCCCCAAGATATATGATGGTAATCATACTCCAAGCTCATCCCCCCACCCCCATATACATCTGAAGGGTCTCATGACTGAGATTTCATTAAACAGTAACAAATGGCAACAGTGAGCCCCTCAAGGTCCTGGAAACCCTGCTTCCAAAATACCTTAGAGACTTACTCTATTCCTGATCCCCTCCCAACCTGAGGGTGTATAATGACTTACCTGTCACGACCCCAGTGTTCCTATCCCCATGATTTAAAAAAATCATCAGGGTGCCTGGGTGGCTCAGTTGGTTAAGCGTCCGGCTTCAGCTCAGGTCATGATCTCACGATTTGTGGGTTCGAGCCCCACATCGCGCTCTGTGCTGACAGCTAGCTCAGAGCCTGGAGCCTGTCTTCGGATTCTGTGTCTCCCTCTCTCTGACCCTCCCCTGCTCATGCAGTCTCTCTCTGTCTCTCAAAAAAAAAAAAATCATTAAAAATAATGATTTGCACCAAAGATGTCTTCAAGAATTCTTTTTTGGCTGTCGACTCCGGACCACCCCAACAACACCCCAAAACTTAATCAATCTTTTTTTTTTTAATATTTATTTATTTTTGAGAGAGAGAGCACCAGCAGGGAAGGTGCAGACAGAGAGAAGGAGACACAGAATTCAAAGCAGGCTCCAGGCTCTGAGCTGTCAGCACAGAGCTCAATGTGGGGCTTAAACTCAAGAACCGTCAAGCTGCGAGATCATGACCTGAACCGAAGTGGCTGCTCAACTGACTGAGCCACCCAGGCACCCCAAAACTTCATCAATCTTGATTCCTTAATTCCTTTACCCCACTCTCTAAGGAATCTGTTTTAATAACAGAAGAGTATATCTACGCCATTCGAGTTCTAAGGAGAATTTATACTTATATATTTATATAAATTCATATAAATGTATATATTCAAAGCTCTGTTCCTGATACAAAAAGGACTGAAGAAAGGAATACATGATTATTTTGAAAGATGAATTCACAGAACTTTTTATCAAAGTTGAAATATAAATTATAATAACAACTTAAAACATTACTATTATTGAATATTGCCCTTGTGTAGCTTACTCTTAGAAGACATAAAGAGAACATAAAAATCACTACTCTGACTTTCCCACTAGACTACATTCCTTGAGGGCAGGGATTGGTTTTTATTTTTTATTTTGAGAGGATGAGCAGGGGAGAAGAGCAGAGGGAGAGAGAGAATCTCAAGCAGATTCCATGGTCAGCATGGAGTCCAACACTGGGCTTGATCCCATTACCCTGGGATCATGACCTGAGCTAAAATCAAGAAGCAAATGTTCAACCGACTGAGCCACCGAGGCGGCCCCCTGCTCATTGTATATACATGATTCTAACACAGTGCCTGGCACATCCGTGGTATTCAAAAAATACTTACAAACTGACTGAATACATGAACGGAACACAGAAGACTGTGGTCTTAGAAGACCTTAAATACAGGACTCCAGCTGGCACAATAAGCTAGCGTCATTAACCTCCCACATAGCTGTGAACTTTGGCCCTGAGAGATGCTCCAACTGGATCCTAGAGCTGTTTTAGCATTGGAATCTCTGGGCTCTGTGGTGGTTCTAAAATTCAGTCTCCAGGACCAGGCGCATGAGAAAGACAGATGTGAACTGCTGCTAGATGGCTGTAATACGTGCGGTGGTCCCAAGTGGGATAGAAAGCCCGGATGCCAAAGCACAACTTAAAATAACACACCATTTGTGTGGGATGTTGTAAACCACCAGTAATCAACACACTGTTGCTAAGCTTCAGTAATTGCCCATGAGAATGCCTTGTGAGTTCACGACATTGTGCAATCCGGCAAGCAAGTCCAGGCCAGCACAGCTGACTTCCTAGAGAACACAGGACAATGTGGTGTGGGTGCCGGGGATGTGGGCAGGCAGTGTGGCTGGGAGGATTGATTATTCAGCTGGCTCTTCAGGCCACACCTACACGCGTGGAGAGTCACACCATGGCACCTCAGAGCACATCGGACTTCCTGGGGAAACTGGCAAGCGGCATAGCTCATATAAGTTACTGCATGTTTCCTCTACTTCTAAATAGAGTTTCTGTGTTGCTTAGTGGATGTTTTAAAAGTCTTATAGATGATGAGAGGACCTTTGTGAATTCACTGCTTAGGAGAGGTCATTTTTTATTTAAAAAAAATACTACTTTGGATGCCAAAGGAATAAGGAATGAAAGAGTATTTGATGGTTCTATAAAGTTAAGTTTTGTTTTTAAAATAGGATATAAAGAGGAGCGCCTGGGTGGCTCAGTCGGTTAAGTGTCCAACTTCAGCTCAGGTCATGATCTCACAGTTGGTGTGAGTCGGAGCCCCACATCAGGCTCTGTGCTGACAGATCCAAACCTGGAGCCTGCTTCAGATTCCGTGTCTCCCTCTCTCTCTGCCCCTCACCTGTTCATACTCTGTCTCTCAAATAAATAAATATTTTTAAAAAGCATTTTAAAAGGATATAAAGTGGATACAATTCATGAAAACACTGCCCTGTCCATGTTTCCACCATTATCATGTGAAAGCATATAGGCTAGTAGTGATAATAATAGCCATCTTACGGAGGCCTGTAGAGCAAGAATTTTGCAGACATCTGCACACCACTTTGATAAGGATGTAAGGAAGATATAAGCTACAGCCCCATCTTATAAATTAAGAAGATAGGCTCAGAGAGGTTAGGAATTGGGACTAGAGAAACACAGCAATTATTATAGACTATTTTATGAACCTCAAAATACAACAATGTTTTGGGGCACCTTGGTGGCTTATCATTTAAGAGGCAATTCTTAATTTTGGCTCAAGTCATGATCTTGTACGGTCTATGAGTGAGTTCAGGCCCCAAACTGGGTTCTGTGCTGACAGTGGGAAGCTTGCTTGAGATTCTCTCTCTTTCTCTCTCTCAAAATAAAGGCTTCAACCCCTGCCTGGCTAGTACTCCAGGTGCACCAGACCTCGCCTGCATTCGGTACATAGGCTGTCCCCAGCACATAGGTGTCCAATCCAACCACTCAGCCTTCCTGATCATGCTCCTCCTCGGAGACTTTGAGTGGGCACTGGTGGGAGGGCAGGACCACACCACTGTACCCTTCCTTTTCTCACGCTGCCCACCAGTACTCATAGGATACTTCAGGCAGCTCCTGAAGTCCGGCTGGTAGTTTGTTCTCTGAACATTTGGCCTTGTGGAGGCACAGGGTATGTGGGGCTTCTTCCTTTACCCAATCTCAGCCTTTCTTCTTAATCAGGGCAAAGCCCACCACGTTCCAGGTGCAGATCTTGAGCATGGCCGATTTGCCATTTGGGCAAGGTTTTCCCATCTGTGTGTATGGGGGGGGGGTCCCCTCATACAGGACTGGCCCCTCTCCTGCCTCTGTTCCATTTTCCTTTGCTCCTGTCGTACTCTTGGCTTCTGGCTCAGTCTGGGGCTCTTTTCCGTCTTCTGCCACAACTCACTTTTCCTCACGCTTCAGCATCGCTGGAGCGAATGCCCTTCTGAACCTGTACCTCGCCGCCCACCAGAGCAGTATTTTTACCACGTTACCTGCTCGGTTCCAGCCTGGCTCCTCCTCTAAAAGGCATCCCCATATTTTAGAAATTACACCTGTTTGTCATAGTTTAAGATTCTGCAGTACGGCTTAGAGAGAACATAAGATATATCATCAGTGTAAAATCAGACTTCTGCTTTTTGTTTCTGGTCTCATCGTGCACCCAAACTGAGTCACTTTTATTCTTATGAAGTAGAAATGCTTCATAAACAAAAACAAATTATTTACTGATTTCTGTATATTCATCTCAATATTATACGGATTTTGCCCTAGCTCATAAATGTTTGTCAGCTTTTCAGGTTGTTTGAAATGAATGAAGTCATTGTAAAACTATAGTGCTGGCTTATATTGGTTAGCTAATACTTCATATAAAATAAGCCTACCTTATTACTCTCTTGTAAAGAAGACAAAGATTTGTCTGCAATAATTATTTCAGGTGTGGAAATATAAAAGAAGCTAGAAAATACTTCACAATCAATGTATCTTTGAGGTAGCCGGTCACTTATTACTCACACTGCTTTTTAAACCTCAGCATTCTGTGGAAGGAAAAAAATGAAACTGTTTTTTGTTTTGTTTTATCTTCCTGTTTTGGAACATTTAAAGAATTATTTGTTTTTTTCACTTTTGACTGAATTTTGTCACTTTTTGGTGGAATGTTTGTAATTTTTGGAGATCACGCCTGTTTCCTTCTAGGACCAGAATAGCATATTACAGAATGTTAGAGTTGAAAGGGACCCTGAAACTGATCTTGCCCAATCCTCTCACTTCACAGTTAAGGAGTCACCTTGTTGGGCATTTCTTCACTTGATGCAGGCATAGGCATCATCAAAACCAACACTGCCTGCTTTGACATTTCCAGCTGTAAGTTGGACCAACCCTAGGTTGGGGGGGAATAAACAAAACATGGATGAAAACAAGTTTATAATGCCATCAATCCAGCTATTGGATTGTTCTTCCCCCAAATAATTTCAAGTAAGTTTCAGACTTAAATTCTTGAACTATATTCATTTATTTCCCTGAATAAAGATGGCTGATAATTTTCTTACTAAACTGTCTTTGATTCTCTGTTAGATGATCAAGTCAGGCATTAACACCCCATAGAGCAGAAGAGCCTATTATGGCAGAGAATTAGCGCCCTCTAGCACATTTCTGAGTCACCACTGCTTTAAAAAATCTTTTCTAAAATCTAACTGTGAAACCAAAGTGTTCTAAGTACTGTGCTAGGTTCTTTCCACTATCTCACTTCAATTCTCACAAAAGTTGTATGACATCAGTTGAGACAGCTGAGTAAGGAGAGGCAGGTAACATGCAGTGTGGTGAGGGCTCCTTCAGGAGCGAGAAGAGCCGTGGACAGGCAGTGACTGACTTTACTGAATGACACAGCGATGCCCCTCTGAGAGCTCCTGGATTAGTAGGGGAGATGGAAATCTGGAAAGGAATGCCGCAGACTTACCTATTTATTTTACAGTGTGGAGCAAGGGAACAGAACCACTTACTCTGCTTGGGGGTTTTCAGGATAGCTTCAGTGAAGACACAGCACTGGACAAAGTATTAAAGGAGGAGAGTAGTTTGCCAGGTGAAGAACAGAGAAACGGCATTGCAAGCAGCAGTCAGAGCAGGTGAAAAGGCACATAATTGAGGAACACTGTGGTACATAAGTACAGGTAATGTAGGGGGTCAGTGCTGTTGGAAACGGGGGTGCCTGGGGTGGAGAGGACAGAGGTGGCTGGAGCAGGGCTGGGAAGAGATTCCATATTGCTGGGAATACAGAACTTGTCCTCTTGACAATGGGAATATTGAGGATTTCCAACCAGAAAATAATGTGACTGGATTTCTTTCGTTTTCTGCCTTGTAAGTTAAGAAATATAACCCACACTCAGAAAACTAGTAAAACAAATATACTGTATAAAGCATAGTTATAAAGCAAACACTTCTGTACCCCTCACCCTGGTGTAGAAATATAACGTTGTGAACACTCGTCCCTTCTTTCTATCCCATTCATAATCCCATTCAAGCCCCAAAGACAATAACCACTGTGTCTGTGATTCTTCCTCATGACTTTTTCTTTACTGTTGCATGACTTCTATAAACATCCTCAGAAAATAAAATTTCATTTTAACTGTTTGTGAACTTTTTATAAATGGAGTCATACTTAAAATTTTCTTTGTGTTCGATTTGCTCAACATAATGAGTTTTTTAAAAATATTTTTTTGTTAATATTTACTCTTTGAGAGAGAGAGAGAGAGCAGTGAAGAGGCAGGGAGGGAGAGAGACACAGAATCTGAAGCAGGCTCCAGGCTCTGAGCTGTCAGCACAGAGCCCGAACTGCAGCTTGAACTCACGAACTGTGAGATCATGACCTGAGCTGAAGTCAGACGCCTAACTGACTGACTGAGCCACCCAGGCCACCCAACGACATAATGTTCTTAACATGCATCCTTGTTGATTGTTGCTGTGGCAGCGTTTGTTTATTTATTTACAGCATTTGTTTATTTATTCAAGCATTCTCCTGCTTGAATATTTTGTAATTTTTCCTGTATGATGCTGTTGGATATTCATTCTTCGACTTTTTTTAAACCAGTTTTTGCCTAATACAAACAATAATGCTATGAACTTTTATACTTTGTACTTTTCACATGTCCCTAACAGTTTCTCCAGCCTAAGTCAGATTTCTTTCGGGAAGTTAACTCTGATAGGACTGTGTGGCCTCATCTAGAGTGGAGTGAGGGAAAAAGAGCCTGGTCCACTTTCAGTGAGTGTGGAGAAGAGGTCCGATATGAGGGATGGTCTGGGGGCAGTATTGAGCTGCACAAGAAATGGAGTGGCAGGCACTCACAGGTGACCCTGAGTTTTCTAGCTTGAAAGACTGATGTTCTTAAGTGACACAGAATTCTGGACAGGTGAGTTTTAGGGGAAAACAAGTTGTATTTTGGGTTTGAGATGATTGCTGGACATATAAGCAGAAATGTCTGTTAGAGGCAATCAGAAATACCCATGGAGAACTTAGGAAAGGGAAGGACTTGAGATGGAGATTTGGCAATAGGAACATACAGTTGGTTGTCAAAGACATGGGAAAAGAGAGTAACAAGTAATTGACGGCATATTCTGAGCATGTACCATGTGGCTGACACTAGTCTAAGAATGTTACATGTATCTCAAGAAACAACAAGTGTTGGTGAGGATGTGGAAAAAAAGAAACCCTTGTGCACTGTTTGTGGGAATGCAAACTGATGCAGCTACTGTGCAGAACAGTATAGAGTTTCCTCAAAAATTTAAAAATAGAACTACACTGTGATCCAGTAATCACACTACTAAGTATTTTCTCAAAGAATATGAAAACCTGGTTTGAAACAATACCTATACCCCTATGTTTATTGCAGCATTATTTACCATTGCCAAATTATGGAAGCGGCCCAAGCATCTACTGATGGATGAATGGATAAAGAAGAGGTGGTGTGTGTGTGTGTGTGTGTGTGTGTGTGTGTGTGTGTACATATATATATATACACACATATATATATAACCATATAAAAGAATGAAACCATAAAAAACCATAAAAAAGAATGAAATCTTGCCATTTGCAATGACATGGATGGAGTTAGTATTATATTAAGTGAAATAAGCCAGTCAGAGAAAGACAAATACTCTATGATTTCACTCATGAAATTTAAGAAACAAAACAAATGAACAAAAAAAAAAGAGAGAGAGAAACAAACCAAAAAACAGATGCTGTTTTTAAAAAAGTGTTTATTTATTTATTTTTGAGACAGAGAGAGTGTGTATGTGGGGGGGGGGGTAGGAGGGGCAGAGAGAGAGAGAGAGACAAAGAATCCCAAGCAGACTCTGTGTTGACAACAGATGTGGGACTTGAATTCATGAGTCATGAGATCATGACCAGATCGAAAACCAAGAGTGAGACACTTAACCAACTGAACCTTACCCAGGTACCCCAAGAAACAGACCCTTAACTATTGGGAACAAACAGATGCTTAGCAGATGGGAGGTGGGTGGGGAGATGGGTGAAATAGGTGATGGGGATTAAGAGTACCCTTATCATGATTAGCACTGAGTAATGTATAGAATTATTGAATTACTACATTATACAACTGAAATTAACAGAACACTGTGTGTTAACTCTACTCAATTAAAATAAAAAACTTAATAAAATTAAAAAAAAGAACGTTACCTGTATCAGCTCATTTAATTCTCACAACACCCAAGGAGGCACATAATACTATTATTTTCATTTCACAGATGAAAGAACTGAGGTACAGACACATCAATAGCTTGCCCGAGGTCACACATCTAGTTAGTGGTGCACCAATAGGAGATTATTCAGGAAGTGTATGTGGAAGGGATTGAATTTTAGTGAGTACCAATATTAATGGTTGGAGGAGGAGCCTGGGAAGGACACTTAGATGAACAGTCACCAAGTTAGGAGGAGAGCCAGAAGAGTGTCATTAATCCAAACTTTAATTAACTTAATAAGGTAAGTCAGGTGCCTGGCACTGCTAGAGGAGGTCAGTAGAGGGCCAAAGTGGAGTCACAGTAGTCAAACTTGAAACTTAGTGTTCACAAAACCTATTCATGCTTGACTCATTTCTCCCAAGAAAGGAAGTGAAACCTCTTTAAGGAATCTAACAATAAAATGTAGACAAGTAGTTATTTACCTTTGGTTGCTTTCTACAGCTAAAGTAAAAAGAAAAATCCCTCCCTTAAGAAATTCAGCTATATATGGTATGAGAAAGTAGAGAAATGGGGCCAGTTGTGGGGAAGATGCGTGCTATACACCAGATAACTCTGCTGAGCAAACAAGCTGAGCTGGGCAGGAAGGAGGAAGCCGTGGGAGCCTCACTACTCTGTCAGCGCCCGCAGCTCCACCCCCACCCCCCACTGTGGCTTTAGTGACTCCGATGAAAGTGGGTGGAAGTGGGTGTCCAGATGGCTCTTCAGCTGTACCTGGAACCTGTCCTATGGTTCTGTTGTCTCCATGGTGTTGCCCTGTTTCTCCCTGGATAGATTTACCTATTGTTTGTCACAAGGTTGGCTATTCAAGAGTCTCCGACAGATGTGATCTCTGTAGAAGGGTTCACATTCTGAGCTGAGCAAAGTAGACACGGTGCTAACTCTGCAGTCAGAGAAGAGAAAAATCCAAGTCTGCTTTTCATTCATTCACTCATTCATTCATCCATTCATCCATTAATTCACTCCTTATACTCACAGATATTTATTGAACACCTATAATGTCCTGGGCACTAAGCTAAGACTTGTGTAACAAAAAAGGAGTTAGATCCTTGTCGTCATGAAACCTATAGTCTTCGTTGGGGAGATGAAAAAATAGTAAGTAGCAAATAAAAGATGATAAAAT
The DNA here is from genome assembly GCF_006229205.1 of Suricata suricatta. Classification (NCBI taxonomy): domain Eukaryota; kingdom Metazoa; phylum Chordata; class Mammalia; order Carnivora; family Herpestidae; genus Suricata; species Suricata suricatta. Next base: position 100,313,631 of record NC_043706.1, read on the forward strand.
AGTTACATGAAACAAGAAAACAAATAGGCATAAAAAAATTAAGGGGTGGGTGGGGGAATTTAGAAAAACTGAACATACAATGCATGGTAGACTTCACATGCTCATGTTTATCCAGTTCTCTTCACCTTCAGGGCACAGGAGAGGACCGTACTTCCCCTTTCCCTTAGAGTTTGGTGGAGCCATGTGACCAGTTTGGACCAAATATTGGTATTTGATGTGGGGCACTTCTAAGATAAAAATCATTTCTCATCTTCCTCACTATCTGCCCCATTTCTCCACTATCTTCCCATACCCACATATAAGAGGATGAAATAAGGGAGAGATTTTTCTTTTTTACCTCAGCTGTAGACAACAACCAAAAGGAAATAACTTTTTCTACATTTTATTATTAGATTGCTTAAGGAAGTTTCACTTCCCTTCCTAAAATATGTGGTGTTAGTTTAACAAGCTAGTGGTGAACAGCATGGAAGTTGATAATGGTGGCTAGAGAGGCCACAATTCTTATTTGGTTCCTGATAAAATGAACTTGTGCATTAATTTGGGAAAGACTGTAGCTAAAGAAAAGCTCTAGGAGAAAAAATTAGAAAACAATGGTTCTAATGCGGGTTGGTTGCTGCTGGCTATGTTTTGGCAAGACTTTATAAGCTCAAAAAAGAATTGGTTAGTTTGTAAGCAGAAGTGAAAAGGAATAGAAATATTTCAGAAAAGTGAGGACTTGCAAAATTGGAAAACCTGACAGGTTTTAGACTCCAAATGCTAAGAGAGAATTTCAGGAGCCTTGAAAGACAAAGTCCATTAAAATAAACCCATGGGAAGGCCAAATTAAAAATATGGCTTCTGCGCCTATCAGTACCTCTTGATAAGTTCAGGAACTTTGGAGAAAAGATAAAATTAAGGCACTCAATTGTCAAGAGCCACAGAAAGATCAAAATAGGGGTGTAGCTTTCCCATAGAAAACTATAGTCTCCTATTTACCCAGGGTACCTGTACTTGCAAGAGAAAAAGACAGATACATACAAATTAGTGTGGGAAGAGGGAAGAAAAGAGAGAATGGGGCAAGAAAACAAAGCATAGAGTAGATCTGAGAACTGTAACAGTATTGGCAAATATATTTTACTGAAATCAGAGACAAGAAACTTACTAAATAATTTTGAGAGACATTTACAGTTAAAGGAATCATAACCCCAACCGGACTTGTGGTCTTCCAACATTGTACAAGCAGCACATGAACTAAGAACACTAGTCTGCTCCCAGAAGAGCATATACTCATTGATAATAACATAAGAAGACTCTCCAGAGGGTGGTCAAGAGATTCAAGGAACATTTTTCAACTGCCTTGCTTAGGGTAGAGGCCTTTCTGGTGTTTGCCCAGAAATAATTTCAGAAACATAACAGATCAATCAGTGCCTGTTGCTGGCTTCCATTTTTTCCCTTTCAGAATAAAGTGTTTCTTATGGTTGTTTTGGCCTTGTTCCTTCACTAAACATTGTCTGCGGAGGGACAGATTAATCTATTACTGTTAGTTCCCGGGTCTGTAGCCCAAGAGAGGCCACATGAAGATCTGATGTAGAGACTTGCCCAGCACTACCCAAACTCTGGACTATAAGATCCATGTTTGATCTTCTGGTTTTGTGTTGTTTTGTTGTTGAGGTGGTGGGGAGAAGGTTAGTGAGTTCTGGGGTGGAAAGAGGAGTGAAACAAAAGAGTATCCTGTAGTAGAACTAATGATTATTCCTTTCCTTCTGGCAAATGGAAAGATCACATTCCTAGTCCCCTTACAGTAAAGTGGACCACAAGAATGTGCTGAAGCATTTAATGGCTACTGGAAGATCCCCACCTCCCTGGAACTAGGGATCTTGCTGGAGCCTCTTTTACAAGAGCACTAATCCTGCTCTTGAAGACTCTCATGACTTAAACACCTCAGAATGGTACCACTTACTAATACCGTCACTTTTGGAGGTTAGGGTTTCAATGTATTAATTTTGGGGACATATTCTGATCACAGCACTATCTATAATGAACAGGAAGAAGGAAGAGAAAATACCTTAGAGGCAGGGTATTATGGAATTACCCAAACTTTCCCAAGATGCAAATGCTGCCTAGTAGAAGAATGTAGACACATAGAAGATGATCTATAGGCTCATCATTGAAAAGCAATCCCTAAAGAGGAGAGTTACTTCCTAAAGGAGCAGAGTATGCAGCCCCCAGAGCTGGAGCAAGGAGAGTGGGGGTTCCTGGGAAGAGGCCAAGACTTCATCTAGAAGACAGTGGTGTCCCTCCAGCCTGGTTTTCTAGTAGCCTTGAGGATTACCTATCCGTGTGAACAGATGAGAAGCCATTTCAATTCCGTAATGAATTCCCAGAGTGCTTTGTAATATCTGCTCCAACTCTCTGCTCCTTCCATGGAAAGAGAGTAACATTTTAATGGTATTTCTTTTCTTACTGTTCTTGCGACTTGGTAATAGTTCCCCCCCCCCCCCCCCCCCGCCCCCAGGAAAGAGATCCTGGGATAAATTGAAATCACTTCTCTTTCCCTAACCCTGACTCAGTTAGGAGCACTTCCCAGCCTACATTAAACAATATCTTAACTCACCAAACACTGTTGGTTTTCTGGATTTTCCCTATACTAGCTGGTTTTTAATGAAGCTAGACCAAAACAGGTAGCTCCTGGAAACTCAGAAAAAACTTGTCTGGATCAACACTTAAAAGAAGCAATGGGGGTTTAAATTGCTGGAAGCTGAACTCCCTATTGCCCTTCCAAACCTCCACAATCTAAACTCTCACTTCTCTCCTTTCTTTGCCACCTGCCTGCTTTTCCTTTCTGCCTTGTTTCTGTGACATAAGGGGGACATAGGAAACTCTACAGAGTAGAGTTGCAGCTTTCTCTGAAGGAGGCAGATGGGTCTTTCCATCTTGTTTCCCTCAAGATTTAGACAAATGCCACCCAATTTCATCCTTTCAACCTGATCTTTTCCTCTTCTCCTCCTGCTGCTTTTTGCCACCTTCTAGTTCTCACTCAGTTTCTTTATCTTCTGTATTCTTCAAACACAGTCAATTTCTCACTATGATTTATTAATTAATTTATTATTAATTAATTTATTAAGGAGAGGTGAATTATTGGCATTCCAGGTTCAGGGAGCAACCCTTGAGATGAGCCCTTTTGCAGAGAAGAAAGGACAGAGACCCTGTGAAAAAGCCTCTTTCCAGACTTCTTCCTCAGAGACTCCATTAGATCAAGACATTTCATATTAGTGGTTTTTAATTGTAGAAGAAACATGTGTGTTTAAGAAAAGGCAAACACTGAAGAAAGATATACAAGAGAGATTGCTCTCTCCCTGCATTATTTCCAGCCTTCTCCATTACTTCTCAGAGGTAAACATTTGACAGTTTTTTTTAAGTTTTTTAATGTTTTACTTATTTTTTAGAGAGAGAGACAGCGTGAGGCAGGGGAGGGTCAGAGAGAGGGAGACACAGAATCTGAAGACAGGCTCCAGGTTTTGAGCTAGCTGTCAGCACAGAGCCTGACGCAGGGCTTGAACCCACAAACTGCGAGCTCACAACCTGAGCTGAAGCGGGATGCTTAACCAACTGAGCCACCCAGGTGTCCCAACACTTGACAGTATTTTTTTTAATGTTTATTTATTTTTGAGGGAGAGAGAGAGCTCGTGCGTGTGAGCAAGCGAACTAGGGAGGGGCAGAGAAAGAGAGAGGGGGACAAGGGTCTGAAGCAAGCTCTGTGCTGACAGCACAGAGCCTGATGTGGGGTTCGAACCTATGAACCATGAGATCATGGCCTGATTCCAAATCAGACACTTGACCAACTGAGCCATTAAGGCATCCTTTGACAGCATTAAAAAAAAAATCTTTCAGAAAATTGTATGCATCTGTAAGGGACATATATACATTTTCTTTTCTTTTTTTTTACACAAATGTATGACATGCAGAATTTTTATTTACCTTTTCCAACTAATATATCAACTCTGTCTTTTCACTCATACCAGCACTTACAGATCTACCTCAATCATAAGCACTTACCTTGTATTCCATTTGCATAGATGTAAATGTTTTCAACATGTAGCCTATTTCATGTGATATATTCTTATTTTATTTTATTTATTTTTAAGTAATCTCTATACCCAATATGGGACTTGAACTCATGACCCTCAGATCATGAGTATCATGCTCTACCAGTTTAGCCAGCCAGGTGCCCCTCATGTGACATATTCTTTTAGGAAAGATTTTCCACAACATTTAAAAAATTCTCCATAGAGTTAATGTATGTTTTTAAGATTTTGCAATAATCTTATTTATAATTTGAAGAAACCCAAACTTCCTCCTATTAGATTACCTCTTTCTTTATTCTTGTCCTTTAATCTTATTTGCTATTCACTATTATTAGCTTTGGAAATCCAAGTCTTTGATCCTAGTTCACAAACTGGAAACCATATTTGGCTGCAGGGGAATTGAGGCTTGTAATGAAGCAAAGTATGCCTAAGTGGCCATTGACAAGGAAGCGCTAGCACACAGTACAATCACCTGTAAAATAATTTGAGTCAATGGAAAAATATAATTTGATTTACCAAAATTCCTCATAGACATGGGTTTTGAGAACCATTTTAAGAACCTACCCCCTTGGGTCTAATCGAACCCTAAATACCAACCATTGTTTTACTCACCTATTTACATTCTGGTAAATAATTAAAGATGGGGCAATTAGGCCCTACCCTGGATAAATCTGTTTCTCAAGATTTTGTTGACCCCACCTGGAGCAGGTGGAAGTCACCTTGTCACTGCCCCTCCGTATTTGAATGCTGTAACCTGTAACTGGTTACCGTGGCTTATAAACCCTGAGTTTTTGCTCGGTGGGGATCTCTCTTCCGAGGGCCTCCAGCTCCTCAGGAAGGGCAGTTCTGCTGGACTGAATAAACCCATTGACCAGCTCCATTTGTGTTCCTGGATTCCATTCTCGGTGACTCGCATTGGGATAAAGGGTCCAACACCATGGAGGGAAAAGTCAGATGATGGCAATAATGATAACAGTGATGACAGCAAAGACTGGCTACATCTAGGTTCTCGGGGTTAAAATAATCATCTTTTGTGCAAAACACATATTTTTAGTGTGTGAATCAGTGAATATTTAAAATTTGTGATAGGTTTAGAAAATTCATGCTAAGAAAAAGAGAAAAATAATCTGCAAAAAAGTTACTTGAAACGTCATGGGATTGCCATTTAACAAATGACATTCCTGTGTCAGGAAAAGGGTATGATCTTTCCATCCTTCTACTTTAAACTTCCACTGAAATAACTTTTATAAACATTGAAAAATCCTCAGATAATATTTTCAAATACATAACATAAACAATAAATCCATAAATTATAATGTACAGAAAGGTATTCTCTAAGATTGCCAGATTTTTAAATTACTTGTTATTTTTGGCATCTAAAGTTGTGTCTTGTACATGATGGATACTTAAAATATAGACAAATTTTTACTTGACTTTACTCTCAGTTGGATGGGTCTTGGGGCCAGGATCAACACATTGCTAAAATCCAGCAGTCATATTCCAAGCAGGATTATACCATTAGTCTGAGTTCTCATGAAGACTACAGAGAATGTTTGAGAAATAGCTCACTTGAAGATGACAAGAAGGTACTTTATTGTCAAATTGGTTTACATATGATGTCTAATGCTCATCCCAATAAGTGCCCTCCTCAGTGCCCATCCCCACTTTTTCCTCTCCCCCCCATCAACCCTCAGTTTGTTCTCTGTATTTAAGGGTCTCTTATGGTTTGCCTCCCTCCCTCCCTCACTGTTTATAACTATTTTTTCCCCTTCCCTTCCCCCATGGTCATCTGTTAAGTTTCTCAAGATCCACATATGAGTGAAAACATAGGACTGTTTTTCTCTGACTTATTTTACTTATCATAATACCCTCCAGTTCCATCCATCCATGTTGCTGTAAATGGCATGATTTTATTCTTTCTCATTGCCAACTAGTATTTCATTGTATATATAAACTCTGTCTTCTTGATCCATTCATCAGTTGATGGACCTTTAGGCTCTTTCCATAATTTGGTTATTATTGAAAGTGCTGTTATAAACATAGGGATACATGCGCCCCTATATATCAGCACTCCTAATATATATTCCTTGGGAAAATTCCTAGTAGTGCTATTGCTGGGTGATAGGGTAGTTATATTTTTAATTTTTTGAGGAATCTCCACACTGTTTTCCAGAGTGGCTGTACCAATTTGCATTCCTACCACATCCTCGCCAACATCTATAGTTTCCTGATTTGTTCATTTTAGCCACTCTGACCAGTACGAGGTGCTATCTCAGTGGAGTTTTGATTTGTATTTCCATGATGATGAGTGACGTTGAGCATCGTTTCATGTGTCTGTTGGCCACCTGGATGTCTGCTTTGGAAAAGTGTCCATTCGTGTCTTCAGCCCATTTCTTCACTGGATTATTTGGGGGGTGGGGAGTTTGGTGAGTTCTTTATAGATTTTGGATACTAGTACTTTATCCAACATGTCATTTGCAAATGTCTTTTCCCATTCCGTCAGTTGCCTTTCAGTTTTGTTGATTGTTTCTCTTGCAGTGCAGAAGCTTTTTATCTTGATGAGGTCCCAATAGTTCATTTTTGCTTTTAATTCCCTTTCCTTTGGAGGTGTGTCAAGTAAGAAATTGCTGCAGCTGAGGTCGAGGAGGCTCTTGGCCTGCTCTCTCCTCTAGGGTTTTGATGGTTTCCTGTCTCACATTTAGTTCTTTCATTCATTTTGAGTTTATTTTTGTGTACAGTGTAAGAAAGTGGTCTAGTTTTATTCTTCTGCATGTTGCTGTCCAGTTCTCCCAGCACCATTTGCTAAAGAGAAAGTCTTTTTTCCATTGGATGTTCTTCCCTACTTTGTCGAAGATTAGTTGGCCGTACATTTGTGGGTCCAATTCTGGGTTCTCTATTCTTTTCCATTGGTCTATGTGTCTGTTTTCGTGCCAATACCATACTGTCTTGATTACAGTTTGTAGTAGAGGCTAAAGTCTGGAATTGTGCTGCCTCCCACTTTGGTTTTCATCTTCAATATTACTTTGGCTATTCTGGGTCTTTTGTGGTTCCATACAAATTTTAGGATTGTTTGTTTTAGCCTTGAGGAAAAATGCTGGTATAATTTTTATTTGGATTGCATTGAATGTGTAGATTGCTTTGGGTAATATTGGCATTTTAACAATATTTGTTCTTGCAATCCATGAGAATGGAATGTTTTTCCATTTCTTTGCATCTTATTCAATTTCCTTCATAAGCTTTCTATAGTTTTCAGCATACAGTTCTTTTACATTTTTGGTTAGGTTTATTTCTAGGTATTTTATGGTTCTTGGTGCAGTTGTGAATAGGACCAATTTCTTTATTTCTTTTTGTTGCTTCATTATTGGTGTATAAAAATACAACTGACTTCTGTACATTGATTTTGCTGAATTCATGGATCAGTTCTATTGATTGGTGAAAGACTCCATTGATTGGTGGAGTCTGCCAGGTTTTCCATGTCGAGTATCACGTCATCTATGCAAAGGGAAAGTTTGACTTCTTCTTTGTCAATTTTGATGCCTTTTATTTCATTTTGTTGTCTGATTGTTGATGCTAGGACTTCTAACACTATCTTAAACAATAGTGGTCGAGTGGACATCCCTGCTGAGTTGCTGATCTCACGGGGAAAGCTCTCAGTTTTTCCCCATTGAGGATGATATTAGTGTGGGCTTGTCATAAATGGCTTTTATGATGTTTAAGTATGTTCTAGAAGGAAAGTTTAGATTCACAGTGTGAAATTATTTCAAGAGTTCCTTTTCTTTTCTTATAACATTTTTTTGTGGTTTCTGAAACCCATTCCCGACAGTGGTAATGATAGTGCTAAGAAACAAAGTACTACAGTTAAAACAAAACAAAACCCATAACCACTGGTTTTTCAATGGCTTACCATGAGAATCTCTTATGCATATTTTAAAAGCTAAAGTGAATTGGTGTTAAATTATAGATTTTCAAAAGTGTAAAGGTCTTTCGAATATCATTTAGTCTACTCTCAAGAGAAACTTCTTGAATCTTCTCCACACCATTAGTATGTTACTCTATTTCCACTAAGCACTGAACTCAGCAATATCTTCTCCAAACAGAGCTGAACATTCTTCAATAGACTTCAATAGACTCAGAACTACAACCAACCACTGCTCCAGAGATGGGAGGGATAGATGTCAGGGTACTAGATTCATCTGCTGGTGCTGGGAGAAAATTCAGACTGGCAGGCAGAACCCAGACTCTCACAATAATTGTAACTTGTAATAAGCTGGGGAGCACGGGTGGTGGTAACCCCAGGAGGTAATGTTTGGAGACATAGCTGACAGGATAAAAGGTCAGGAAGCAGCTCAGTCTGTAATAAGTTTCAGGGGCAGGATTCTAAACCACATACTCTGGTCTCTAAAGCCCCTAAGCCCCACCATTCACCTGCAGCTCTGCCCTCAAAATATGCCAACTTCCTTCTCATCTTTAATGTCCCATCACTCTAGCTATCAACCACAGAATGCCAAGATCCTTAGAACTCTAGAGCTTTGGTCATTCAGATTTATCTTTAAATGTTCTCTCCCTGCAATGGCTTTTTCAGGAAACTCTCTTACTATATGATTCTATTTTAATCATCTGCATAACCTTGAGACTTGTCTCCTCTGTCTCCTCACTGATATAAGCTCAATGAAAGGAGGGTATCTATTTTTTATTCCTTGTTGTACCCAATAATACCAAACACTTTTATAAGTTCCTATCATACCCCGGAGGCTTATTAAATATTGTAGATGAGTGATTGAATGAACAAATGAACTGATAAACTGTTAACAAACGAATTACTCTAGCCAGATAGGAGACCGACAAAGTGAAAGTTCCTATAACTAAAAATATTTGAAACCAAATCTTTGACTGAATAACAGGAGCTAGGGAGAAGAGGAAGGTTATCACCAGATGCAAAAGTCTTGATAAATGCAGGGAATGAGCACAGATGGCAGGAATGAAGTGGGAGAGGAAGTTGTGCTAAATAGATTGAGCCTCAGTGGAGAATAACTATTAGAAGATGGACATTGTAATGGGAGAATGCCAGCCAACCCTCCTCCTCTGTTTTGAGAAATGTGCAAGAATAAAATAAACCTCACTCAAGAGGACAGAGGAGCACATTTTAGTTTGGTTACAGTTAAGGGAGATTTGGATAAAGCCACTGCATAAAGGTTGTGGATATAAAGCGATTTGTTCATGGTGGTATATGGAAAGTGTGGAGGGGGGTGGC
>NC_043706.1:100323045-100339771 GCF_006229205.1 Suricata suricatta
CGACGCCACCTGCGAGGCCCAGCTGCCGCTGGCGCCCTGCCACCAGGCCCGGGCGCCCGACGCGCAGGACCTCCTGAAGGAGCTCAAGGCCCAGTCTCAGGTCAGGGGCGGGAGCTGGACGCGGCTGGGAGGCTGGGAGAGGGGCCGGCGGAGGTGCACGTCGGGGCCTCGGAAGGCAAACTGGAAGGGCGGCTATTTCAGTAAAACGAACCAAAAGGAGGGAAGGGACCTGCTCTGTGCCGGAGCCAGGTCCTTTAGCTCCTACCCTGCATTATTCGTTTTATAGGCAATACATCAAGTCCAGGTCAAGTTGTTTGTCCGGCCGGAGGAAGGCAGAATTGTTACAATAAAATGAGTCTTCCTAGCTCTAAAGCCACTGCCCTGCACTACTTCCGGGCATAGAAGGTTCAGAGAGCCTTGAAAATGAATGCTTGTTTGATTGGATTTGCCGAAATTCCACGTTTTGAATTCTAGCCGCGTGTCATGTAGGCTTTTCCCTGGGCTCTCAACGGGACTTGGAAAATGACCTGTCAAGCAGTTGTACTGAGGCGTCTGGGAGATTACTGCCTCTTCTTTCTCTTAAGAGACTAAGACCTAACACTGTTGCTTGTTCATCAGTGTAACTGTGAGTAGGTCATACTTTATGTAAGGATTTCGAATTTTTTAATTAAAAAATGTCACCAAATTGCTGTTTTGTTGTGTTTCCCGCAGGTGCTAGGCTGGATCCTGATAGCAGTTGTTATCATCCTCCATCTGACTTTTACATCTGTCATCCGATGCCTGTCTCCAGTTAGTTTTATGCAGTTGAAATTTTGGAAAATCTATATGGAACAGGAGGAGCAGGCCCTTAAAAGTCAAGCCACAGAGCATGCGACAAAATTGGCCAAAGAGAATGTGAAGTGTTTCTTTGAGTGCTCACATCCACAGGAATACAGCACCCCAAGCATTAAAGACTGGGAGCAAATTTCCTCACTTTATACTTTCAATTCAAAGAAACAGTACTATAGCATGTTGCACAAATATGTTAATAGAAAAGAGAAGAGTCAGAGCATCAGCTCCAAAGAAGGAGACACAGTGATTCCCGTTCTTGGCTTTGTAGACACACCTGGTATACACACTACCGCTGAGTTATGACCTTGTTAACGGGTATGAGGAATGTTCTTTTGAGTTATTGCTTCCTTTTTAAAAAATAAAGTTTGGTATTGTTTATGACTGGGTTTTTTTTTTCCAATTTTTCAAATTGTGGAAATAATTTTAAATCAAATAAAAAATTGAGAACCATACCTATTTATTATATTAATTTAAAAAAAGGAAGCAAAGTCAAATGGTTTTGTCAAAATGACAAATGAACTAGACAGAAGTTTTATATCCCTAGTTTAGGGTCCTTTTCACTGACTAATAAGGTTCTCAGGTAAAAGTCTTTAGTAGCGAAACAGTAAAAGAATTATTGAACTTGTGACCTTTCTTTTAGGTGTCTGATGTTAATTTCAAATTCACTTTCTTGTAGATAATACATTGTTTCAAACTTTAAAATACCGCATCTTATGGCTCTAATGTGGCTACTAAACAAACAAATTTGTCATAACAGGAAAGTCAATTTTTTCAAAATACACAGTATGAAAAACCAGGATAATTGCAAGCCTGACTGTTGGTTTGAGTTCGTAGGGTCTGAGGGCACATTTTAAAACTGTTTATTTTGGCAAATTTCAAATATGCACAAAAATAGAGAGCATTGTGTTATGAACCCTGGTATAGTCATTATACACTTTCGACAGTAGGGAAGTGGGATAAAACCCATTCCATGCAAATAAACAGAAATGCCAATTGTGGCCTGATTTAGAGTATGAGAGGGGGCTGGGGAAATCTGTGAGAAACTGAAACCTGAGGAACTGAAGAGCATTTCAGATTGCAGAACAGCATGGCGAAGACTGAGGTGAGAAAGATCTGAGCGCAGCTGGAAACCTTAGAGGTGACTGGGGAAAATGAGCAATGGACAGCTTGTGCAGGTCCTTGGAGTCATGGGAAGGATTTTGGTTTTCATCCCATGAGCATTTTAGGAAGACTGTTCTGATTTTCTTATGGAAAAAGGAACGCTATGGAGAAAGAGAGCCAGCATGGAAACAGAGAGACTCATCAGGAGGCCACTGCAGTGAAAATAGGTGGGAGTGAATTTGAAGTGGGTTGATGCTGATGAAGACAGGAAAAGTGTATGCATTCAAGGTAAATTTTGGACATATATAGGTCAGGATTTGTTGATGGAGAGGATCCTAACATTTATTGAGTATCTTTAGACAAAACTATTATTTTTTATTTTTTTAAATGTTTTTTATTTTTGAGAGACAGAGCACAAGTGGAGGAGAGACAGAGAGAGAGAGACACACACAGAATCCGAAGCAGGCTCTATGCTCCAAGTTGTCAGCACAGAGCTCAATGCGGGGCTCAAACCCACAAGCCAGGAGATCATGACCTGAGCCAAAGTCAGATGCCTAACTGACTGAGCCACCCAGGCGGCCCACAAAATTGTTTTTTTAAGTTTATTTATTTTTGAGAGAGAGGGGGAGAGAGAGAGAGAGAGAAAATGGGGGGGGTAGAAAGAGAAGGAGAAAGAGAGGATCCCAAGCGTGCTCTGCAGGACACAGGGCTTAAGCTCATAAACTGTGAGATAATAACCTGAGCTGAAATCAAGAGTCAGATACTTAGCTGACTGAGCCACCCAGGTGCCCCTAGACAAAATTCTGTTGTTTGACAATACCAGGGGACATTAGCTTGTCATTCCTGCGCATCTCCCAAATTTATGGTTGTTTTGTGCATTAAGAAAAATATGAAAACTTTAAACTGTAAAGGAATTGAGCACTGGGCATGTTTAGTCCTTCTTCCTCTCTGGACAGATCTCTATGTTGGCTTCTGTTTGCCCTGTGTTGTGCAAGAACATGTAAAAGAACTCGTCAGTAGAGCTGACTATCCTGTTGCTGAGTCTATATTATTAGAATGTCAGTGGCAGAAACTACATGATCTTTTTTCTCTTCCCTAGTGAATAATTTTGAAAGTTGTATCATCCTCACTTTTACTTTTGCTTCATTTCATTTTCCCATTTCTTTCATATATTCTTCTCTTTCAATGCTCTTCCCCCCTCCCCACCTCTGGTCTAACATGTGTACTTACATCTTTTATAGTATATTGTCTCCATTTTGTTGACTTATGCCCCGCTTTCTCTTGTGCAGTCTTTATTAATTATTGTTCAAGTATATATGCTTAAGAAAAAAAATCATAACAATAGAAAACTGTGTGAAGTAAAACATACACTTACCTTATTCCTTTGCAATATACTTTTACCAGAGGAAGTCATATACTCTGTGTCTATACAAATATTACTGCACTATAAATTTGGTTCTTCAACTTTTTCACATAAAATATCATTGTTCCATATCCATATATAACAATTTCCCTCATAAAAAATTCTACTGATTAGAATTTTTAGAATTAGGAGTTATGATTCCTTTTTTGTTAAAGAATATACACATGCATTCATATCTTTATAAAGTATATAAAGATAAGCACCAAATTGTCAAATTTGGTGAGTTCTAAAGACTAGTAATGAGGCAGAGGAATTTTTATTTAAGTCTTGGGTGTTTTGGGGACACCTGGGTGGCTTAGTGGGTTGAGTGTCTGACTCTTGATTTTTGCTTAGGTTATGATTCCAGGGTCATGGAGAGAGCTCAAGCTGAGTGTAGAGCCTGCTAGGGATTCTCTGTCTTTCTCTCTCTCTGTCCCTCTGCCCCTTTCCCCCGCTCTCTCTCTTTCTCTAAAACAAAACAAAACAAAATAAACAAATGAAACAAAACCAAAAAACCAGAAACAAACAAACAACCCACAAAAAAAACCCACCTCATGTGTTTTTGATCTTTGGATGTTTTTTGTAATGAATAATAAATGTTAACTGTGTAGTTAGAAAAGATTCAAAAGAGCCCTTAAAATGGTGCAGGGCTTTACAGTCAACAGGAAGTCTTATGTCTTTCTCTTCAGTTTATTTGTACAACCTTGTGGGATACCCATGAAACACATCACTCACTGTACAAGTGAGGAATCGAAGGTTGGAGTAGTTACATTACTAGACAAAGGTCCTAGAGTCAATGGAAGGCAGAATTAAAGTAAGTGGACTGAGCCTGTCTGGATAGTGTGGCTCAAAGTGGCCATCTGGTGTCCTTATTACTGGGCCAGTCTTTTTCCTTTTTAGAGAAGATGTAGCTATTCTTAGTGACCCCTAACATTTTCATCTCATTCAGGAACTTAGCAATTGTTGATACCTGAGACCACTTTGAATAAACATAGGGGGATCAGACACAGAAGTTATTTCATGGTGGGAACATGATCACCACTGTTTGGTAGGACACACTACTCCTTGGAGCCTAGTCCCAAGCAGGCCACATTGTGGGCTCAAGAAGCATTTCTACACCCAGTGTATACAGTTGATTCTTGCACAACTGGAGCTTTGAAGCACAGACCCCACCCCCCACAGTTAAAAATCCATGTATAACCTTTGGCTCCCCTAAAACTTAAGTATGAATAAGCCATTGTTGACTGGAAACATTCGTGATAACATGAGCAGTTGACTAACACATATTTTATATGTTATATGTATTATTTACTGTATCTTACAATAAAATGGAGAAAAGAAAATGTTGAAAAAATCATAAGGAAGAGAAAATATATTTACCATATTGTACTGTATTGAAAAAAATCTGTATAAGTGGACCTTGCAGTTCATATCTGTGTTGTCCAACAGGCAACTGTATTTATTTGCTGGCTCACCAAATAATTCTGTATAATCACCCTGGCTATGCTGCCCTGAATGAAGGCTTAAGCTTAGAAGAGATTCAGAAACAGCATCTACTAATAATATTTGCTGCAAAACAACCGTATTGTTCTAAGAGATGACTCCACACTGAGTTGAGTTAAGCAAGATGATACCATTTACAGAGCCTAATAAGATTAGACATGATCTCTTTGCTCCATCCAGAGCCATGGATAGAAATATCAGTGCTCTACAAACTGATTAAAGAAGCAAGTCCTGAGGGAGCATCTGCAAACAGAATTATATACAGATGTCTACATTTGTAGACAAATGTCTCCACAGTGTCCCCACAAGTGGCTCTGGCTGAAAAACATCTGGGAGCCCCTAAGTTTCACATCTTATCTACCAGGTGGCCTATTGTAAAGAACCCTTCCTACCACAAAAGAAATTGAGAAATACTCCCTGTCTAAGTCAGACCCTGCAGTGGCCGCCATTGCCTATTTGGTCAGCGGCAAGCTTCTACTGGGTGCCTACCCTGTGCCTCAAATTGGGTCTGCCCTGAAAGTTAAGCCTTTAGTTGATCTTATTTTGTCTCTTCTTCTTCATTGCCTCCTTATGAAATATCTCCTGCGAATTGCAATATAAGTGCTGTGGAATTGATTATATTATACCCTTATCTAAGGAAAGAGACCTGTATCAAAAAAGGGATATTGTCCATCAAGATCCTTTGCCACAAGGAACAGAACTTCCAAATGAAAGAAATCTCTGTAAGATTAGGCAATTTATTGTCATTTTTAAAATTGTGAGATATCAAACATAGAGAAGAGTATATGAAACATTTGTGTACATTTTAAAGAATAATTACACAGGAAACATCTACGTAACCACCACAGAGGGGAAAGAAAGAGGATGTCTCCACACCCTAGAAAACGTCTGCCCTGAGTGTCACTTCACTCTGCCTAAATGTGGGGGGATGGTCATGCCCTTACTTTTTTTTTTAAGATTTTTAAAAAGTTTATTTATTTATTTTTGAGAGAAAAAAGAGAACAAGCAGAGGAGTGGCAGAGAGAGAGAAGGGGGACAGAAGATCTGAAGCAGGCTCTGTGCTGATGGCAGACAGCCCGATCAAGGACTTGGACTTATGAACAGTGAGATCATGACTTCAAATGAAATCAGATGCTTAACTGACTAAGTCATCCAGGCGCCCCTCATAACCTTACTTTCATTTATAGTTTTACCACCTATATGTGCATTCCTAAATTATTAATGTTTATTTTTGTCTGTTTTTGAACTTTATATGAATGAAATCACTCTGATTAGTTCTCTAAGAATTGTTTTTATCATCTTTTTTGTTCTTATTTGATAGATTCATCCATAATATGCCTAGAACAACTTACCTGTCTTGATTACTGGATAGCATTCTACTACCTGAATTTACCACAATCCAGTTATCCATTTAACTGCTGACAGACATTTGGTTTGCTCCCGATTTCTGGCGCTTGTGAGCAATGCTGGTGGGAATGTTCATATATTTGAATTCTGGTAGATATGTGCAAGTGTGGCTTCAAGGTGTGTTCCTAAATAGTTGAAAACACGAGGACATGTATATATTCCAGTTTGCTAGATAATACCAACTGTTTGCCATAAGGGTTATACCAATGTGTGCAACCATGAGGGTTCCCACTGCTTCTCAGCTCTGCAACACTTGGTGTTTCCAATGACTTACCGTCACTCTGGTGAGTATGGTACTTCTCATTGTGTGTTTAATTGGCATCCTCCCTACCATTAACGGTTTTCAACATCTTTTCCTAGGCTTGCTAGTCATTTGGATATCCTTTTTTATGAAATGCCTATTTAAGCCTTTTGCCCATTTTAAAATATTTGGGTTGTCTATCTTTTTCCTATTGATTTCTATAATTTTGTTATTATTCATTTATTTAGACTAACAAATATTTGAGTACCTGCTTTGCTTCCAGAATGTACTAGGTACTTGGGATACATCAGGGAACCAACAGCAAAGGCCCTGACTTTGTGAAGCTTGCAGTCTAAGGAGAGAGATAACAAAGAGTAACAATAATAAATGAGCAAATTATTGAATGTAAGGAAGAGAAGAATACTGTGAGGGGACAAAGAAAAAGGAGAACACTCTAAAAAGAGTTAGAAATGTTGGCGTTCAGAGAGCTGTTGTCCTCACTGAGAAGTCACCTTTGAGCAGAGAGTGGTAGAGGTGAGAAGTTAGCCAATGGATCGTAAAAAGCCTTTGGGCCAGAACAGGGACTTTGGCTTTTACTCTAAACGAACTGAATAACCACCTCAGGAGCTCCCTACAAAGCCTAAATCAATTGATTACTGAGTTAGACCGTTGGATACACTGGGAGAATCCCATGGAAGGCAAGGACATGCTGATTCCAAAAAGAGGAAGTGATACTCCCTTTTAGACTATAGATGGCCTGGAATTAGGGTAATGAGGCCCAAGACATGACAGAATATATTTCTGTGGAATTAAAGTCAGGTGTGTGTGTGTGTGTGTGTGTGTGTGTGTGTGTACATGAGTGTGTGTGTGTCTATGTTTGTGTGTATGTACATGAGTTCTTTTGATAGTTCTCTTCTTGAATACATTTTTGAGTTTTCTTCTTTTCTTTTTGCTAGGAGAATATTAATTTAAGAAAATTCAAGAAAACTTAGTTTGATAAGATTATTGATAATGGGGATAAATGAGCTTGTATATTCAAAAGAAATTGTATAGTTACAAATTGCCCTCAAAACTCTGCAGATCACTTTAAAATAATTCTGCTTGTCAAATTTGACAAATTTGACACTCCATTAACCCGTGCTCTTGTGGTCACCATCAACTTCTTAATATATTCATTTCAGTCATTCAAGAAACATTCAAACATATATTGAGAACACCTCCTGCGTGTGCGAGCCATGCCATGACTAACAGCTCAGTCACTGGAGACGAAGCACTATGGACTGGGTGACTTATGAACAAGAGCAACTTATGTCTCGCAGTTCTGGAGGCTGGGAAGTCCAAGATTAAGACACCATCAAATTCAGTGTCTCATGGGTGCCCATTTCCTGTTCCATAGATACGGGTCTTCTCACAGGAAAGAAAGGGCACGGGGGCTCTCTGGAGTCTCTTTTATAAGGGCACTAATCCCATTAATTAGTGCTTTGCCCTTATGACCTAGTCACCTCCCAATTCCATCACACTAAGTGGATTATGTTGCTTGAGAGAACACAGAGCTTGGGGTACCACCATTTTATAGCAAATAGTAATCAAGCCTGCTCTTTGTCCAAGAGGGAAATTATTTCATCTCTCAAGGTTGCTTGCTGCAAACACACTCTGAGAAATGGTCTGGGTAAAAAGCAACCATAGCCTTGCATTCTTTGCATACTAGTGAGACATGTAAGTACATGCACATAACTTTCTTTCAAGCCTCCTTTCTTTTTTGTTTTTTCTTTTATTTATTTTGAGAGAGAGAGCAGAGTAAGGGCAGAGAGAGGGACAGAGAGAGAGAGAGAGAGAGAGAGAGAGAGAAAGCACAATCAGAGGGACAGAGAGAGAGAGTGAGAGAGAGAGAATCCCAAGCAGACTCCATGCTGTCAGGGCAGAGCCTGATGTAGGGCTTGATCTCAGGAAACGTGAGCTTATAACCTGAGCTTAAATCACGAGTTAGAAGCTTAACTGACTGACCCAGGCACTCTGGCACAGCATTTCTGAAAGACTGATTATAGAATAAGAAAAACAATTGTATAAATATATTTAATATTTTACTTACATATAGTAAAAAAGAAAAACCAAAAATTTAAAGACAAGAGTTTTTTTCCCCCCATGAGTATGCATCAACAATTTGGGTTTCTGATGTTCCACCGAACACAGGGAAACATTACCTTAGATAATGAGAGGTAGATGGAAAGTCAACTGTTGTTTGGTTTACTTCATAGTATTCTTAAACCACACAGTCTATCCAAAAGTAGCAGCTTGAATAAACTCAAGTCTGAGACATGGTCAAGCTGTGGGGCAACTTATTTCAATGGCCAAACAAGTAGATGTATACATTCAGGATTGATTAAAAGACACTTTATTTCTCATAGACCAGATCATCATCTGTGTAGGCATCTTTAAAGGTACTTAAAAACACTTGGAGAGAGGGCAGTGCATAAAATCAAAAACAGACATTTTTCTTCTCAAAAATAAAAATAATCTTAACCCCTTTCTCAGCTCCCAGCTCTGCTCAAGATTTCTTGATGAGATGATTGTTCCTAATCAATTCATATGCAATCTAAGAAGACTAATTTTATTTTCTTTAATTTTCTATGTTTATTTTTGAGAGAGAGAGACACACAGAGTGTGAGTGGGGGAGGGACAAAGAGAGAGGGAGATACAGAATCTGAAGCAGGTTTTAGGCTCAGAGCTATCAGCACAGAGCCCAATGTGGGGCTCAAACTCACAAACTGCAAGATCATGACCTGAGCTAAAGTCAGATGCTTAACCAACGGAGTCACCCAGGCATCCTTAAGAAGACTAACTTTAAATGAGTCCACATTCTTTAACTTTAAATCTGTTTGCCGCTGTTAATACCAATAGAATTCCACAATTTTCCAGACTCATACTAAGCACATTTATTCCAGCTAGAAACTGCCTTCCTCTCCCTGCAGATACACAAGGAAGGTCTTCTATAAAAGTCTTTTATTTTCTAAAATCTAAACCTTTATTCCAGATCCTCTATGTCCTTACTCCAACTTGAGATTGAACAATTTTCACTTAGTAAAATTAACGCTTGGTAAATGTGATTATTGGCAGTGAATGACAACTGAAAGAGGTACTTCTGGTTAAACTTGTTGTTTTGAAAGTACATATTCAACTACAATAAAACAAAAGTATAGACACATTTTTTTTTTACATCAGAAAGCAAATAGAGAACAGGAGTGGGTAATGTAACATGTTTGAAAGTTAGAAAGTGGATGGCAAGTGGAAATTTTCCTAATGGGCCTGGAAAATCTAAATCCCAAGCCAGACATAGAGAAAGATAAGAAATTTTATGATATTTACCATGGAATTTGTCACACAAAAAAAGGAATTAGTAGCACCAGTCACCTCTGGTAATGGGGCTGGTTGTGGGGGCAATAACCAGCATTGGTTGAAAGCTTGTTTAAGAAGAATTGGTCCCTCAAATCTCTGTCCCCATTCCAACTGGCTGGACCACTGCTTCTCTGTAATCTAGAAAGAGATGGCAATTTCAATCTCTAGATAACAGTTTTTCAAACAGATTTCTTTTTATTTATTTATTAAAATGAAAAAAAAAAAGTTTATTTACTCTTGATAGAAACTATGAGTGGGGGAGAGACAGAGAGAGAGAGTGAGACAGAGGATCAGAAGCAGGCTCTGTTGCTGGCCCAGAGCCCGACACAGGGCTCAAACCCACAACCTACGAGATCATGACCCACGTTGAAATCAAGAGTCAGATGCTCAACCAACTGAGCTACCCTGGTACCCCTAGAAAAGATTTCTGAAGTGGGCAACACTAGGCTAGTTGAAGGCAGAGACACTCTATTGAACAAATGGGAATTAAACAAAAATGTAAATACTGAATTTTTATTCCCCTAGACTTCTTACCCAAGCTGACTCCCAAAATGCTGACATTCAGGCCTTTATTCTCTAGGCAGTAGTTCAGAGGAGCCATAATCTGACTGCTCAAGAAAAGAGATTTCAATAAAAGAACACATTTTGAGATTCACATTTAAGTGCCCCCGCCCAGTTATTATCCTATGTTGAAGTCCATAATCTACAAACTCTACCAAAGTTCATATTTCATCCAATTTGAGTGGATAAACAAGGATCTTCAGAGATTTGAAAAAAAGTATAAAAGGCAGAAGTCAAAACAAAGAGAAAAGTCTACTTAGAAGAAGCAGAAATAATACTTTGTAGAAAACTTAAAAAAACCCTGCCATAATGATTTTAGAGATATAAAAGAAATTAAAATCAGAATAGAGTGGTATTAAAAACATTTAAAGAACAAAAGAGCTCTTGGAGATTAGTATGACAACAGAAATAAAAAATTCAGTAGAAGGACTGGAAGATAGACTTGCAGGAAATCTCACAGGAAATAATGGATTGAGAAAGAGATGTAAAAGAGAGAAAAGTAAAAAAAAAATTAGAAGAGTAGTCTAGAATCTCTATCATACTACTAATAAGTTTCTAGGAAAAAGCAGGGGAAAGAGGTAGGATAGAGTAAGATATCATCAAAGAAATAATTCAGTATGTTTTCCCCAGATGGAAGGACATGGATTTCTAGATTGAAGTGTTCCATCAAGTGATAAGTACAGTGGAAGGATACAGACCCACAATGACGAGCATCATGGTGCAATTTTGGAACACTGGGTTTAAGTGTCCTTTTGGATCTTTAGGATCTCTTAAAAGAGAGAAAGGACAGACCAAGAATTGAAAATTAAAAGACACTGAACTTCTGAAAAACAACTGGAAGGTGGATGATTATATTTTCACAACCGTTATCTTCTATTCACCCTTTATTAGGAAGCTTCTAGAATATCCACTTTTCCAGAAGAGGGTGTACACCAAGCAAAGAAAGTCATGGGATCAGGGAAACAAGAGATCCCAAAGAAGACAGAAGAGGAGGGAATTTCTAAAATTATGGTAAAAGGAAAAGACAAAAATGATGGTGATTCAGGAGGCCTGCCTGGATCTTGGGGTTTTGAGTTTGAGCCTCAGGTTGGCTGTAAAGAATACTTTAAAAAATGAGGAGGGATGTCTGGGTGGCTCAGGGAGTTAAGCACTTGACTCTTGGTTTTGGCTTAGGTCGTGATCCCAGGGTTCATGAGATTGAGCTATGTGTTGGGCTCTGTACTGACAGCATGGAGCCTGCTTGGGATTCCCTCTCTCTCTCTCTCTCTCTCTCTCTCTCTGTTCTCCCCCTGCCTCAAAATAAATAAATAGACTTTAAAAAATGACAGCAATTCAGCCTTCCATAACAAGATTAGCCCTGTGTGGGTTAGTCAAGGGTTGGAAAGGAAGAAAGTCAAAATTTTGACAAAATTATAATATTTTGCTAAAACATCACTGCAACCTATTCCAAATAAGGTGTGGTGGCTTTACAATATATCCACAGATTCTGTGAAACGCCTTCCATCAAGAGGTAGAGATGAATTCTCTCCCTTCGTTGTATACTGGACTTACTGACTCAATTCTGAGGAATAGAAAAAAGTGGAAGGGATGATCCGTGCCTTCAGAGCATAGACCATAAAAGGTGTTGCACCCTATTTTCTCTCACTCTCTCCTGGACTGCTCCCTTGAAGGAATTCACTGTCGGGCTGTGAGGATGATGAAATAGCCCCTGGAGAGGCCCCTGTGGTGAGAAACTAAAACTTCCTGCCCACAGCCATGTGAGTGGCCTGAGAGTAAAATCCTCCAGCTCTTGCCCAGCCTTCATAATGGCTGTAGACTTAACATATATCCTGATGTCAGCCGTGAGAGATAACCCTGATCCAGAACCACCCAGCCGAGCTGTTCCTGAATCCATGACCCACAGAGACTGTGAGGTAATAGATTATTGTCATAAGCCACTAAGTTATGAGGATGTTGTTTACATAGCAAAAGGTAATTAATACAAAGCCTACTGAAATTTGCTAACTTGACTCTAAGGTCCATCCTCCCTAACGTTCCTAAGTGACATTACATCTCATGTTTTCTACCTGAGCATCATAGGCTCCTCTTCCTCTGCTGTCCATGAGGCAATTTTTAGAGAGAGTTTAGGAGCTTTCTGTCTCCTTCCTTCCTGTGTGCAGTTCTCAGCAATATCAGAATCCTAGTTTAGATTTCGAGTCAGTTTGTTTCCCCAGTGCAATAGCTAAGTAGCGAGACAATGTCAGAAGGCTCGAGAGTTCTTTAAGAAGATATAATGATAGAGAACAATGTACTGAATAATATTGAGAGAAGATGTGTGCAAACGGGGGAAGAATTTGAGGATCAGTGATAAGAAGAGAGAAAGCTCAGGAAATGTAAAAATAATTCTATTATTAACTCCAGGGAACTCTAATTTTGGTATGCTATGTGGTCCAGTTGTCTATAGTGTTTACACAGTCATGGTAGTGGGACCACAGAATATTGGTCTGAGTCCAATTCCACATAATAGGAGGCAAGAGGGTCAGGAAGTTTGTACACGTGTGTGGTTAGGATGAAGGCTGTGTGTGAGAAAGCCTTATACACATGATGCCTCAAACTGAAAAATCAAGAAAGAGCTATATAAGCATATTATGTACAAAAATGAAGTAGATTCCAGAAGCATCGGTTGACAAGAGTAGAAAGGAGGTGCTGATATGAAGCAGGAAGGAAGGCAGGACCAGTGAAGGTCAAGGAGGATTGGTCAGAAATTACTTATATTCTTATCTGACTCTTTAAATTGTGTGAGTACATTTTTAAAAAGCAAACTTAACAAGAAAAGAGAAACAAAAGCATTACTAAAAGAGTCATTAAAACACTTGGCGAGAATCTGCAAATGTTACCAATGTTACTAATCAGGGCTTTACATCTTTTGCAGTGCCACGTTCTCTTTTAGGGGTCCTCCAAGTAAGGTTCTCACATCTACAGAGAGGAGTATCTATGTGACATTAACTTCTGCTTAAAATTCTTCCATGTTTTCCGAAGTGATTAAAAATAATCACTTAAATCATCATTAGAAATATGACTAGACCCTTAATGATTTGGTCTTTGAGAAGATTCTTTGTGTGTTCTGAGATGAAACAAAATCTTTTGTTATCTATTTAATCAGTTCTTATGACTATTTTGTTTTCTCTATTGATTTAGAGTATGGAAAACTGTCTACTAGTTATTGAATGGGTTTTATTCATTTTAGCTTTTTTCTTCTCTTTGCAATGTCACCCAAAAAGTTTTGAGGCATCAGTCAGTTTGATTTAATATTTATCAAGCATCCATTATACGATCTTAGTCTAGTGGGTGGGGGCAAATAACTACAATGCAATGAAATTCGTGTGAAGATTAATTAATGTTTGTATATGTCAGAGAAATGGTAGAGCGATAATTCACCTGGGAGCAGCTCTGATATTTATGGAATTAAGCAAGATATAAACCAACTAAAGAGTCAAGAAAGGTAATAGAGGAAGGTTGTAGAGAACATGAACCCTAAAAGAGGTCTTTGGAAGATGAATTGTTTGCCAGGTGCACAAGCAGGGGAAGAGCATCGCAGGAATAAGGAAGAGCATGTGAAAAGGCACAGAGGCACAAACAGCATTGTGCATTTAGGAACCAAATTACTTCAGCATTGCCCTGAATACAGGCTGGACAGCAAAGCCAAGGGCCGGTCACAGAGGGCTTCACTTGTCAGCACAGGGGACTTACACTTGGCCCCATAGACAATGGAGAGGTAGTAAGGAAACTGGTGATACCATTGGCTATAGACGGATCATTCTGGTGAAGGATTTTTAAACTAGATGTTATGAAAAATATGTAAGTTATATAAACACAGAGAAATGTGTTTCTCTGTGTAATGAGTGAATGTAAACATAGATTTCAGAATTGTAAACATTTTTAAAAAAGTGTTTATTATGGGAAATTTCAAGAATAAACATAAGTAAAGAAAATAATGTAAGGAAGCCTCTTGGATCTCTAAGTTAGTTTCAACAATTATCAACTCAATAGCAATCTTATCTACCCTCCAACACACTTCCCTCCATTCCCAGATTATTTTCAGGCACATCCCAAATGTCATACAATTAATTACTCTGTAAATATGTAAGTATATATTTTAGAAAAGAATACTTAAAACACCCACAGAATGTACACCACCAAGAGTGAACCATTATGTGAACTACAGACTCTGGGTGATTATGGTGTGTCAGGATAGCTTTGTGAGTTGTACCAAATACACCACTCTGGTGGAGGATGTTGGAAGTGGAGAGAGCTATGCATGTGTGGGGAAGGGGTGGAGGGGAAAGCTCTGTACCTTCCTCCCAATTTTGCTGTGAACCTAAAACTCTCTAAAAAACCAAAGTCTTAATTAAAACAATAACCACCCCCAGAAGCAAAGTTCACAATATCACCATCACACTTAAAAAACAATAATCCCTTGATATCATCAAGTGTCCAGTCAGTATTTAAGTTCCTACTTGTCTCATAAAGGTATTACTTGTTTGAATTGGGATTCAAATAAGGTCCATATAGTACAAAATTGGTGTACCCATTAAATGTCTTTTTAAAATATAAACCCCTTGGGCACCTGGGTGGCTCAGTCAGTTGAGTGTCTGGTTCATGAGTTCGAGCCCCTCATCACGCTCTGTGCTGGTGGCACGGAACCGGCTTGGGATTCTCTTTCTCCCTCTCACTAGGTCCCTCCCCGGTGCTTTCTCTCTCTCTCTCTCTCTCTCTCTTTCTCAAAACTAAATAAACATAAAACTTAAAATCTCAGTTCTTTATTTTAGTCATTTGATTCATTATTTAGAAAAATTTTAATTGTGGTAAAATATATGCAACATAAAATTTACCATCTTAATTAAACATCACTAACTGTACAATTCAGTAGTACTAAGTATTTCACACTGTTGTGTAACCATCACCACCATTCATCTCCAGAACTTTCTGCATCTTGCAAAACAGAAACTCCATACTCATTAAACAATGACTTCCCAAACCCCTCTTTCCCCTGCCCCTGGCAATTGCCATTCTATTTTCCATTTCTATGCATTTGACTACTCTAGGTACTTCATGTAAGGTTCATTTATGTTGTAGCTTCTGTCAGAGTTTCCTTCCTTTTTAAGGCTGAATAATATTCCATTATAAGTATATATCACATTTTTTTAAATTCATTTACCCTTTGACGAACATTTGGGCTGTTTCTACTTTCTGGTTATTGTGAATAATGCTGCTATTAATATGGATGTACAGATATATCTTTTTGAGACCCTGCTTTTGATTATTTTGGGTATAAACCCATAAATAAAAATGCTTCATCATATTTTAGTTCAATTTTACCTTTCTGAAGAATTATCACACTGTTTTCCATGGGGTTGCACCATTTTATAGTCACACTAACAGTGCACAAGGCTTCCAATTTCTTGACATCCTCAACATACTTACTGTTTTCTGGTTTGTTTGTTTGGTAATAACCATCCTAATGAGTGTAAGGTGGTTTTCTCATTGCAGTTTTAATTTGCATTCTCCTAATAGTTTGATGTTGAGCATCTTTTTATGTGGCCATTTGTATATCTTTTATGGAAAAATGTTCAAGTTTTTTAATTGAATTGCCCATTTTTTTCATTGAATTGTTTATTTTTTGTGGTTGAACTGTGGCTCTTCATATATTCTGGATGTTAACCTCTTATCAGATATATTATTTGAAAATATTTTGTACTATTCCATAGGGTGCCTTTTCACCCTGTTAATTATGTCCTTTTAAAAATATATTTTTAAAGTTTATTTATTATTTTGAGGGGGTGGGGAGGAGCAGAGAGACAGGGAGAGAGAGAATCTCAGGCAGGCTCCACACTGTTAGCATAGAGCCTGATTTGGGGCTTGAACTCATAAACTGTGAAATCATGACTTGAGCTGAAATCAAGAGTCGAATGCTTAACCAACTGAGCTATCCAAGCACCCCTGTTAATTGGGTCCTTCAATGCACATAATTTTCAATATTGATGTACTACAATTTATTTTTTGTTGCCTGTGTTTTTGGTATCATATCTGGATTTTTAAGATAAAAATATGTTGATAGTTCCCTATTCAAATTCAAATTCTGGACTGGAAGACTTTTAAAAAATTAAATTTAACTCTATCAAACTGACCTTTTGACTCTCTTTTCTCATTTCCAAAATGCCAGGTTCTAATTGCCACATGATTACTACTTTTCTTTTCTCTTCTTTCTTTCTCTCTTCCTTCCTTCCTTTCTTTCTTTCTTTCTTTCT
>NC_043706.1:100339871-100361269 GCF_006229205.1 Suricata suricatta
AATCAAGAGTTGGATGCTTAACCAACTGAGCTACTGAGGTGCCCCTCCATTTCTTTATACCACAATGCATATCCAAAAGACTCAAAATAATGACACCAACATTACTATAGACAATTTGATTTCTGAGAGTTTAGGATTTTTATTTTTATTGTTTTTCTGCTCCTTTTTGCCTTTAAGATATATACTTTAAGGTTGTACAATCAAATTACTGTGTTTAAAATTGCCTTAATTAGTTCTCTCTATGCCACTAATTCAATATGTAGTTAGGTTCATTTATTAAATTTTTGCTTTCATTTTTTAAAAACTGCTTTTAATTTAAAATGTTGAATTATTATGTAAAGTGATCACATGATTACAAAACTAAATTGTCCAAAAAGGTATATTTTGAGACATCTATCTTTTATCCTTATTGCTTTCATACTCTTCTCTCTCTCAGTGGTACCCTTTAAAAAAAATGCTTTTGATTTAGCCTTACATTTAAAAAATACTTATATGTACTCTTTTCTACTTTCCTTTTTATCACTTGACAATATATTCTAAAAGTCATCATGCCATACAATAAATAAGATAGTACTCATTTTTATAGCATTATAGTAGTCCATTATGTGGAGTACTATACAGCCCTCTACAGGAAGACATTTGTTTTAATTTTTTAGTTAATACAAATGAATAGCTTTGTGCAGACATCTACAATTAGTATTTTGCCATAGTGATTAATATTTTTGTGAATTAAAGAAAAATACAAATATGTTGTCTTTTTCCAAAATTTTTAAACATTTATCTGTCAAGAGTTGATAATATCCTAAATAACTACAATACTACTCCCTGACATAACATAATGAAGAAAATAGTGG
Source organism: Suricata suricatta (assembly GCF_006229205.1). Lineage (NCBI taxonomy): Eukaryota > Metazoa > Chordata > Mammalia > Carnivora > Herpestidae > Suricata > Suricata suricatta. Next base: position 100,340,726 of record NC_043706.1, read on the forward strand.
TTGGAGTCCAAGGATAGCAGGATGAAAAAATCACCGCTGTGGTGATAAGGGTGAAAACAAAGGCAGGGGCTGTGTGTAGGGCAGTGAACTTGAGTCAAGAGATACTTAGGAAAGGGGTGGAGATACTATTTACCAAGACTTGGTAATACAATGAGCACTTTTACTGCAGTTCTTTTAAGATTGTTTCAATTTACCTGTGAGGGTGAATAAAACCTCATGATAATGTGTGCATATTTATTCTATTATAGCCCATATGGTTTTTAATTTTAGAGCATATGCCTTGAAGACCGCGGACCCTTGTAGGAGCTAAAGGACAAGTGGGATAAACAGGATTTACCCTTTTGTCATGGAGACTCTGGCCACACCAGAAAATTAAGGGCAGAGCAAATGTGCAGTGAAGTTACAGTCTCCAGCCTAATCTCCACCTTCTTGAACAAAGCAAAGTCCATAGTTCCCAGCTTGATGAGTCATGGCACCCTAGGTATCCTCATGGCCAAAAGAGTCTGTAACACAGACACATTTCATGTGTTTTATACTGGTATTTCAGAGAACTTTCCCCCCAAAGCTTGACATTAGCAATAGAAGGTCACATGAAGAAGATAAAATGGAGAACAATCTTCCAAAATGGGCCAAGAAGAACTATAAGTTATTTCATTCATCCATTCATTCACTCATTCATTCACTCTGTATATTTGCCACTCAAAAAATATTAGGAAGTATTGATTGTTAGGAACTGTGCCAGGTGTGGGAATACCAAGATAAATAAGATATGCTCTTTGCCAAAGAAGAACTCCCAGCTAATTGGGAAGAAAGACACGTGGGAAAATATGCAGCATATAGCACAGAGACATGTAAAGGGTACCAACAAGACCAGAAATTAGTGGAACTCATTCATTCCAGAGGTGGGGTGCGGAGATGGATAGTCTTCACCAAGTAGGGGAGATTAAGCTGGACTTCACTGGATGGATAAGGAATATAGTATGTTCTAGAAGCCATATCGTGCAGACAGAAAAAATGAGAAGTTTGCAGTGTAGCTGTAATTGTATATTATAGAGATCACTTGATCTCAGAGTGGAGAGTGAAATAGACATGAAAAATCACATCAGGAAGCAACTTAAAGAGAACAGATGAGGCCCTGAACTAAGGCAAAAAGAAAGATCAAAAGGTGGTGCACCCGGGTGGTTCAGTCAGTTGAGCGTCCAGCTTCGGCTCAGGTCATGATCTCCTGGTTCGTGGGTTCGAGCCCCGCGTCAGGTTCTGTGCTGACAGCTCAGAGCCTGGAGCCTGTCTTCAGATTCTGTGTCTCCCTCTCTCTCTGACCCTTCGCTGCTCATGCTGTCTCTCTCTCTCTCTCTCAAAAATAAATAAAACATTAAAAACAATTTAAAAAAAAGATCAAAAGGAGTTTAGGGGGTAGCATTAAAAGAATTTGGTAACAGATTAGATGTAAGACCTAAAAGGGAGGGAAAATTCAGAAATTAACATGAGGCTCTTAGTTTTAACAATTTAACAATTAACTAGGACTTAGAATGTGGGAGGAAAAAGAGGTTTTACCGGGGGTGAGAGGAAATGATGAGCTGGCTTTTTGGATGCACCGAGTATATGCTTCTGGGACATGTAGGTGGAGTGGGTGGGTGAGGAGGGTAAAGAGGTGAGGATTTCTATGTCAGCTTGTTCTACACAGGGGAACCGTCCTCCTCAAGAGAAGTGCGAGTGGATCCTGCATATATCAGAATTTGAGGAAGGAAGAGGAACCAGAGAGGAATGAAAGAGACTTATGACAAACAACCAGCTGAAACACAAGAGAAGAGTCAGAATAGAGAGATTTAAGGTAAGCACACATAAGCATTTCGACATAGAATTATACACTTGTAAAGCTGGCTTTCCTTCTTAGGCAATTTGGGATGCTGGAACATAGACTTGGTGGCTTAAACAACAACATTTATTTCTCACTGGATGGGATGTTCAAGATCAAGATTCTAGCAAATCCCATGTCAAGTGAGAGTACCCTCTCCTTAGTTTGTTGATTGCTGCCCTGTTGTATCTTCACGTGGAAGGGGAGGAAAGAGATCTTGGGTCTCTTTCTCTTTTTCTAAGAGCACGAATCCCATCATGAGGGCCTCACCCTCAAGACCTACTCTAACCCAATCACATCCCAAAGGTCCCACCTCCAAATATCATCACACTGGAGATTAGGTCTTCAACATAGGAAATTTAAGGGGAGGCAAACATTCAGGTCATAGAACATTTTCCCACTACATCATGCTTTCTTGAAGTTTGCCAGTAGAAGGGAGGCAGTGTTAAGAGGATGTTTTTCCTAGGATGGGAGAGTCTTGAATATATTTTTGGGCTTATGAGGAGGAGCCAAGTGGAAGGTGAAGGTGGATAAGTGATGAGTAAGGTCCCTGATGAGGCAATGGGAACCAGAACATGCCTGTGTCTGTATCAGAATAAGCAATTCCATATGCTAGTATTTATGTATTCAATTTGCTCTTCCCTAGAGTCTTTCTCATGACATCATTATCAACATTTCAGGTCTCAGGAAACTTTTTCATGTAAAAAAGTACTATAATTTAGATATCTCCAAGACCATGTTTGGTCCTAAATTTTTAACTTTATAGCTTTTTCTATAAAGTCCACTATAGGCAAAAGGTAAGGGGAGCCTATGCCTCTACTGCCAGACTCTAATGGGGGGGGTCTTCGAATGGCCACTAGATGGCCCACCAATTTGGCTAAGGTTAGTCATGTAGAAAAAATCATGAAGGTGTATTGCATTTATACGCCCAAGGATCATGAAAAATGAGGAAACAAATTGGCTGTCATTCTTACTTTTGTAAATCAGGCAGCGCCAGATATTAGAAACCCTAAAAGAGACCCTTACCAAATTAACCATGAAGACTGGCAGAAATTGGGTAAACTCTCCTTCTCTATGCCCTTTACAGAGTAAGAAATTCCCCTTACACCAAGAAGGGCTATGCTAGGCTTTAGGGGAACAATGGCAACATAGCTGACCCAGGATTGGGTCAGTTATAAGACAGAAGGGGGAATGTAAGGACGCAGGTCTGAGACAATAGAAGGGCACACATTGCCCAAGGCAGATGGGACCACCCTTGTAACACCCAATCAGGAAAGGCCAGCTAATACCCTTAACATTTCTAAGGGCAGGCCTAGAAGGCTAGTCACACCCTATGTGAGGGTCCTGGGTCTACTCTGTAATTGGTTAACATTCTAAATGTTGTAATTGTATAAACTTGCTGTCAATAATATTGTATAATGATTGGATCACTGTACCTGTGTCACAATTTCCTGTAACTCCCCCTTCCCAAACCCATAAAGGCCCTACCTGGCCTTTGTTTGGGGCTCTCAGCATGGATCCACCAGGCCAGTAAAGGGCGAGCCTAAGCCTGTAATAAAGCCCTTTGCTTTTGCATGCATGGAAAAAAAAAAAGTCCACTATACCAGAACTGAAAATAACTTTCCGAGTTATTGCATGGACTTATCTTCCTGCCTCCAAACCATATCTGCTGCAAATACTTCTGCCTCTAGAAGGAGCCACAGACATATCATTGAGACTTGGTTCAACTCTGTTTGACTATATTTAATTTTAGATTATGGAGTACAAATCCTTGTCAAAAGACAGCTGGCCCAGTACAGAAACACCATCTTCATCAACTACTGGGCCTGGAGCGCTTGAATTCTTGGCAAAGAATTGTCCCTTGATCTATCTAAACTCAAGTAACTAGTTTTGCAACACGCCCCCCGCCCCCCTTCATTCATTTAGATTTGACATCCTTAAGAGGGATTCAACCCAACAGGTGTTCAGAAAGCTTAAAAGTCCAGTTTTTCAACTCAAAAAGGGGCTGAAAAATCTATTGTTTAGACCTGGAGCTTTTCCTGACCCTCTGAAATGCCTTGGGCAGCCACAGGACAGTCACAGGTTACAGTGTGCAGAAACTGCTGACGGTAGAGAAGTGCATTTTCTTCTTCCTGTCTGTTTTAAGTGTCTCTGCAGCAGTAAAAATTATGTCTGCAGACACTTGCCGGAGTCCAGCTCCAGCAGGTCCAGGATTCCCTGAAGGATGGATGGTGTCGGCAAGAGAGAGTGAGAGAGCCTTGAGTTTCTTTCTGATCATCAGGCAGGCATCTCGGCTCTGTCTGATTCTCTAGCTTTATTTATGGTGAAAGGTACACGGATCAGAAAAAACAGTAAATGATTTCTCATAGATAATTTTTACAATTTTTCAGGACATGGGTTCTGCAGAAGTTACAATTATAGTAGTAACGATTGTCATAAAAAATTTAGCTACAGGCCCTGATGCTATTATCTAGGAAGGGAAGATATATATATATACATATGTTTGTTTGTTTTTTTTACAAAACTTCAGATATAGCCCTAAGGAAGTGACCTTTAACCAAGAGGCAAACAGCATTGTTTAGTAAAGGTCAGTTTTTTATGAGTAAGGGTCATTAGACTATTTATAACTCTAAGAGAAAGTTCCCAGGAAAAAAAACAGGATTCCCAAAAGATGATTGATACATTTTATTGCAACAGAGTCCAGGCCTAGAAAGTAGTCAATTATCAGTTAATTGCTCAGCTAGGAGGAAAATTATATGTTGCTTGCCTTAGTCGCATTAGGGTATATCTAGTTTACTCATCTTTCCCCTGACCAGGTGCAATCATGCCTCAGGGACAGGGCAGAGGTGCAGGCTGCTCCTGACACTAATCAGCAAAGGACTCCAAATTTGGTGCCTAAGCAGAAATGAAAGTTACATGAGGGTAGATTTTGGTAGCTGTCTAGGGGCAAGAGACCATGCAAATTGCTGTACCCTCACCAGGAATTTTCACTCAACCGGTAAATTCAGATAGCTCCCAACAGACACTTTTACTTATCAGTCCAGTTTTTGTGCTTCTTTACCTGGGGTCTTTCCCTAACCCCCCACCCCTGGCAGTGGTATTTGTTTGCTTCTCGCAAGATTCTCTATGAACCCTTGGAAAAATTTTTCCCAAAGGGAAACAATGTTATTTCTTCTACATCTGTGGGAAAATCACCTTTCAAGTGTTGGTTGTCTGGTTTGGGGGCTTTCTGTGGTTTTCCTGAAGGGTCATTTCTGTGTGTCCCATCAGCAGTTGCAGAATGCTAGAGTAGCTGAGGCAACTTTCTAGACACACATCTACTGGCTGCTTGGAAGAGATCTCTAAGACAGCCTGCAACCAAATGTCTCTCTTTCCTTCTGAGACATAGGAAATTCTGTTTATGATCCAGGTGGAGTGTCAGATAAGTGCCTCCAGTCAGGATGTTCTCCCCCTTGTTGTTGGTGGGAGGGTAGAGAATCTTCACTACAGCACAGAAGTCAAGGCTATCTGTAGTTTCTCCCCTGACATGTGTATGATCATTCAACCTGAAGGCTGGGCTATTTTATATTTCTGGGTGTGAATGGGAGAGGATGGGCCATTGCCTACAGGAGAAGGTATTCTCATCTGGCTTCCCTCTACCTCCACCTCCACCAAGACCCTGAATTTTGCTTCACAGGGAAGATTGAAGCCACAGCTCACGAGGTTTGTCAAGGTCTTCCCTTAACGTGTTCAATCCCATCCCCAACCATGAGCCTTCTCACTTTCATTGCTTTCTTCTCAGGGGATGGGATAGTTTTTGTGCAGTTCAGAGCCAAACTCTTTTGATCTGGATCCCAGCCCCTTCTATCTCTTCAGAGTCTTGCTTCCTCAGTCATTCCCTCTCTCCTATAGCTTCAAAAGCCTGCATTCTTAAAAAAATAAACATAAAAGAGCAAACAGCCACCCAACTTTACACCAAGTATCCTCTGTCTCTTTCCACTTACAGTCAAATTCCAAGAATCATCTTGCAGTAATCACATGGTGACTCACCTTCTGCTGACTCCTCATCCACTACAACGAATCTGCTACCTCCATCTTGCCCTGAAATTGCTCTGAGGCAGATACGTTCTCCTTATCAAACCCAATGTTCCTTTTCTGGACTTTTTTGGCTTTTCTGTGGCATCGAATGTCTCTGACCACTCTGTTCTCCTTGAGACCCTTAGTTTTCAGGTAACCAGTTTCTCCCATCTCTGTCTGTGATGGAAAGTTCAGCCTCATCAGTGCTCTTCTTTCCCTGCTGCGTCTTGAATGGTGGTATTTCTACAGATTCTTTGTTCCTTATATTTCCTGAAGTTCATGCTCTCCAGATGTTGCCATCCACATCCACTGCTTTTTCTATTATTCATGTACTGAAGACTCCAAAGTCCATCTTCGGTTCAAGCCTCTCTTCTGAACATCTGATTGTTTGGATGCTTCCAAGTCACATATCAGACTCAAAATATTCAAAGCTTATTAGCTTCTCTTCTAAGCTGCCTCCCCTTCTTGTGGTCCCTCAGGCTCCCAAGGGAGACAGAAGACACTGGGGAGCCATTGCCACTCCTATTACTCACAGCCTCTTTGATGCACTTAAAGCACCAGCAGATTGAGCTCCTTTGAAGTTTCATATCCGACTTTGTATTTGCTATCGACCTAATGACTCACAGAGTGTTATGAAAATTAAGTGACACAGCATGTAATTGATGTGCCTAGCACTTGATAAAAATCTTAATGAAGCCAAACCCAAGAAAGTAGCATTTCCAGGTGCCTCTATTCTTTAGTATATACAGGCCACAGGGAATTAGCATTTCCTCTTTTAAGCCATTAAACTCTGTGTTTTACACAGTGCACAGAAAGAGCAAAGTCATTAAGTAGTCTGCTGGCTTGAAAGATTTAAGCCACTGAGAGTCTCCAGAAATCAGGCTTGATCTGATTTTGGAATCCCCACGTGACTGATATGACTTACGTTGCCAGGAAAAATAGGTGAAGTACGTGAAATGTATGAGTTTTATTTGTTTGTTCCTAGGCTACCACTGACTGAAAATACCTCTTCTCCCTGTAGGATCTCCCCTTTCTGGGACTTGTGTGCTGGGCGGATGCACATGATCATGCTGGTCTCTATTCTCTCTCCTGCAACCCTTTCCTTTCTGTGAGGAGGAGAGCTATTGTAAATCCAAATTTATTTTGTTGAGCATTCAATCATGTGGAAAATGTAGTAATAAAATTTATTCTTTTTGGTATTCTCCAATATGATGCAAATTATCTGACCTTTTACAAATTTATCATGCAGTGAAACATAGCACTATTTGCTTAAAGAATACAGTAAATGTATTAGCTCATGTAACAGGTAGATTTTTCTTCTTTCAGTGCATTCATCCTGGACCTCTGCCCTATGTCAGCAACAATGATGGTGGGCTGGAGAATGCCATGTCCTGACTGGCTTAGATCCGACTGGCAAGGCAGTGATTTTAAAGTGGGAAAGAGCTACTGTGCGCAGGTGATAGCTGTGGAGCACAGGATAGCGGTAACTTTTCCTGAAGGATGGGTTGCCTAATAAAATGGCGGACACCTGAACAGGAAAACGTCATTCTACTAGTGGAGACATATGCCGCTAACAAATACCCATTACATGTCACATAATGAAGGTGAAGGAAATGGAAGGGGAATAAGGGATGAAGTAAAGGGATTGCCGGAAGATTCTTTGGGAAAAAGAAAGATGCATATGTAGTGGCAACAGAGCTCCTAGAAGGAAAAAAAAAAAAAAACCAGAAGACAAAAGAAACTGAACAAAGAAAAGCAAAGAATGATTTAATTGGAAAAGAGTTTGAGTTTGAGGGGAACAAGGAATTATCCTAGGACATTTGTTTTTTATCTGTTTTTAGTGAAGAATTTCCAACTTTTAATGTGTTTTGCTTGGCTCCTCCCCTCTTAGTGAAGCACTTAAAAAATAAAGTTTTGCTAATGGTTGCTATGGTCAGGCTTTATTCTCAGTTTTAGGGTGAGTATTGCTGATAGAATCAGTACTGGGTGTCTCTTCAGATTATGGACTGGCACGTTAGACTGCCACATCCCCTGTCCTTCTGTCCGTTGACTGTTTGCCATAGCCACTGTTGGTTCACCACTGGTCCCGTCCAGCTAAAGTTCTGGAAGGTTGACCAGAATGAAGAAATACAGCAACCAGACAGATTTTTTTGTTTTAAATATGCAACCAAGCAGAATAAACAGTTTGGCTCTCTTTTTAAAGAAGGAAATGTTTGTCATACCAAGTTTCTAGGCCTGGGAGGCTACTACCTTCATCATGGACTTCAGTGTTACTGACGGGAAATTAATTAGCCCCCCTAGCTGGTGGATGAGGCAGTGAAATATAACCACCCCTCAGAGCCTATAGCCCCAATTGACAGACCCTTAACAATGAATAATACAATCTCTTCTATCATTTACTGTTTCTTAACATTTAGCAGACCTTGATTAAAGTGGCCTCTTTGGTTACAAAAGTTTTAATGACATTCTGTCACTTCATGCATCTGGTTTTCCATATTCCCACTTTGGTCCTTCATAAACAGGGAGAAGAGGGAACTTTCCACTTATTCAGAATAGTCCATTCCAACTGCTAAAGAGATCCAGGCTTCTAATAACTAACGGATGAACCTAAGAGATTTGAGAAGACAATAAACAAGTGAGCAGGCTGCTGAGGGAAGTATTTCCGATTCCTGGCAACTTTAAATAAGTGGATAGGCAACCAGAGCAGATGTCCCCAGTCAACAGCTCAGGCAGCAATCTGGGGATGTCATCTGAATAGCAATAAACTATCTCTCTGCCCCCAATCCTTCTTCTGTTTTGGCTTCCAAGATGATAAAAAAAAATCTCTTTATTGATCAGGGTTCTGGGTTCAGAGTGAAGGTCTTTGTGAAATAAATATATTCTATAACTCTGTAGTTATACCATGCAAATTCCACAAGGTCTTTATTAGAAAGACTCAACTTCAGAGACGCCTGGGTGACTCAGCTATGAAGCATCTGACTTCAGCTCTGGTCATGATCTCTCAATTCGTGAGTTTCAGTCTCACATCCGCTGAGCTCGTGCCCTGCTTGGGGTGAGCCCTGCTTCTCTCTCCTCCCTCTTTCTCTCTCTCTCTTTGTCTCTGCCACTCCTTGGCTTCTCTCTCTCTAGCTGCTGTTCTCTCACTTGTGCCTTCTCTTTTGGAAGGAAGGAAGAAGGAAGGAAGGGAGGAAGGAAGGAAGGAAGGAAGAAAGAAAGAAAGAAAGAAAGAAAGAGAGAGAGAGAGAGAGAGAGAGAAAGAAAGAAAGAAAGAAAGAAAGAAAGAAAGAAAGAAAGAAAGAAAAGAAAAGAAGGAAGAAAGAAAGATTGGAAGGGAGGAAGGAAGGGAGGAAGGAAGAAGGGAAGAAAGGAAGACTCAACTTCACACAAAGAGGGTGAAAATACACTCGGAACTCAGAGGATGGTGTGCAGCTTTCCCTTAGTAGTATGAAATCTTTACATAAAAGCCTTTCTGTTCTTATTGACTGCCACTCAGCATTTTATTGAACTCGGATGGTCTCTAAGAAAGACCTTTTCCTTTCTGTCTCCTTTCTCCCTCTCTATGAACCTGGATCCTCCACATCAATACTTTGTGTCCAAGGTCAAGGAGACCTGACAAATTTGTGACTGGGAATTGTAGACCTGTGCTGTACATTAGAGTCACCACTAGCCACACATGGCTACTGAACACTTAAAATGTGACTGGTTTGGCTAAGGAAATGGATTTTTGAATTCAGTTTAATTTTAATTCATTTAAATTTTTAAAAATTGAAGCTATTAAACAACACTAAAACACAATTCTACTGTTGTGGTAAGACTATATTTCACTGTATGCTTTGAAAATTTACCATTGAATTGAGATGTACTAAAAGTGTAAAATATAGTTTAAAGACACTTTTTAAAAGGATGTAAGTGGTCTCAATAATTTTTATATTGACTAAATGTTGAAATAATGATATTTTGGATAATTAGTCTAACGTTTATTATTAAAATTAATGTTCCCTTTTTACTGTTTGAATGTGGCTATTAGAAAATGTATATATGTGGCTCTGATTCTCATAAGCAGCAGTTTTTAGATTCTCACATTCTTTGGGATGGAGTTCCTACTGAGTACAGTAGTCTTTCCTCACCTGTCGCTTTGCTTTCTGCAGTCAACCTCAGTTTGAAGGCAGATTATTCTCCTTTTGACTTCTGGTCAGAGACCCTAGTAGACTAACACCAGGTCACAATTCCTACATCTCATCACATAGGCATTTTATCATCTCACAGCATCATAGGAGGAAGGGTGAGTACAATACACTAAGATACTTAGAGAAAGAGAAAGTCCACATTTATATAACTTTTATTACAGAATATTGCTATAATTGTTTTATCACTAGTTATAAATCTCTTACTGTGCCTAATTTATATATTAAACTTTATCACAGGTATGTGTATATAGGAAATATAGAGCTCAGTACTATCCATGGCTTCAGGTCCATTTGAGGCCTTGGAACATGTCGCCCGTGGGTCAGGTGGAGGGGAATCCTGCACACTCTTCTGTCTTGGTTATAGAGATCTCTGTTCATACCAGAAGTTCAATCCAAAAGACTGGTCTCCCTCTCCAAGGTGAGGGAAAACCAAGAATGGAGAACAAACCTCATCCTGAAGGCATCACCAGCTGTAACACTCAGCATCAGGGTATCCGAGTTAGCTGTCTTCAGCTGGGTGGGTAATGAAGGCAGTGGCCCAAGGGAGTTTGGATGGCTGGGCTGGGAGAGAAAGGAGAGGAAAGTGTAGACAAGTAAGAGAATACTGCAGAGCATGGAACATTTTCAGTAAGGGTACTTGAGCGCTCATTTAAGAGGCAGACCCGTAGACACGAGTATTTTGGGTTCCTGGAGAGGTGAGTGTACTATAAAGGAGAAAGAGGAAACTGAACAGAAGATGGAAACACCTCCAAAGAAGCTTCGGGATGGATTGCAGGCAAGCATTCTTCTGGAGACATCAGTTTAAAACACACGGCACTGTGATATCCCTTCTGATGTCAGGTAATACTCTTCCAGAGTCTATTTCTGGTCATCCATGGAACTGGTTTCAAGGTCCTTCCATGGTTGCTACAGCTGCCCCAGTGACTCTGTGCGATCCTAATACCCACATCAGTGTCCTTTTGAAGAGACAGCTAGGTTGTCAGGGAACAAAGAAATTCTTCCTTGTCTTCTGAAGTCCAAAAATGTGGAATTTAAGTGGTTCTTTTTTTTATATTTCTTTATTTTTATTTATTTTTTATATTTCTTTATTTTTATTTTTTATTTATTTTAAGAGAGACATAGAGAGCGAGTGGCAGAGAAAGAGGGAGACAGAATCCCAAGCAGGCTCTGTGCTGTCAGCTCGAACTCACAAACCATGAGATCATGACCTGAGCCAAAATCAAGAGTCAGATGCTTAACTGATTGAGCCACCCAGGAGCCCTACTGTGGCTCTTGATGTCATTTACACTCATTTATCTAATTTAAGATATTTGTCATGTTCAATCATGCCATTTTATAGATGAGAGAGAGTGTGCCTGAGAGATTACGTACCTTCCCCAAGATCAGCCACTAATTAGGATCAGCTGAACCCACTAAAAACAGATTTGGGACTATGTCTTCAGGCTCCGGAGTCCTAGTTGGGGCCTACCGCTATCAGACCACTTACACTGGTTTTAGCTGATGGGCCCACACTAATTGTAGCTTACTTGTAATTTCAGGTCTCTGAAGATCCCACTAGATCCCTGATGGCCATATATGCTACCCCTGTATGCTGATGGTCTGGTAAAGATCATTGTGTATTTAATCCAGTACATTTTGAGTTTAAATATATTGTGGGCACAAAGTATGCTTTATAAGGTTTTTAGTGGATAAAAATGACAGCGAAATTTCTAACTTAATAAGCTTTGGGGTAAGAAAGTATTCTCAAAAAACATTATTTACCTCTCATTTTAGAGCTTATTTCCTGACCATCAGCAATATTTTGTGAGAAAAGGATGAAATGTGGTTAATACTATCTAAAAATTAAAAATTTTAAATTAGAGCTATTTAAAAATATCAAAAAATTAGCATCCGAATAAATAGCTTGCCTTGGTAATTATAAATCAAGAGAGAACAATTTTGGGAGGCTAAAGTGATTAACCAAGCCATATGGGAGAAATCATATTCATGGTTTCTCAAAAATATGGAAAGCTGTTATAAATGGCACTGTTTCTATAGGGAATGAAATATATAATATCTAGAAATGTCTCTATAGTAAACACTATATTGTATCATTTCATCTATTTTTTCCAATGAGAATGGGTCAATACACCAACTGTGTGGTTGGTTGTGTTTTTTTTTATTACCATAAGTAAATGAAATTAATGGACTCTGTTAGGATAAACTATATGATATATGGAATTCATGTTTCCTCTCTTATGAGGAGTTTTTGTATATGAAATCTTATGTACATATGATTAAAATATGTGATTTATAAGCAAAGAAAAAAACAGCTTTAAATTTTTTTAAACATTTATTCATTTTTGAGAGACAGACAGAGTGTGAGCAGGGAAGGGGCAGAGCGAGAGTCACAGAATCTGAAGCAGGCTCTACGCTCTGACTGTCAGCACAGAACCTGACATGGGGCTTGAACCCACATACTATGAGATCATGACCTGAGCTGAAGTTGGACACTAAACCAACTGAGCCACCCAGGTGCCCCGAAAAAATAATGACTTTAAATCCTAGTGGTCTGTGCTCCAAACTTGTGGCTGATATGGAAGCTTTTTTCTTTTTAAAATATTTTTTATGTTTATTTTTGAGAGAGAGAGAGAATGTGTGTGTGTGTGAGAGAGAGAGAGAGAGAGAGAGAGAGAGAGTGAGCGCGCGTGCACTCAAGAGTGTGGGGGAGGGGCAGAGAGAGAAGGAGACAGATTCTGAGGCAGGCTCCAGGCTCTGAATTGTCAGCAGAGGGCCCGATGCAGGGCTCAAATTCACAGACTGAGAGATCATGACCTGAGCCAAAGTCAGATGCTCAACCAACTGAGCCACCCAGGTGACCCCTGGTATAGAAAAGCCTTTTGAAGCCCATGCTATTATTAAACAATTCAAAATTTCTATGGCTATATATGTTTAGATAATATTAACTCCTCAACTAGCTACCCTGTGGCGTTTTGCATGCAATTCTTCATTTTTTCCGTCTGTATTTTTTCTCATCTAGCTTTTTCAGAAATGTTATTCCTATTTCTGTCACACTGTCGCCTTTCAGTTTGTCTTGCAAGAATGTAACATCAGCAGCCAAATGAACCTATGGAAGAAAAAAAAAACAGGCCTGAGTCATTTACTTTTAAAAAATAAAAAACTCTCCAAATTTTTTTCCAGCTTTATATAACTAATAGGGGCTCCCTTTCCTTACGGGATGGTAAAAAAAGAGTTTGCTCTGTGCCCTTTGCTGTGTGTCCTCCAGGTGTGACCTGGCTGTGTGTCGGCTCTGTGGTGGGAGTCTGCAGAGGAGTGTGGGCCAGGACAGGCTCAACCTGAGGACACTGGGGCAAGCCCACTTTTGCTCACGATGCAAAGCTCAACTATGCGGCCATCTCTAGAAGAACACAAATTCCCAGCTCAGAGATAGCCTTGACCCAATGTGCCTTGTCAAGCAGAATTTCCCAGGATAAATGGGTTCTTAAACAATCAAATTCTAGTGGACTTACTATCAGCCATTCTGTCATTAGTCAAATAGCGTCACTTGTCCTAACAGCACGTAGCAATCACTCACGACTTTGAGAGCTTTGCAAAAGTATCAACTAAATAAATTATAAATATAAAATTAAAGATTGAAATTACAGACATGAATATTTGATATCTGGCCCTTCTTTTCCACTATAAAGAATTTCCCACTTTCCATACATTGAAGTAATCCCACAGGGCTTCCTTGTCTATTCATTAAAATGGATTCACATAAGAATAGCATATTGCTGACCAACTACCCTCGGCAGAATATCTGTTCAGCTCTTTTAAGTTATTGGCATAAGTAAGATACTTTAACAAAAGTACTTGGTAAAAGCAAATAATAAGTGAAAAAGCCTGGGTCTAGTTGGCAATTGAAATATAGAAGCTACGTTCACCCTCATTTTCCCCCCATAGGATCTTTTTCATCTTTGTCAAAATATAACAGAAGGCCAATTAAAATGAACAAGGAGGCTACATTGAAGCTATTTGGATATTTGAGGTCATGTGAGGTCTGATAGCTATTTGTCATATAGGATATAGAATCAAATGTTGTCTGTGAAAGCTGGTGAATTATTTATCTTATTTTTGCCTTTGTTATATGGTTCCTCCCTTTGCCTGTAAGTTCCCAGAATATCTCCCTTCCTCTTTCTTGATTTCTTGATTATAGGGGAAGCCTAAAAATTGGTAGGATAGAGCACAGAAGATCTGTGTGAATAATACATTATGTCTATTGTTTAACTCTTTTGGATTACCTGTTATTATATCCTTCCTCTAATTATAACAGATAATTGAAAATTATATGCATGCCTCATTATTGGGTAAGTCAACACCTGTCTAGTCTTTGACCACTCTCTGGTGCCACCACTCTTAAAAGCTCAGCTTCTGGGAAAATGAGACTTTGTGGACTGTTACTTCTTTCTAAGTTGCCGTTGACTCAATAGTCTTTGACAGATTGGCTTCTTCCTTCAGGTTCTTATATACAGTTTTACTAAGGTACTTCCTGACCTTTCAGTTCCTACATATTGTGAATATTTTTCAGGTCTTGTTTCACTTAGCTTCTCTGCTCTCCTTGATCTTGGGAATCACTCCCTCTTCTTCTTCTAAATTCATATTCAAGTTAGTTAACATACAGTGTAGTCCTGGCTTCAGAAGTAGAACCCAGTGACTCATCTCTTACACATGACACCCAGTGCTCATCCTGAAAAGTGCCTGTCACCATTTAACCCCTCACACTTCCCAGCAAACCTCAGTTTGTCTTTGTATTTAAGAGTCTCTTATGGTTTGCCTCCTTCTTTGTTTTTATCTTATTTTTCCTTCCCTTCCCCTATGTTCATCTTTTGAGTTTCTCAAATTCCACATATGAGTGAGACATATGATATTTGTCTTTCACTGACGGAATTATCCGCTTAGCATAATAAACTCTAGTTTCATCCACGTTGTTGCAAATTGCAAGATTTCATTCTTTCTCATTACTGAGTAGTATTCCATTATATCTATCTATCTATCTATCTATCTATCTATCTATCTAATCTACCACATCTTCTTTATCCATTCATCAGTTGATGGACATTTGGGCTCTTTCCATACTTTGGCTATTGTCAATTGTGTTACTATAAACATTAGGGTACATGTGCCCCTTTTAATTTTTTGGATAAATTCCTAGGAGTGCAATTTCTGGGTTGTAGGTAGTTCCATTTTTAATTTTTTGAGGAACCTCTTGAAATAGCCTCCTTTGTTTCTGACTCCCTTCTTTCCTGGTATTTTCCCACCTGTGATTACTCCTTCTTGGTATCCTTTGCAGTCTTTGTATTGTCTCTTCAACTTACTCATGTTTTATTGCTTCCTACAATTCCGCCTGTGACTTCTTTTCCTTCCTACTCTGCACACTCCGTAGCCATCCTTTGACAGTTCCAGTGACTCTTCAGCCCACATGTGTGGCTTCCAGACATGTATAGAAACTGCTTATTGGATAGCATCACTTGTTTGTGTGTTAGACACCTCAATTCTAGAATCTTCCAAGCTGAACTCCTCACTTTATCTCTCCCAACCCTCAACATACCCCACCTTGTTTTGCTCTCTTGGTTAACAGTACAACCATCCTTACAGGATGCTTAGAACCCTAAATTATTCCTGAATCTTTTCCCCAATCTTGTTCCTTTTAGTCAACGAATAGCCTAGTCTTACATTTAATTAATTAATAATCTGCCTTATTGATGTTGTTCACGTCGATCGCCTCTCCACTCCTCTTGTCAGGGCTTTATTCTCGTTCATCCACTTCCTAACTGTCCTCTTCTTCCCTCCAGCATTGTAACCAGCACACTTTCACTTTGTTGACAAAGGGATAACATTCCTAAAACACAAATTTAAAAATATCATTCCCTTCTTTATAAACCTACAATGGGTCTCTGCTGCTTTCTTAGAACAATCTTTAGATGTGCCCCACCACTTTTTAAAAATCAGGACTCTGTAAAGAATTGAAACCTCCTCTCTCAAGACAATATCTCCATCTACATGTCACCCATATGGAACTAATTCAAGTTCCTCATTCTTTCAATGAAACATTCTTTTTGTGTCTTTGGCTATGCTATTCCTTTTACCTGGAACATTATCTTCCTCTGCTCCCCTTGCCCCATGGCCTTCACCTAACTCCTATTTCTCCTGGTTTCTCTAGGAAGTTATCTCAGCCCTACCAGCCCCCCCCCCCAAGCCAGGTCCTCCTCTAGCCATTTATCTACACCTTTTTACAGAACTATTGGGCTTCTCTACTGGACAGAAACTCTTGAAGGGTAGCAACTATGTCTTACTGACCTTATATGCTCAATGTCTTTTTTTTTTAAATAGTTATCTGGACTTAGATTTATTTGGAAGCACAATTATTTACTTAATTTCCCACACAAATTAAATTCACTAGAATATTGCTGTCCGTGCTACTTTTTTTTGGATAATGTAATTCCTATATTTCAAACTATTTTAAGGCCTTTTAAAATCTCTTCTTTTTTTTCTTTGCATTCATTTTTATTTTTTTTAAATATCTTTTTAAAAATAATTTATTGTCAAATTGGCTAACTTACAGTGAGTACAGCGTGCTCTTGGTTTTGTATGTAAGCGACGAATCACGGGAATCTACCCCCTCCAAATCAAGAGCATATGCTAATCGCTGTCTTTGTTCAGTCAATGAATGATTCAGGTGTGGAAGCGAGACTCCAAAATAGACTGCAGTGACCTTCACCTCCTGTTATTCACACCCTCAGGTAGGGCCCTCCCACACTGTACCAGGTAGGCAGCCCCTGTTGTGACTGGATCTACCAGGGGGCCTCTGTGGCAAGGACTTTCATGAAGCCTCTGGCCAACAGCCAGCCAGCTGATGCGGCCACGTGAGTGAGCATGGAGGTGGGTCGTCCAGCCTCAGTCAGGTGTTCAGGGACGGCAGCCCTGAAGGGACCAACAGCTGGACTGTGTGTGTATTAGGCTCAGAAGGGCTCTTAGCCACAACCACCTATCAAAACTCTTCCCGGATTTCTGATTCTTAGAAACTGTCAGAGATAGTAAATATTAGTTGTTTTAAACAGTTGTATCTGGGGGCCATCTGTTGCACAGCACTAGATAAGGAATACACCTGCCAAAATGAAATACGTGCTTTACCATTTCCAGGGCACCTCTGATAATCCCACAGAGTAAATTGCAGTAGCACAGAGAGGATCGGCCAGCAGGGAGCTCTTCCACAAACTCCACCAGAGGATTCTTGTCTAGGATCAGGGAAAACGCAGTCCTGCTTGGGTTGTTACAGGTCACGCTTGGTGTAATTCCCAGGTACGTCTTAAAGGCAACCTAATAAAAAGGGGGAAAAATTCTACTAAAAACCGTAGTCAAGAACAAGTATCTGTTATTAGCAGAACACCCAAATAGTCTGTTCCAGGCAGTGCAGCACAATAATTAAGCACGTGAGTTTGTAGTCAGCCAGCTGAGTTCACCCTCAGCTTTGGAATGTACTCACCCTATGACCTGTACAAGTCTTGAAGAGTTTTATTTTTAGGGACTATCCTAAGGAATATGCTTTATGAAACAGAGTTAGGCATTATTTTGCAAAATATCTTTTTCAAAAATAAATATCCTTCAGGAGGGTAAGACATGAAAATATTAGTCATCAACTTCCTAGTATGATAGGTGCCACATGAACCTGGTAAGGGATAAGATCCTGAATAAGAAAGAGACCCAAGACATACTTGCCACAATGGGAAGGTGGTAGAGTGGAGGATGCTGTTGGACCATCAGACCAAGGGTGTGCTTTAGAAGGTGCAGGAAGTAGGTCATAAAGGATGACAAGTCTCTAAGAAGGCGCAAGGGATAGTGGGGGTATGATTCACATAAATGAATTGTAAAGTAACTTCTCACAAAGGTCTGCTGTATTAAAGGGCTTACAGAATTTCACAATGTTGAGATGGAAAAAATCTTGGAGACTATTCATTTTATACCTCCAGTTTCATAAATGAGTAGGTTGGGATTCAGAGAAGTTAAAATGTCATGGACAAGGCTGTGCTGTTGCTCAGTTCCTAGGCTCCTGGGCCAAGGCACATTCTTTTCACAAAATGCACTGGAATTTGAAGTTAATTATTGGGAACTTGTTAACTTGTCTTTCCAGTGTCTTAATTTAATTTTTAAAAGGTTGATTTTTTTATTTTGAGAAAGAGCAGTGTGGGAGAGGGGCAGAGAGAGAGCGAGAGAGAGAGAGAGAGAGAGAGAGAGAGAGAGAAAAGAGAGATAATCCCAAGCAGGCTCTGTGCCATTAGCATAGAGCCCAACATGGGGCTCAATCCCATTAACTATGTGATCATGACCTGAGCTGAGGTCAAGAGTCAGACACTTAACCAACTGAGCCACCCAGGCACCCCAGTTAATTTCATTTTTAAAATTAAGAGCAGTGTAGGACAGAAGTGGAAACCATTTTCTTAAATTATTTATAATTAGAAGTCCTGAAAGGCTCATCATTCATTCAATAGGTACTCACTGCATTTCTAGCACATGGTGGGGAGTTCAATAACTATTTGAAAAACAAATTATTAAATGAACATCCATTCTGTGTTTGTTACCATGTTTAGGCCCAGAACACAAAAGTTAATAAAATAGGATTCCTGTTTTATAAGAGCTCATAATCAAAAAGGGGCTATAGATGTTAAACAAAAAACTGCAATGGTGTTAAGTCTTGTAAGTATAGTGTTCTATATTAGGAAGCAATCCGGCAAATACTTACAGAGAAAGAAACTGCTATTCTGTTCATGAATATTGAATGAGAATTTGCAGGGTGGACAGGGTGGGAGTGGGAGGTGTTTTAAGTAGAGGGAACATGTCATGGGCAGGAAATGCCATGATCAAGTTCAGGGTAGATTAGCATCTATCAATTGTGGGTAGCACAAAGCCTTGAAGATGTGAGTAAGCTAGGTCAGAATTGAATTTCCTTTTGAAGGATCTCCGTTGTGTGAGCATGAAGGTTGAATTTAGGGCTGAGGGTAAGGCTGGGCATGAAATCAAAGGCAGAGATACCAACCGAGAGGTTACAAGGAAAGAAATGATATGAGGACCTTTTTATTTTGTTTTTCACTGAAAACTCAAATGCTCCCTAAACCTTTCCATAGAAATTTTAAATAGCCCAAATCCTAAAATTTGGCTCAAATCTCTGACACTAGACAGTTTAAGAGGATATAAAATACAACTTTCAGATCTTAAGGTAAGGTAGCAAAAGCAGCAGTCTTAAGTAGCGAGGGAAAAATCGTCATGAGACTCCTGGCCTGGAGACTAGATTTGGCTCTCAGTGAATTGGCTGAAACCTATCGCTGCAAATGTTAATTCTGCTGGCTGGAAAATTCCTAGACTGTTATTTATAGGATTGAGAATCAGAATTTTCTTCTGATTCTCAATCCAAGCTATGTGAAAATACCATAAAATGGAAGCTGTGCACTCAGAATTTACTTGGATGCTGAGTGTTTGGGCCCTGGGTTGTGGTGCAAAAGTCACCAGTAGGAGGCATTATCTGAGCACGGTTGGGAAATTCTCATTCCTAGGGAATGACATTGTTTCCTTATCTGGCTGAATTCGGCTTGAGAAGGAGGACTGTTGTTTCTAAGGAAGAAGGAGCTCCACCCTCGGCCACGGGCACAGCTGCTCGGCCAATAAATAAGGGCAAAGCGTTTTCCCTTTGTGTATCTTCAACATGGATGCTTTTCAGGGGATTTTAAAATTCTTCCTCAACCAGAAAACTGTTATTGGCTACAGCTTCATGGCTCTGCTGACTGTGGGGAGCGAGCGTCTCTTTTCACTGGTGGCTTTTAAGTGTCCCTGCAGCACTGAGAATGTGGTCTATGGGCTGGTTTTCCTGTTTGCTCCTGCTTGGGTGTTACTGATCCTGGGATTCTTCCTGAACAGCAAGGCATGGAGGCTTTTCACAGGCTGCTGTGTGAATCCCAGGAAAATCTTCCCCAAGGGTCACAGCTGCC
Organism: Suricata suricatta; assembly: GCF_006229205.1. Lineage (NCBI taxonomy): Eukaryota > Metazoa > Chordata > Mammalia > Carnivora > Herpestidae > Suricata > Suricata suricatta. The sequence continues at coordinate 100,360,840 of NC_043706.1, forward strand.
ACTTTTTCTATGTCCTCGGCCAGATCACTCTGAGTTCATTGGTGGCTCCAATGATGTGGCTTTCTGTGGCTCTGCTCAATGGGACTTTTTATGAGTGTGCCATGAGCGGGACCAAAAGTTCAAGACTCCTGGAACTGATTTGCAAGGGCAAGCCCCAGGAGTGCTGGGATGAACTTTACAAAGTGTCTTGTGGCAAAACCAGCATGGCCCCCATGGACAATGAAGAACTGAAACTGTCCCTGCAAGCCCAGTCTCAGGTAAGAAAGGACAAAGTTGCCTTTTTCTCCCCGCGTGAAGTGCTCTCTCTGTACTCATTTCCGGCAGAGCTGAGTCTGAATCCTGCTAGAACGTTTTGAAACCAAATGGAAATTGGAACATGATGCAACATTAAGACAATCTCAGGAAAAGCTTTTTAGAGGTCTGTGGCTCC
>NC_043706.1:100361369-100393126 GCF_006229205.1 Suricata suricatta
TCTGTAGTTGATCAAATAGTATAGCTCAGGCAGAACTGGCTCAGATACTGAGGTGAGACAGTCTCCTGGCCTATAGGAGGTCCGACTGCATGGAAAGAGGAAGGTAGAAGAGGAAGAGAAGAGGTAGCCAACCACAAGGGATTCAAGGTAAATATGAAGACTTTCACATGATGGAGGCTGTCTCATTCATAAATCATGAAAGAAAGATACCATGAGTTCAGTAATGCTTTTACATAAATATGTAACATCTGAAAAATATCAGCATGTGACAATAGCTAACACATACTGAGTGCATATGTATGTCTACACTGTCTCATTTTAATCCCCCCAAATTCCCCTCTGAGGTGGGTAGCCCCCATTTTACAACTGAGGAAATGAGGCACCCTCAGGAAATGAGAACACCTGTAGGAAAGGGAAGGTTGAGATTTAAGTCCAGCGAGTGCCACTCCAGAGCTGGCATTCACGTGGAGTCTGAGGCCTTCACAATGACTCCACAGTCTGAGCCGGAGTGTGGGAACCACTGGTTTCAAGCATTGGAACTTATTTGTAGTTCTGTTACAGGCTAAATGGGTTCCTTTGCAGATTATTGCTTCTATTTTCAAACAGGCCTATTTGCTGAGAAATACTAAGGGTCATTTAAAATGTCAAGAGAAGCTGTGAAAGGGCTCTGTTAGTTATCCAAATATGAGCTTAATTCCAATTGTGACAAATATAATAAAAGCAACAAAAAAGTTTAGAAGGTAAGTTGAGCTATTTAGAGTTCTGCTTTTAAAATTCAGGAAAAAATGCCACCTGAGCCAGTTTGTACTTAGGAATTTCCATTCCCCCCCACCCCCAATTACTGAAATTCAGAGCCAGTAATCCTGAAGGTTTAGAACTCTGAGAGGTTTCTTCTTTTTTTTTTTTAATGCAGCTTTTCAATTCTTCTGGCTTCCGTTTCTTTATTGTATTACGTCTGTCTCACTTGATCTTGGGTAACTAGTAATGCTATTTCTCTTAGAGAGAGGGTCTGTTGTTCTCTGCAGACAATGTAATGTGGAAAAATCAGTCACTAGCCATGAATGTGTATTTATCAATGCCTGAAAACTCCTGGCTGAGGAAACGTTCACTTGCGCAAATGACCATACTTCCACATGCACAGAATTCTTTCCCTTAATAGCTATTTGAGGGCTTAGTTTAGCTGATTGTTGGATGATTGATATTTTTGCACTTTTCCATTTGCCTGCCTTCTGGTTATTCCTTTGTATACCAGCAATGTTGGGTAGGATGGATAATAGAGATTAGGTAGACTTGAACTTTATTTTGACTGTTAAAAAATTAACATGAATTCTTTCAACTGAGGTATAGCAATGACTGTGGTGTTAACTGAGCCACACACTTACCCAGTACCACTGCCCCGCCCTGGCTCCCTGGGGAGTGGCTTTGCTTCTCCATATCCTCACTGTTTCTTTCTTGCTAAGATTCTAGGATGGTGCCTGATTTGTTCAGCATCTTTCTTCTCTCTGCTCACTACCTGTTATGCTCGCTGCCGATCTAAAGTCAGCTACCTTCAGCTGAGTTTTTGGAAGACGTATGCACAAAAGGAGAAGGAGCAGTTGGAGAATACATTTCTGGAGTATGCCAGCAAGCTGAGTGAGAGAAATCTGAAGTGCTTTTTTGAAAACAAGAGGCCGGAAGTCTTCCCCATGCCCTCCTTCGCAGCCTGGGAGGCTGCCTCAGAGCTTCATTCTTTCCACCAAAGTCGGCAGCACTACAGCACCCTGCATAAGGTGGTGGAGGATGGTCTGGAACCTAGCCCTGAGGACGATGAGACCACAATGGTACTTGTGGGCACTGCCCACAACGTGTAGTTCATCTTCCACACAGACTCATGGTGTGCAAGGGCTCATTCTGACGTCTTCGGCTGCATTAACAGCAACCTGTGTATCTCTGTGTTTTCTCACAGTTAGTGTTTCCTTGAAGACAGTAACCCAAAGGGAAACAGTGTTGCAGCTCCCGAGGGCGGGCCGTGTCAGGATGTGCTCAAAGCGATGCTGAGCGACTGGTCAAGGATGGTGAGAAAGGTGTTCTTCCATTGGTTGGGGGTTGGGGCTCAGTGGCTTCAAGTTCTATGATTTTATGGTTGGACAACGAGACTCATGCAAGAAGGTTTGCTACTCTTCGTAAATATTGATCATGGCATCTGGGACAGAAGTGGTGACTTGTGAATAAGCAAGATCCTCTCAAAAGACTGCTATGGACAGTGGGGTCTGTGGTGTAGTCAGTGGAAATCCTTGTCCTGCAAATCTATTCTACTGCCTTTCAAGGACGTATGAAATTCTGCCATGTGGAATTCATTTCCTTGAAATCTGAAGACAGCAGTTCTCAAGAATAACACATTGAAAGGATATGACGCCTAAAATTTAGAGCTTTTCACATGTTTCCACCATGCACTGAAAGCATGACCCTATGGGCTGGGTGGTATTATGACTTTTGGGGGCCCTAGGCACTTTGTCTCCATAGACCTCTTTCTATATTAAACACACACACACACATACATATTTATGACTGTATTAATATAAACACAAATATATTAATATTATATATTAAAACACTTTTACAAACCCAAAGTTCATCTTTCTTCTAATTTTAAAGGAAATTAAAAACACTTTTGTGAACCCCTATAAGTATCATGGGCTCTAGGCATAGTGCCTACTGTGCTGAATGGGTAAGTCGGCCCTGACTGGAGGTCTTTGGAAACTGTCAAAGCAGTGCTAGTGTAAAACTGTTTTGTAGTTTTATATTTATTAGAAATAATACAAATTTTGCATTCTACTACAATATATACCCACGTTAGTTTAAATATATATATGTGTATATATGACATATATATTATATATACACATATATATGTGTGTATATAATATATATGACATATATATTTAGTTTCCCTAAATCTCTGAGTGGAACTGATGTGTAAAGAGGCACATTTTACACTGTGGCTCACGCTTTGTATCACTAAAAATCCTGGCCCCCTAGCTGGAGAATCCTGGGAATGAACCCTTTATTTACCATGGAACACTATCCCATATATTTTTAAAAATTTTTAACATTTATTTATTTTGAGGGAGAGAGAGAGACAGAGCATGAGCAGGGGAAGAGCACAGAGAGAGGGACACAGAATCTGAAGAAGGCTCCAGGCTCTGAGCTGTCAGCACAGAGCCGGATGTGGGGCTCGAACCTGTGAGTGAGTTCATGACCTGAGCTGAAGTCAGATGCTCAACTGACTGAGCCACCCAGGTGCCCCGGAACACTATCCCATATTGAAGAAAGGACCCCATAGGTGTTGAGACCTGGAACATACCCTTGGGAAGTTAGAAGAGCAAGGTCAGGTGTGTGTATGTTTAGGTAGAACAGTGGAAGCTGGGGGCTGTAACATTGCAATATATTTGCAATATATTTGATATATTATTTGGTTTTAAACATGGTGTGTGATTAATATTTAACAAATGGCTCTTAAAAAACACCCTGATTTGAAGTGTTTGCCAGTTTCTATGACACAGATTCAAGATTCCAAGGTGAGGTCACCGAAGGCAGAATGGGGAAGACATGCTCTCCTGAACCTGTATGGGTTTTCAAAGAAGGTCTTAAGGCTACTATTTTTTTTTTTCATTTACACTGATTCTAATCAAACCAACTTCACAGAATCTTTGGTGCATCTGGTTTTACTAATAAAAACTAACCATGGTAAATGAAATGCAGCTCAATGGCTCTAACTGGGAGATGGAGTCTTATCCTTTTCCCCTTGAATCTGGCCTTAATGAACCAATAGACTGTAGCAGAAGTGAAGTCAGACTAGGAAAATGTTGCAGCTTATGCCTTGTCTCTGGTAATGCTCAGCCTGGCGGAAGCCAGCCACCATGTAAGAAAGTCCAATTACCCTGAAAGCTCCAAGCTCTGAAGAAGGCCACGCCAGCTAAGTGGACAGGGAGAGAGAGAGGAAGAGAGGCCTGGTCAGCTCCAACTGTCACAGTCATTTTAGCGTAGGTGCCACACACAAGAGTGAAGAGCCGTTCTGGACAGCCTCAGTAGACATGACATGGAGAAGGACCAGGGAACCCAGCCAATAGCTAGGACAAAGACCCCAGGTCTATGGTCCTAGTGAAGCCCTTACAGCCATTCAGACTTTGGAGCCAGCTCTTCTGAGGCTTCGGACATTGTAGGGCGCTGCCTACTATGTCCTGCCTAAACCTCTGACCCAGAAAATCATGAGCTTAAATAAATGTTTGTTGCTTTCAGCCACCAAATTTTGGGGCACTGTGAAGCAACAGAGAGCCTAAGTCCAAAACACAAAAATCAGAATTTATTAAGGGAGATAAATTAGAGGCAAACCGGATTTGTACGAACTGGATTATACATGGATTTATACAAAGATCCTCTTTATGCATAAGTTTTTCCTTAGTAAATTTTTCCTCTAGATTCCATGGATCCCCCTACGGCACGATTTGATAGATGCTGAATATGTTTCTCTCCAAAATGTCTTCACTAATGCCTGAGATTAATTTGTAATTATTTCTGGTTAAATGTGTTTTGAGAGGAGCATACTTCTGTGGGTTAAATTCTGTTTAAAATAAACATATTACTGGGAGGAGTAACGTATGATTTGTCATTCATACCTAGACAAAATGGGAGCAGAGGGCACAGGGTACGTTGGCCTTGAGTAAACTAGAAACAGATTGCTCTGCTAAGCTTGCTCCTCAAAGTGTTGTCTTCAGACCGTCAGCATCAGCATCGCTAGGCAGTCTGTTAGCAAGGCAGAATCAGGCCCCATCCCAGACCTGCTGAATCAAGTCTTCTGTTTAACAGGATCTTAGGTGATTCCTGTGCAACTTAAATTTTAGAAGCACCAGCGATAGTGGTTCTCAAACTTTCAGCTCATGTGAAAATCATCCAAAGGGCTTGTTAACACGGAGACTGCTGAGACCAGAGTGTCTGATTTGGTAGGTCTGGGGTGAGGCAAGAGAATTTGCATTTTTAACCAAGTCCTTGGGTGATGTTCATGTTTTTGGTCCAAGGATCACATCTCGAGAACTGCTTTAAAGCACAAAGCAGGCCATGCTGGAGAAGGCAGGCAAAAAAGAGATTCATAATCTTGGGCTCCACCCCGAAGCTACTGAATTAGACACCTTTGTTGTGTTGTTGTCAAACTGTCTGGAGCATGGGGTGCCTTTCCATTTATTTTCCATTTATTCAAAGCTGCCTTTTGTCCTTTTGAAATATTTTAAAGATTTCCTCACATGTATTGTGTATTTCCTGTATTTGGAGGCATTCTTCTTTTCTGCTATAGTCAATGGTTTCTTTTTCCCATTATATCCTCGAAGTCATATTTCAGTACATGAAAAAATTATTTCTTTATGCACATCAATTTTGTATCACCCTACTTTTCTTTTATTATTTTATTCTTTGCAGAGCTTTTCAGAATTAGAAAATAACCATTTTGCAACCCCTAATGATGTAATGGATCTACACAATAAATAATGAATTCTAAACTACTAGGTGAAAGCATAGTGGGATGGGGACTGTGCCACATGAGGGGCCACTTATCTCCCTTAGCATCCCTAAAAATGGGACTGCCAGATACTCTGTGCCCCCTTATGCTGTGCAGTGCAAGAGTAAGCACATAGTGTCACCTGTCAAATATTGTTTCCTAGGAAATTAAGTCTGAATCTAATTAAGTATTTAGGCCAAATTATCACTTTATACACGATACAGGCAAAAAAATCCATAAGTTAGTTAGCACCATGAGGAAGCAACCCAGTAAATCTATAATATAGGACACTCTACTTGACACATGACCCAGTTTTCCACAGACCAAGGGGATTAAAAAAAAGAAAAAATGAGACACAAGAGACATAACAACCAGAAGCAGCATATTGGCCTTAAGTGCAACCTGTTTCATACAGCCAACTATAACAGGGTATCTTTTGGGTGCCTGGGTGGCCCAGTCGGTTGAGCGTCTGGCTTCAGCTCAGGTCATGATCTCGCGGTTCATGGGTTCAAGTCCTGCGTCAGGCTCTGTGCTGACAGCTAGCTCAGAGCCTGGAGCCTGTCTTCAGATTCTGTGTCTCCCTCTCTCTCTGACCCTTGCCTGCTCACGCTGTCTCTCTCTCTCAAAAATAAATAAAACATTAAAAAAAATAACAGGGTATCTTTGTGCTATTTAGGGAAATATGAATGGGTATTAAATGGATATTAGATGATTTCAGGGAATTATTTATAATAATATTATAAATGAAAGGCCTGTATATAAAATATATATCATGTTATATATAATAATAGGATGGTGGTTTACATATATTTTTTAAAATTTCTTACCAGTTACATATTGAAACGTTTCTATATGAATTAGCATAATGTTTAGAATTTTCTTTAAAATATTTTGGCACAAAAAGGGGAGGTAGCTGAAAGATGAAACAAGATTGCCAAAATATTGATATTTATTGAAGCTGAATACCAGGTACATGGGATTTATAATAGATTCTCTTTACCTCTGTGCATGCTTGAAAATTCTCATAATAGTTATGCAATGAAATGAATTATATGCTCACCTCAGTTCTTCTGCTGAAATGTTGTCAATCAACCCCTGCTTGCCTGGATTTTACCCTCTGGTATCATTCTCAGAAAAGGTTCTGAGGAATACTATTTCCTGAATCCTTAGATATTCAAATGTTGGCCTGCTCTCTACTTGAAGAACAGCTTAGCTGGTTCACACTTTCTCTACTTTAGTAAATTTTAAATGTTAATCCATTTTCTTTTGTCACTGAATGTTGCAGAGAAAAAATTCAACGCCATCCTGATTTATTTCTAACCTGATGCTTTGGCCTATATTTTCACATCTTTAAAGTCTTTAAAGACACCAAATATGCCTTCAGATGGGTCTTTTAGATTAGTTTTCTCTGCTCTGATGTATACTCCTTCATTATGGAAAAACATTTTCTTTTGTTTCAAGAAAACGGAGTTTGTAAATTTCTTTTTACTCTCCTTATTGAGCTATATGTTTTCAAGAAACCTTGTGGTTTTGAACTCAGAATGAAGTCACTGCTATGTTCCTATTGGAATTTCATTAATTTAATAATAATTTTTAAAAACTAAGTTAATCTTGTGGTCTTGATTCTTGTTTCATCTCTTCCTACCCTTTCTTTCTCCTCAGTCCATGCAACTAGAATGGAGTCCATACTTGACTTTTTAGCATCGGTAGCCCCCGACCTATGAGGTGAAGAGCAAGGAGCAGTGGATTTGTGTACATGCCTCTTATGGGGCAGCTGCAAGGATGATTTCTCTGTTTGCGTGGTTGCTGCCTTGATTGGTATCATATATTCAACCCAATCCCATCATTTCCCAAAGTGCCCCAGGGAGCCAGCACTGCTCCGAGGAGCTGACCTAAGAAAGGATCTGGCTCCAGTTCTCATCGTTTATAGCACCAGCTTCAAAATGTGTCCTAGGACATAATGAAACTTTACGAGAGACAAAAGGGCAAGCTGAGCTACCAAGGCTGGAGCCTGAGCATGGGGGGAAGCAATCTTCATTAGATGCAGGCAAGGCAAGTGTACTTACATCCATTTGCATAGGTGTTGATCAAAAGCACTGAATTACTTTAATCCCTTTTGGGACTGCAAAATACTTATTACAAATACAAAATGTCGTATTTGAGTTTGGAAGGAAATCTGCTTTTAGGCAACTTCACATAATATTTTCAGTGTTCAGTTGGTTAAAATTGAATTACACAGGAAGAACATTTATGTACCTATAAGAGAGATAATATTCTAGGGGCGCCTAGGTGGCTCAGTCAGTTAAGCGTCCAACCTCGGTTCAGGCCATATTTCACAGTTTGTGGGTTCAAGCCTCGCATCAGGCTCTGTGCTGACAGCTCAGAGCCTGGAGCTTGCTTCAGATTCTGTGTCTCCCTCTCTCTCTGCCCCTCTCCCACTCATGCTCTGTTTCTCTCTGTCTAAATAATAAATAAAAACATTAAAAAAAAGAGGTAATATTCTAAATTTTGTACTTCCACTAAGGAGGAAAGGCAGGATTAATGTTTATTGAAAACCTATTATGTGCTGGAAACTTAATATTAAAATTAAAATTTTCCAAGGCAATAGGGCAATAAGGAGTGAGAGCCATTACCCTGAAGCATCACTGAGAGGTCAGGGCAAGTTTGGACAGAATCTTCCTTCTGACATGAAGGCTCTATGCAGGGATGCCCCAAGACTGTGAGTGTCTTCCCCAGTGTCTCTGAATCCTTAGGCCCAGATGGACCCTGCTTTAGCCTTTGAGGTTTGGTTCCCCACAGTATTTCCTCAGCAGTTTTCATCTCCTGGCAAGAAATTTCATTGTCAATAGCTACATTAACAAAATACGCCCGACACTCTCGCTATTTTCAATGCACACACTTTGGTTTGTTTGCTTCGTAAGTGAGGCTTTCATGAATCTCATCCAAATGAACTAAGAAAAAGAAAACACCCTCCAATGGAAAGTTAGGACAGTTTAGATTTTCATGTGCTGAGATACTTGGAACATTGAAAACTTTCCCCTGGAGCACCTTCGGTAATAGTGACAAGGAGGTAAGACGCCTAGATACAGCTCGATTTCCTGTAAGACCTGATCACAAACAGAACTGGATGATGGACATTCACTGGTAAGGGGGCATAACCAGCAGAATTTACTGACAATTGGGCCTTTAGAGACATTTCTCTGTGACTAAAGGAAAAATAATACAATACAAATGAAGTCATAATAAAAGCTTAAGGGTAATTTCCCTGCAGGTGCCCTGTTTTCATATTGGAGCTCTGCCGCAAACACGTGGTCTGCTGGGTTAGGCCTGATCAGTCCGCAGAATCCACAGACCTTGTGTAAACGGCTTTTCCACAAAGGAAGACTTCCTACGCTTTTCTTCTTTCACCCCTCCCAGAGGTACAAAGGGGAATAGATCAAGTGTGTGGGTGTTTATGTAAGGCAGTTCTTGCCTACTCTGAGGAGAGAATTAAGCCTAAATGGTTATATTTCTTTAAACAAGTTTCTTCGTTTTAATAATCCATCTGCTATATTTCTGGCCCAAATGGGAAGATTGCTCACAATACTTGATGAATTCCGTCTGCTGTTGATATTCATTGTTTTTTTAAATCCAGAAAATTTTATGACTATAAAGTGTTTTTCTTTCCATTTAATTTTTTCTACTCCCTTCTTTCCTGCTCACAAATGCTACTCAGTAGGAAAATGGCCTGACATTCAGCTGGCCATGAAGCCAGCCTTCTCTGGAATGTGGTGTGTGCTGTGCTGTGACTTCCATGGAATTCAGTCCCTATTTATCAAGGGCTCCCACTTATTTTCATATCATATGTTGGAAAAAGTGGAAAAAGTAAAGCAATTCCATAGGTCCCTAACACTAACTTGTGAGTAGCCTTTGAAAAATAGTAATTAATAGCAAAGATTGACCGATTCTGTATCTAGAATGTGACGGAATGAGAGAAGATATTTGCAAATGACATATCAGATAAAGGGCTAGTATCCAAAGTCTGTAAAGAACTTATAAAACTCAGCACACAAAGAAACAAATAATCCAGTGAAGAAATGAAAAGAAAGCATGAATAGACATTTTTCCATAGACATCCAGATGGCTAACAGACACATGAAAATTCCTCGACATCACTCATCATCAGGGAAATACAAATCAAAACCACAATGAGATACCACCTCACACCTCTCAGGATGGCTAAAATTAACAACTCAGGCAATGACCCATGTTGGCGAGGATGCAGAGAAAGAGGAACCCTTTTGCACTGCAGGTGGGAATGCAAACTGGTGCAGCCACAGTATGGAGGTTCTGAAAATATTAAAAATAGAACTACCCTACAACCCAGGAATTGTACTACTAGATATTCATTCAAAGAATACAGAAGTGCTGATTGGAAGGGGCACATGCACCCTAATGTTTATAGCAGCACAACTGACAATAGTCAAAGTATGGAGAGAGCCAAAATGTCCATCAACCGATGAATGGATGAAAAAGATGTGATACACACACACACACACACACACACACACACACACACACAGGAATATTACTCTGTGATGAAAAAGAATGAAATCTTGCAACAACGTGGATGGAACTAGACAGTATTATGCTAAATGAAATAAGTCATAGAAAGACAAATATATGATTTCACTCATATGTGGAATTTAAGAAACAAAATAGATGAACATAGGGGAAGGAAAGGAAAAATAAGATAAAAATAGAGAGGGAGATAAACCATAAGAGGCTCTTAAATACAGAGAACGAACTGAGGGTTGCTGGCAGGGTGTTGAGAGGGGAATGGGCTAGATGGGTGAGGGGCATTAAAGAGGACACTTGTTGGGATGAGCACTGGGTGTTTGTTATATGTGTAAGAGTTACTTTAGGAAGGCGACCAAGCGGCCATTTTATTGCGGGTCAGAGAATAGTTCCAGGCACTGCCAGGGACTGACGACCCCCACTCTCCGATCTGGACTGTCTCAAACTGGAATGCCTCACCATGGAATTCCAGCATCCCTCACCCCACCGAAGTAAATGGCCAATCCTATCCTGCCACAGTCCAAAGATGCCCTTACTTGGCTATCTGCCCACCTGAGATCAAACCTGGAACTCTTGCACCCATAAAACACCTTGCTCTCCCATACCATGCGCAACGTCTCTGACTCCCCACTCCCGGAGTCAGGGAACCTTGCCCGGGAATTGCAGACTCCAATAAAGCCTCTCTTGGCTCCATAACTTGGTCTCTCTCTTTCCTCTCGCCTCTGCCTCCATCTATTAAATCTTACAATATGTCTGTGATAAATCACTAAATTCTATTCCTGAAATTATGATTAGACTATATGTTAACTCACTTGGACTTAAAAAAAAAAAAGCAAAGAAAGATGTTCTATTTAGGCTTAATCTGATTAGTTTCCATTGTTTGGTTGAGGGATGAAAAGAAATGGTAATCCTAGAAAGGCGTTGAGGGTGAAGCCACCTACAGTGCTTTACCTTGGGGATCCAGCACCACCCCCCCCCACTCCAATGGGAACTGCTTTCTGTTACCCGGTCTCCAGTCGCATCCTGCCGCCAGTGAACACTTACACTCTAGTTCCTTCCAGACCCTGTGGATTAATGACTGAGCTCTTCACTCATTTTCTCCCCACTCCCTCAGCTCCCCACACAGGTCACATGGTGAAAAATGCCTGGGTCCCAAATCCAAACTAGGCTCTGAAGACTCTGCCATTCTAGTACCTCAGATTCCCACTTCAATCTTTCGGGTGGAGGTGGGAGGCACGTGCAATTATGGCCACCATCCCAAACATCTATTTACAGATGGTTCTAGTATAAAACAGTAGCAAGACACCTAAATATTTTAGGATGGGGAGGGGGAAGTCTTTGAACTGACTGTCAAAACAATTGGCTGTCTGATGTCGGTGAAATCAATGGTAGCCTCCCTCCACTCCCTCCCAGCTCCTCTTTCCGGATTATCCAGGTTGTCTGGAGATGATCTTGCCTACATCATTGAGTTGCCTGAGGCAGAGCAGATCTGAGCTGAATGGAAGCTTCCCTCCATGAACATCTGTGTGGGGAACACAGAGCCTCCATTCCATGTCCTGGAAGGCTTCCAGAAGGCTGAGGTAGGACACATCATCTGGTGATGCTGACAGCGAGGCAGGGGCAGTGAAGTGCTCTGATGAGATGAGTTGCCTTTTGAGAGGATCGTGAGCAAAAACCAGACCTCCACATCAAGGGGAGGTTTTAACCAAGGGCAGGAGCTGCCTAATAATAATAAGGTTCCAGGATCCCCTCTATTCTATGTCATTCAAGCTGCGTTTCTTAGTCTATCCCTTCAAGTAAGTTGTGCATAAGGAGGAGAAGAGTGTGCTGGGGGGTGTGGGTGATGGGGGCAGTAGGGGAGGCGTGGGTGGGAGTGAAGGCAACTTTAAAACTAAGATTTAAATTTTCATTCTGGTTTAAAAAAAAGACATTCAAAGGACTGAGAAAAAGTCTCCTGATTTTGTGCATAGAATCAAGATGTCAACACAATTCAAGTGTTGTGCATTGTACTGGGTGCATTACACTCAGCCTCACACCCAGAATTGTGAAGTAGGGCTTTTACAGTAAGTATTCCTTTTAAACATGTACATTGTTTAGATAATGGAGAAAGCCAAATACAATCAGGAAAAAAGAAAGGAAGAAAAGGAAAATACAGAAGCATAAGGCATAAAACCTGTTTTGTTTTTAAGAGAAAGAAATAAAAAACTATGCTGATGTCTCTGTCTTGCATGGCCTGGCTCAAGTTCACTTCACCTGGCCAGTTTTCCTATTTACATAAAAAATCAGGTCATCTCTGGTAACATTTTCTGAAAAGACTCAGAATGCCATGAGAAGGGACAGAAAGAGATTTAGAAAAAGAAGTAAAAGCAAAAGCCTCATGGGATTAGAGGACCAGAAAAAACCTCTTATGACTGGTTCTTTTATAATAAATTCAAAAGAAAATCTAACACTGTCCGTGTAGCACAATATCGTTTTCTTAGGAGAATCTGATCGGCTCTTTCCCACTGAAGCTTCCCTCTGAATTTACTGTTCTGAGAAACGCACCCCCCGCCCCTTCATTCTTGCCAACAGTCTAAAATATTTACTTTTAATAAATAATGTGGTTTGGCTCAGATTGCTTCACAGATGCAGCATTTTTCTTTTAAGTTTGTGTACTTGATTATTATCTGCAAAATGTGTAACGAAGATAATTCTCTCTATTTCAATCATTAGCATACAAAATCAAGCCTTCCCGTACTCTTCTATACGGGAATTTTAGCCTCCGGAACAAAGGAAAACAAACCCTAGCATTAGTAAGACAAATAACACAAGTACAGGGTTCATAGTAAAGTAAGACTCTAAATAAATAAATGTTGCTAGTTTCCTAGACAGGAAGAATGCGGTCTTTGCCAATTGCTTTGCCCCGTTTTGGGAAATCTCAGAATGTTTTTTGTATCCAAAGCCCTTACCTGGAGGGCTCCCTAGGATGGCCAGACTCTGCGTCTCAATACACTTGCATTCTGGTCACAGATAATGGACTGGGATGGGAATTTGAGAGCCTGGGCCATCGGTCCACAACTTGGCCACAGGCCAGAAGAAGCGTGGCAGGACGGCTGTACCTACAGAGGACAGGTTAAAGGCTCTTTTTGGGACTTTGAATATGAGACACAGAGACTCACAGAAGTCAAAGACACCCAGAGAGAAGAGACTAAAAGAGAGTAAGCAGAAGTCCTGAGGCAGCAGAGTCACTGAGGTGGAGAGAAGATGAGGAATAAAAAGATGTTAGCTGGTAGCTGTAAGAGCCAGATCAGCAGAGAACAGTTGAGTCACCAGAATGACGAGGACTGGAGCGGGGAACCTGCATCAGGACCAGCTGCCTGCTGCTGACATGACAGGGTAGACTGAGGGATTTCCCGATTTCTGCCCTGCTCTGGGGCCCAGCCGGCCTGTCCCAGAATATCCGCCACTACGGCCTGACGTAACGCAAATACTCGACACGATTTGGCTCCATGATGAATTTTAGGATACGCTTCAAATATTTTCTATAATAATGGAAATGATTTATTTAAATGATCAATTCTCTTTTAATTAGCTTCTCTTAATAATGAAATCTTATAAATGAGTTTGGAAAGTGTGAAATATATTTTTGGGAAACTAAGGAGATGTTTTTAGGTCTTAGATTAGAGAAAGGTAGAACTGTACTTTCTATTGGCCCTTAAACTGGAAGTTGATACATGTCAGTTGAGTAAGTTAAATGAAATGTAATATCTAATGATATGATTATCTATTTAATGCTTGCATTTTGCGATTACAGTTGACCTCAAAAGAGCAAGGCTGAATTTCTCTCTCTTCTGAAACTTTCTACAGTCATATAAATAGGTGGGGTAGGGTGGAATGAACATTTCAATAAAATTAAAAAATGAAATCACTGTTCATTATTTAATGAAAATATTTTCCTGTTCAGGATCCTATGATACTTCTAATCTTGTTATTGTAGATTGGCTACTGTGAGCTATCAGGCACTCTTGGAGCACTGGAATTTCTCTTTCTTTTTTCTTTCTCTTTCTTTCTCTCTCTCCCTTTCTTTCCTTCCTTCCTTCCTTCCTTCCTTCCTTCCTCCCTCCCTCCCTCCCTCCCTCCCTCCCTCCCTCCCTCCCTTCCTTCCTTCCTTCCTTCCTTCCTTCCTTCCTTCCAGTTTGTGGCTTAATGTGCCATTTTCTCTTCTTTCTTTCGTCCATTCTTCCTTCCTTTCTAATAATTTATTGTCAAGTTAGCTAAGGCGTAGTCTTGGCTTCAGGAGCAGATTCCCATGATCCATCACTCACATACGACACCCTGTGGAGCACTGGATTTTCTATGTGGTAAAAATTGCTTGAAATAAGAGAGCTTCTGCAGGTGGTAGGAGCCAGGGCAGGACAGAAGGCAGGCTTTAGTTTGGAGATGAATGTGGACCACTGCCCTCTCCTGGACAGAACAGGAGAAGCAGCAGTGTACACTGGAGGGAAAAGGTCTACAAATATTTTCCAAATCCACTTGGACAATTTTTTAAATTTTTTAAAATGTTTTATTGAAAGAGAGACAGCATGAACAGGGGAGGCTCAGGGAGAGAGGGAGACACAGAATCTGAAGATAAACTCCAGGTTCTGAGCTAGCTGTCAGCACAGAGCCTGATTCGGGGCTCAAACCCATGAACCGCGAGATCATGACTTGAGCTGAAGCCAGACCCTCAACCAACTGAGCCATTCAGGCGCCCCCACTTGGACAATTTTTAATGAATGTCTACAATGTACTGCTTTGCCATGCACCGTGGGCCAAACCCCAAAAATGTTTGAACTTATCCCTCCCTTTGAAAAGCTTACAGACAGGATGGGAAAATGAAATTTCCCAGAGATGAAAGATAACTTCACTCAAGTGTCAAATCAAAGTAACCCAAAAAAAACTCTATATTGTTTCCATTCTTTGTAAAATACTTTGGCTCCAGTTAGGTGGAGAATAGAAATATATCCAAAAAAAAAAAAAAAAAAAAAGCTGGCCCAGAGCAAATTCATGGAAGAGCAGCTGGCACAAAACACAGTAAAATTGTGTTTCACAGACTAAAACATTAAGATAAAAGTCAGACGTATATGGTTCTTTCTTCACAATAAAAATGTTCTACATAGGGCACTCATGGATTCCCTCACCTTTTCAAAGTCGTTCTGTCATGTTTGTTTACTCATTATGCTTGCAACTCCTGCCTCCCGCAAAAACTAAGTTTCACCCTTTGGCACATTTCAGAAAAGGGACCTGGTCCAGTTAAGACTCATGAAGCCCTAATACAGTGGGTAAGTCTGAACCCCGGTATACCTTTCACCGGGGGGCAGCTGAGGGGTCAGTCTACCGTGGTGCCTGCATCTCACTTCTTTGGACTTCTAGGGAAGACAGCACAAGCTATGTTAGCCAGTCATATTCTGGGGTTCTTGGCCCATAATGTCATTTAATGGCACTTCTAACAGCAATAAATGGAGAGAGTCCATTATAGTTATGGGAGGGAGAACAGATCTGGCTACGGAGAAATCCGTAAAGATCTAGCAGCTGTATTGAATACATTTCAGTGTTTAGTGGGGAGTCTTTATTTCAGAAGTTTGCATATTGAAAATGGTGCTCTCCAGGCTGTTTTTCATCTCCATTTGCAAAAAGTTGACACCACCCTGTTAGAAGGATGCAGCATCCCTTCTTACCACGCCTCCCTTCTACCCTCAGAGGTGAGAATAGCTCCTGTGTGGGCAAGCCCTCTGGATAGGGTCAACCATGAGGCCACCAACGTAAACGCTGGCCATGGAGATGGACATAACAGTCCCACTGACTCCTCTGTGCTGGTTGTCAGATCATTGCCTCTCAGCTCCAAACCGACTCCTCATTGCCTTGCTTGTGATGCTGGAGGTAGATCTTGCAAACATTTCTCCTTTTCCAGTAGAAGGCTCTCTAGGGACGCAGCAGGAGGACAGACTTCTCTCTTCCTGGCTCTGGGGCATCTTTTCTTGGTTTCCTCCTACAGGAAATGGTGACCGGCAGCACCTGGTATACCCAGCGGCACTCGATTCTCAGTTCTGGCCTCACTGCCAGCCTCAGCCCACTTTTACCCCAGTCGGGGATTTCCGCTTACCGGTGCTGATCCATAATTCCCTACCCACCCATCTCAGCCTGACAATGCAGAGGCCCTTTTTAGCATCCATGGGCTGCAATCACATGTTGCCAATGATGTCTGAACCTCAGACTTGGGAAGAGAGACCCTCTTCAAAATGTGTTGTTTCTTTGGGTAGTCTCTCTTAGCACTAGGATATTCTGTAGCATTTTTCCTTTCTTAGTAGCTAGTCCGCTATAAATAGTTAATAATACTTCATGTTAAACCTTCCTTATTGAAATGATTGTGTGGTTTCTGTCTCCTGACGGGGCCCTCACTGATCCACCTTCCCAGCCATGGCAGACCCTCTGAAAGTGTCTCATAGGGGCACCTGGGAGGCTCAGTCGGTTAAGCATCTGACTTCGGCTCAGGTCATGGTCTCATGGCTTGTGAGTTCTAGCCCTGCGTGGGGATCTGTGCTGACAGCTCAGAGCCCGGAGCCTGCTTCGGATTCTGCATCCCTCTCCACTCTGCCCTTCATCCACTCATGCTCCGTCTCTCTTTCTTAAGAATAAATAAAACATTAAAAAAAATTCAAAGTGTCTAATAAAGTCATTTGTGTGTTCTGTAGAGCAAAACATCAGTGCTTCTGAGTACAGATCTGTACTAGAGACTGCAATCCTAAGGCCAGAGGGCTGCTACCATTCTGAACTGACTCAGGAGTTTTATGCTTCAAAATATTTTAATTACTTGCATAGGTTCAGCCTTGGTAGTTTTGTGCCTTCAGATCAGAAGCAAGACAAAAGAAATAAGGCCAATCTGATTTACCAAAACCCTCTGTATAGTCTCAACTCTAATCTTAAATGGACCAATTTCTTGAAATAAAACAATCATCTAATTTAAAAAATCCCTCTGCCATTCAAGTTCCTCTCTAGATTACATTTCTAAGTCTCTTGCCTTAGTGTTTATGCTTCCAATAGTCACCATTTAGATTTCTCTCCCTGCTGTAGGCATTCTTACTTGCACTGCCTCCTATGAATGTGCCCTTTCAATTATTTCATTGATTTTCTATCACTCATCAAAAAAAATCATTGCACACATTATTAATTAAGGTAAAATTTCAATTTATAGTATTAAAAGGAAAAGATCTTGTTTTTACTTTTCAGAATTTCTAAGGACAATATACTGGGGTTCAATTTTTTAATCTAAAGATTGGAATTTAAAGTTTTACAAGTCTTCTTATATTTTTTATATATTATATATTTTCCTCTAAAAATTTCATCTGACTGTGACAACACCCCTGATGTGATGTGTATACTGAAAAATTATAGATTCCCTCTATCTTTTATTATGACATCACGATGACACTGACTTAACAGTAAAACGCTTTCCCGGCTTTGATGGGCAGAGCTTGTGCTAAGCTAAGCAGTTGTAAACACCATCGAGTTCTGACAGAGGCTTCGGAAACTATGCTCATCACACACAGCTATTTATGATGATAGTTCCACGTCCAGATTTTGGCAAGGGAAACAGAGGCTGAAAATCTGAAAAACTACAGTTGAACGAGGTCCCACCTGACAGATATGGAAGCTGAGGTTCAGACTGGCAACGTGACTTGCTCAGGGTCACATGTTGTGAATGTGGCTGAGCAGGACATGGACCCTTATCTTTTAATCTCAATGACATTGGATATGGTTAGACTATCGCTTTGCATTTAATGAGTATCAGACCCTTCTTGTGTTTAAATTATGTTTAAAAAGGAACTTTAGAATATCTTTTGTCAAGCCCAGCCTTTATGATCAGCTTGAGTTTAAAGGATTAAGTTTAGGGTCATCCAGGTGGCTCAGTCGGTCAAGTGTCCGACTTTGGCTCAGGTCATGATCTCACGGTTCGTGGGTCTGGGACCCCCCCCCTCCGGTCAGGCTCTCTGCTGACAACTCAGAGCCTGGTGCCTGTTTCAGATTCTGTTTCTCTCTCTCTCTCTCTCTGACTTTCTCCTGCTTGTGCACGCTTGTTCTCTGTCTCTCTGTCAAAAACAAATAAATATATATTTAAAAAATAAAGAATTAGGTTAATCTCTAATTCACTTCTCTTAATAGTAAAACATATGTCAAGAATGTATTGGGAAGCCATGAAATATATTTTTGTATAACTAAATTAGTTATACAAAATGTGTTTTAGACCTTAGACCACAGTGAGGTACAACTGTATTTTTGACTTGCTTTCATAAAAACTGAGATTTATGCCTGTTAGATTACATTTAAACGCTCGACTGTTTCATCATTACATCTAAAATCAGCTAAGTTAACTCTACTGCAAATTCCACATTTTCAGTTTTCTCAGAACAGTGGTCATAACAGGAGAAAATCTTCCAAGTTACATTTTAAAGAAACAATTAATTTTGGGGGAAAGCACTAGACTAAGATCAGAAAAATTAAATTCTTTTTTTCTTTTCAAATTTTTATTTAAATTCTAGTTAGTTAGCACACAGCGTGGTATTGGTCTCAGGAGGGGAATTCAGTGATTCAGAATACAACACCCAGTGCTCATCACAAGTGTCCTCCTTAATCCCCATCACTAGTCTATCCCATCCCCCCCTTATCATCCCTGTTTGTTCTCCATCTTGAAGAGTCTCTTACGGCTTGCTTCCCTTTCTTTTTTTTTTTTTCAGAAAAATTAAATTCTAAGCTGGCTTTTATGACTATGTAGCTGTGGTGACATCATCCTAAATCTGAATGACATCCTCAGTCAAATGTGGCTAATGATAGATACTGTTTTTACTTTCCAAGACCCTTGCAAGGGAAAGAAATAATAAGTGGCAAGTACTTTGAGATTTTCTAAAGAAAGACACTGTATCATTAAAAAATTTCAATATCATGTTATAATGCTGCTGGCAATTTTTATAAATTATATGTCTTAAAGTTTGAAGTACGCTGGGCCAGTCACCACAAAAAGTAACTTGTATGTGATAAAATCATACTTTAAAAATGTATACATTTTGATATTGCAGGAATGTGACTTTAGAATTAGCCTGTCATCTCTTTTTTATATAAAATATAAGGCCTGATTACTGATTTTTTTGAGCAATGATTTGGCCTCTACCATGGGATTTCTTTTCATACCGCTAGATGGCGCAATTTGGACCCTCGAGCTAATAGTTACCATGCTGAGTACGCCAGTGTGGAGATAATGTTCTGTACAGGGCAGGGTCTGCGAGTGCAGCCAAACAAAATTGACAAGGTTTAGGGCTCATTCCTGACCTTGCAATGCTCCATGGGCGTATAACTGGGGTTAATTTCTTCTGACCTTGCTCCACGCGTCTCTAAAACTGCCTCTATGACATTTTATACCTGCCTCCGCTCAGGAGAGTTTACAAGGATGAATGAGATAATGCTGCTGAAGGCCAGACCTTTAAATGAAAGCTGCTAATTATAAGCAAAGCATCAGTGGGCGAGTATGTAACTACGTTCTGCCCCTTCCTCTGTGTTAAAATGCTTCTGAATTGGGTGACATCATTCCCACATGTAAGAGAACATTTTACTTTAGAAGTGAAAATGATTAAGAGGGAGAATATTGGGCCCTTGAAGGAAACTGCAAAGCCTGGGGGCAGCTTCTCTGCACAAGACAAGGGGAAGGGAGATGAAATATTCTCTCCATTGATAAGAAGGACTCTTGCATAGTGAGTGGAAGTGGATTTTTTCCTTGTTTGTTAAGGACAAAAGAGCAGATAAGAATTTACATGACATCCGAAACCTAAAAAATAGTTTAGAGGAAACATTTGGAAAGCAAATGTTGTACATGTTCTTAGGTTTGTATCAAACAGACCTGTTTCTTTTAAGATTTTTAAAAATTGGAATCAGAACACTTAACATGAGATCTGCCCTCTTAACACATTTATAAGTGTGCAATATATTGTTGAGTACGGGTAAAATGTGTGCCACAGATCTCTAGAGCTCACTCACCTTGCTTGACTGACATGTTACGCCCATTGGCTAGAAACTCCCCATTTCCTCCTCCTCCAGCCCCTGGCAACCACCATTCCCCTCTTTGATTTTATGAATTCGAATGTTTTAGATACTTCACCCAAGTGAAATCATGCACTGTTTGTCTCTCTGTGTCTGACTTCAATCATGTGGTTTCACATCGCAGAATCTCTCCCCTCCTTTTTTTTTTTAAAGACTGGGTAGTACGCCATTGTATGTATATGCCACATTTTGTTTCTCTAGTCATCTTTCAAATGCCTTTTAGGTTTTCCCCCCACATCTTGGCTATTGTGAATAGTGATGTAATGAATATAAGGGTGCTAAAATATTCTCAAGATCCTGGTTTCAATTTTGGGGGGGACAAATCCCTGGGAGTGGGACTGGCCGGCCTTAGGGCAATTCTATTTTTAATTTTTGAGGAACTTTCAAACTGTTTTCCACAGTGGAAAGTTTAAGTTTCACCAAAACTTATTGCATATAAATATGAATATCAATATAAATAAATATATGAGATGTGAGGTGATAGTGTGGTTTTGATTTGCATTTCCCTGATGGTAAGTGACTTTGCGCATTTTTACATATATCTGCTGGCCATTTGAATGTCTTTTTTTGGAGAAATGTCTAGTCTAGTTCCTAGCTTATTTCTTAATTCAGTTATTAGTTTCTTAAACTAGAGTCACAGGAGTTCCTTATGTATTTTGGACCTTAATTCCTTATTAGATATTTGGTTCGCAAATATTTTCTTTTATTCCATAAGTTGCCTTTTCACTCTGTTGATCATTTACTGTGCAGAAGCTTTTCAGTTTGATGTGGTAAGTTTCTTCTGACCTTGCTCCACTCCTAAAACTGACTCTGTAACATTTGGCACCTGGCTCCCCTCAGGAGAGTTTACAAGGATTAATGACATAATGCTATTGAAGGCCAGACCTTTTGATGAAAGCTGCTAATTATAAGCAAAGCATCAGCGGGCGAGTAACTATGTTCTGCTCCTTCCTCCGTGTTAAAATTTCTATTCTGTTTTGGTGCTTGTGCTTTTTGATGTCCTATTCATAAAATCATGCCAAGACCAATGTCATGAAACTTTCCCCCTGTTTTGTTCTAGGAGTTTTATGGTTTTGGGTTTTAGGTTTACATTTTAATCCATTTGAGTTCATTTTTATGTATGGTGTAAGGGTCTAATTCCATTCTTTAGCATGTGGATGGCGAGTTTTCTCCGCACCATTTATTGAAAAGACAATTCTTTCCCCATTATCATACTCAATGGTAGAAAATGAAAAGCTTTTCCACTAAGATCAGGAACAAGATAAGGATGCCTCCTCTGACCATTTCTACTCAACTTAGTGCTGGAAGTCCTAGCAAGAGTAGTTAGGCTAGAAAAAGAAAGAAAAGGCATACAAATTGGAAAGAAACAGGTAAAATTATCTCTTTTCACAGATGATACAATCAATCTTAATAGTGAGAAACCCCTAACTATTCCACCAAAAAAGCTATTAGAACTAAGAAATGATTTCAGCAAAGTTGCAGGATATAAAACCAACATAAAAATTAGTTGTGTTTCTATATACTAACAATGAACTCTCCAGAAAAGAAGTTAAGAAAACAATCCCATTTGCAATTGCAGCAGAAAAAGGATAAAATACCCAGGAATAAACTGAAGAAGGTGAAAGGGTTGTATAGTGAAAACTACAGAACATTGATGAAAGACATCAAGCAAAACACAAATGGAATGACACCCCACGTCCATAGATTGGGAGATTCAATATGTTAAAAGGTCCATACTATCCAAAGCAATCCATTCATTCAAAGCAATCCTCATCAAACTTCCAATGGTATTTTTACAGAACTAGAACATAACCATCTACATTTATAGAGTACAAATATTTTCACTAAAACACCTAGGATTTTTGTAGTATTGCCTATAAATTTGGCCTAGTGAAAAGTTATTTTATTTTTCAAATGACTGCTTTATTACTTTACTTATATTCTGCAAACATGGAAAGGGAATTTTTAAACCTGTTTAGTTGTTTGGTAAACTCCCCACACTGAGACTAGAAGGTCTGGGTTTCAGTTTCAACCACATTATCATTAGCCATAAAATAATGAGAGTAATTACAACAAGAAGTGGGAAAAATCTTTCATTTGGATTGTGTTATTGGAAGCATACTTTTAAAATATATACTAACATCAATATTTGTCATATTCTTTCTGGAACTCAGTTTCCTTATCTGGAAAATGGGAATAACTCCTTAGAGTAGGAGGGATACTTCACAGGGGTAACGTAAGGGTGAAAGACAAAAAACATGTAAAACTGCATTTACAATCACAAAGCACTATGTAACACTATTATTGCCACTCATGTGAAGAGTCAGTATGACAATGTATAGTAATGTCAAGGATTGAGAGAGAAAAGAATGAGGCTGACTTCACAGGTCCGTTGTGAAAACCTGGAGGTGGTATCCCTGAATCTTACAAATATCTGATACCCAGGTATACTTTCCAGGTCTCCTACAAATGAACAACCCTAAGTTAATAACCATAGGCGTCCAGATTAAAGGGATTCTGCCTAAGGATGCATTTCCCAATATCATCTCATATCTAAGAGATTTGAGCTAGTCTTGAATGATTCCAAGTTGTCTCTCATGTATCAGGGCTGCGAAGGTTCTCAGAGCACATACATCTACAGGAAATTTTATTTTCTCTTGGGAAAACATTGGAAATAGAACAGTATTCTCTGAGACAGCCACAGACTATCTCCTCCATGCACTAAAATGATTACACAAAGGAATTGGTTTGGGGCGTGCCTGTGATGAGGTTGCCCTATTACATTCCCTTTCTGTTTACCTCTCAAAACACTTTTCCCGGGGTGGGACATACACTCTGCACACGCCACGTGTTCAGAAAAATCTATAGACACTTAAATGACTAAAAGCCTTTAACTCTGTCCACAATAGCTTTATCCCTGTGCCAAAATAAAATTCTTTTCGATCAGAATCTCTTAGCACCTAATGATGAATACAGATAGAACCTATCTAATCAGGGAAGAAAACCACAGAACTGAGGACAAATCAAAGCTTTTCAAAACATATTGAGAGAGCTAAAAATGCACTTACCTGGGCAATTATGTCTGTAATTTCTGAATAACTGTGGCATCTTCTTACACAAGATCGAGCCAAAAAATCTTCCACCAGCCGTGTTCCAATGCCGTATCCCCTGTGGTCAAGAAAAGAGTGTGGTCTGAAAATAATATTTGAGAGGTGAACTCTATCAATGTTTAAGAAAGGAGTCATCGGTTTAGTGCTTACATAAACGAATAACAAAGTAAAGCAAACTGGACGAGTCTAATGGCTATTTAGTAGTAGGCTCCTGATTTGTCTTACAGATCACGGAAGCACAAAGCAATTACCTGGGAAATATTAACTAGTTTCCTATAAGCAGAGAAGCCTGAGGAGGTATGGCTGGCCCAGATTTGGCAGTGTAGACTAAAGTTAAGGGAAGTTGGTGTTTGTAGCCTAATGTTTCTTACTGGCAACTAACTTTCTCATCATGAGCTGTTGATGGAAACAACGCCGGTCTAGCTAACTTGTTGTCTGCTATGTGTGGTACCTGGATGCTCAATCTTCTCGTAGCACAGTCATCATGGTAAGAGGACAGGCATATTGAGGATGGACTCCAGAAGGAGAGGGAGAAGGGAATAGGAAAATCAATTTTTGTTGCCAGCATAGGTTTCTACAGTTAGAACTCTGAAGTTTAGCGAAAAGGGAAAAAATGTTTAGAAAATTCATTTTTCATTCTAGGAAAACTGAATCTATGGGACTTGGGAGAAAGTATTTATATTATATGATAGCTCTGCCCTACGGTGAATAGACTGGGCAGTACAAGTACAGTTTGAAAGCATTTTATTGAGAGGCCATGATAGACAAGATAGATCTGAGAATTGTCTATCTAGCTGAGGAAATATGACCTTAATGGTGGAAATAAGAAGGAATAGGGTGCTTTTAATAACCAACTGGCCCCAAATTGGCCTTTTAATTTCACAACCACATGTACATAGACAAGTGAAATGATTCAAATGCAGAAATAACAGAAGGCCTACCAAGATAAAGACAGCATGGCATATAGAGGGAATGTCTTCCATAGAGTCTAAAAGTTGGGGGGGATACTTGGTAACTGGGTGCTTGGGGGAGACAGATTTAATGTCAGTGTGCTCATTAGTTCACTAAATCTATAAGATACTCTATATTTCTCAATAGATAGAAATATTCAACTTGGCTTACTTGCCTTCTGAGAAAACGGTTTTGTGATTCTAGCTAGAAAGTTCACACTAAGAAAGGTTTTGAAGAACAGAATGTGTACTTAACAGAAATGGTTGTACTGGGTTTTAAAAAATTTCCAGTGTTTTTTAATTTTTATGCATATCCACAGCCTTGGACAGTTAGAAGTGATAGAAAGTCAAAATGTTACAGTCAGCATAGTATGTGTATATATACACAATACATATGTCTAAACACACACATACACACATATGTATGTATATATATATACACACTATACATATGCATGTATATACACACCACACACATATATACACACTCTACACATACACACATATAACACACACATCCATACACACACACACACACACACACACACACACACCTTGCTTTGATCAAGGGTATGTTTCTGTAAAGTAGTATTGCTTTTCTTCAGGCAATGCCTTTCTGTAGCTTCTCAGAATTTAATCTTTAATATTTCATTCATCATCTGTTAAACTGTGTACCCAAGTAGCTAATCAAGATATGTTTTTAGTCATATAAATGAGTTTCTTCATTTTCTAATCTGTCCCACAAAACAATGTAAACTTAAATAAGCTATATAAAATTATATATACTCTAGAAATACTGTGTCACATATTGAAGTATGACCTAAATGTAAAATAGATTAAGCAACTCTCACTATTCCAGACACATTATCTTCTGACTAATTAAGAGGAAATGAAAATGAACCAAAATAAACTCAAGAAAATGAAAAAGAGCTTTACAAAAGAAAAAGAATAAGCAAGGAAAGGGAGGAAACTAGGTTTCAAAAGAAAAAATCTTTCAAGTTTTCCTTTATGTTGTCTTTTTTCACCTTTCCATCTCAAAACACAATGAACCCTTTTTAGAGGCCCTAAAATGCTCAACTAGGCTAGATTTCCCCTTCAACCTTCTAACTAAATCTAATTAGTACAGGTTTTCCAGTAACTGCCCAGTTAGAGTCATTTCTAGGATCCATAATTAAGAAGTTCCAAAAACGTTGACAGATATTTTATTATTGAGCAATAATCTGATGGCCTTATAATTATTCTGAGAAAATTAAAGGCTGAATTTGTGCAGACGGAATCTCCATTAATGAAGACAAGGAGAATGGACTTTATTTTAAAAGGAGGAAGTGGGTTTCTCCCTTTAACATATTTTTAAGTAAAGCATAATGACGGTAAGAGCACTCAAACAATGAAAACACTACATATGAAAAAGCAAGTCTCTCTTCTGCCCATAATCCCTGTCTCCAACTTCTCTCAGGCAATCACCATTAATTTTTTGCATGTCTTTCCATACATGGTCTATACTTATGTAAGCACATATTTATATGTTAGGTGGAGTTTTATTAGAACAAAAGACTTATGAAAAGAATCAAATTTGACGATCCATCACGTTGTTGAAAGAACAATCTCAGTTTTATCATACCTTTGCTTATAAGTGACTAGCAACAAAATGATTTCTAACTAAAAAGAAAATGTTCCATGCTTGATTTTTATAGAGAAAAGTTTCCTTCCTGTTACTTTATACTTTACGACAACCCAAATGGCAGTTGTCAGAAATTATATTCAGCTTTAAGATGTGATTTGTTGAAATAAAAGAGCTGGGAAAGCAGAGCAAGCAAAGTCGTTAGAGATGGACAAAATGCAGAGGATGCTAAGAAACAATGTACATTCCATGAGAATATAAGATTTCTACTTACATTTTATCTAAATAGTTATTCACATCTTCATCTTTTTCATAATCTTTACACAGTTGGGCAACCAGAGCTCCATAGGTGAGGACAAAGAGATCTTTGTTCTAGAGAAAAAAGGATTCATTTTACTTTACAGGCAAAGCTATGGATGACCAGCTACTCAATTTTTTTAAACAAAATTTTCCAGTAGAAGCAGCCTTTGAGATCACCTGTTCATTTTTTTCTACCCTCCTTCTAATTATTGCAACAATTTTGACTTTTGAGAGCAAATTGTATCCATATTTGGATACATTTCTAATAAAAAAAAGAGCTATAAAATAAAATCAATTTCTTAACAGGAAATGCATCCTTTGTTTACAGCATATGCATCGATGTTTACAGTACATAACTGTATACATCTATGCATCTATTGTTTACAGTATATAACTTTCATGAAGGAAGTTTTTAAAAAAGTAATTGCTAATATAAATTTCTGTTGTTCTGGAATGGGCTTTGGTATTGGCCGCCCACGTTTCAGTTGGAAGGAATACTTAATTGGGTAAGACTTCTCATGAGTCTGCACAATCCCTAATGGGTTCCAGATCTGCCAAGGAGACCATCAGGATGAACGCAAACAGAGCAGCAAATTTGTGAGATGTTGTTTTCTTTATACTTAGTGAAAAAAGAAGAATGTGTAGTTTCCTTATAGATCTCCAAAATATGTCCTATTTTCAGAAGGAACTAAATATGAGAACTATAACTAAGAATAATTAGGTTTGGTTTAGTATAGATAGGTAGAAAATAGGGGAAACAGAGCGCACAAAACTCAGTCCATTTAAAAAAGGCCTCAGTTTTGCTTCTGCTCTTGAATACAATCTAAGTAAGGAATAGAGATATTAGAGATAATTTATTCCAAGCTCTCAGTCCGACAGAGGAGGGAATGGGGCCCCAGGAAATGAGTGTCTTGCTCAACTAGCCACAGCTGGCAGAGCCGGGAAGGAGCCCAAGACTGCAGGCTCTACTCTGACATAGCAATTATTTCAGAGGCGCACAAAAGACCTAAAGTAGAGGTGGGTGAGAGAGGGAGGTAGGGAGGAGAGCTGCTGTTGAAAATAATCTTACTTTGTCCATAATCTTGTATTTCATGAAAAGCTAAATGTGAATTATAGGATAGAAGAGGTGTCTTTACCTCTAGACCTAGGTATCTTGGGTAGTCTAACATGGAGGGTAAGATAAGAACTGATAAGATACATTCTTTTTTTTTTTTTTTTAAGGCACAGGCAGAAATGGCTCTACAAATCAATAAAATTGCTTATTCAACAAAGTGGCTTCTATTAAATATGATACAATTTTGTTCCAAACACTTCCAAAATTTGCCCAATACCACCAGAGCCCATTTCCTTATGCATGGATTTATATCATAAGAAATGTTTCTTTAATAAGACAGAATATTAGGGGGCGCCTGGGTGGCTGGCTCAGTAGGGTAAGCATCCGAATTCGGCTCAGGTCATCACCTTGCTGTTCATGGGTTCAAGTCCCACATTGGGTTCTGTGCTGACAGCATAGAGCCCAGAGCCTGCTTTGGATTCTGTGTCTTCCTCTCTGTGCCTTTCCCCTGCTCTGTCTCCTCTTTTTCTTTCTAAAAATAAGTATTAAAAGAAAGGACAGAATATTTGTTATAACTAAGTTTCAAATGGATAGAATCTAAATAGTTATAGTGAAAAGTTGTGTCCATATGTAGACATGATTTATGTTGAAAACATAAATTAAAATGTCCTAAGTGTCTGCAGAATATACATCAGATACATTAATTGACATTACATCAAGAACTAATATATAGGGGCGCCTGGATGGCTCAGCTGACATGACCGGCTTCGGCTCAGGTCATGATCTCGCGGTTCGTGGGTTTGAGCCCCTTATCGGGCTCTGTGCTGAGAGCTAGCTCAGAGCCTGAAGCCAGTTACAGATTCTGTGTCTCCCTCTCTCTCTGACCCTCCCCTGCTTGTGCTGTCTCTCTCTGTCTCTCAAAAATAAATTAAAAAAAAAGAACTAATATATATGAGTCAGATATAAGAAAACAGTAAGTCCATTAATATTTCTAGTAGAAAAGAAGAAATGCAAAGCAAGTGATTTTAACAAAAATATTGTTAAACAAAATCACTGAAGGGTCACAATGTATTCAATTTTTATTCTGTTCTTATTTAATTCTAAAAATCGAATAATCCATGACAAGAAATGTCTGTAAATTATATATGAAATACCTTCTTAACATAAGAAGCCACCACAGAAAATAAATTACTGCTATGTGGTAATACCACAGCATGAAAATGAGCATCAGTGAAGTAAAGAGAGACAGAAAGACTGATAATGTATTTGTTGCCCCCTGCAATAAAACAGAATTTGAAGAAGAGATAAAAGGAAATAAAATTAGACCCTATTGATATGTAAATTGTGCTCATTTATAATTATGACCAACCTGAAATCATGTCATTTTCTTCTTTCTTTTTCTCTCTTATTCTGATGGGTGAGTACTAACTATACTGTACTTGGAGCTGGGTTTCAAGTTCAATACCCGTGAGGGCCAGTTTTCTCCATTCTGCTTCCTTGTAAAAGGCGGAACCTTGAACTACGTCTCTAGGAGGGTCTGAAATCTATACTACCGATCACAGAAAAGGCCAACATAAAATTTGTCTTCACAGTTTATAAAACAATAAAGACAGTCATTTTCACATATGAAAAATAGAACACCATTAGTTATTTAAGGTTTTGTAGATATCAGGATAAAAGTGTGTTTTAGCTGATATATAAATGAAGTGATTTAGGTGCAGTATGAAATCTACAATATCTGTTAGTATTTCAGAGCCCCATAGGAAAATCAATCAGGACCCAATAATGCCAGAGGGGGCATCTGTAGGCATTCCTAACTGGTGTGTGCCAGTTAATCATTAATTCCAAGTACCCATAACTGAGATTCCTTAATTTTATTCAATGTTCATCAGTTTCCTGAAATTATTGAAAGAGTTTTAAGTGTAATGATAAATTTTCACTTCTGTAACTTCTAAGTGCCTAATGAGAAGACTATAGAAGAATATTTTTCCAAATATAATCTCTAAATAAATAAGTTTTGAAAATAACTCTGAGCTTGGAATATACAGAAAGGATAGTAGCACATACAAAATTATAATAATAGATACTTACATTTAAGACAAGGAAATATATTTTCAAAAGCAATAATCTTTTAATACTGAGTATTTTTTGCTGACCTATTCCTGTTAATTTAACATGTAATCAACCATTTTATATACATTTCACTTGCCAGTTCACAAAGTATGAAATACAAAGAATAGAAGTATGAAAAACTAAGAATTGCTTAATCTTTTCATATTTTATGTGACAGACAAAAGATACATTTGGCACTTTATAGATCTAATTAGTCAGAAAGGAAAACCCTAAAATATGCATAAAGAATCGATTCTGTTATAGAGTGTTAGAGATCACCGTACTATTCCCAGAGGTATCATTTATGATCCAACCCACTAAACACTCTCTTGCTTGCACTGAAAAAAGTCTATAGTGTCACTTTTTAAAATAAACCAGAAATCCCTCAAGAATATGTTTTCTTTGAAATAGAAGAAAACCCTTTCTGAGAATATGTTTATAAAAAAGATCTTACTATTTTACGGTATTCTGGTCTTCTGTGTGCAGGGCGAGACATAATGCTTGAGAGATGAAGAATTTGATCTTCGATTTCTTTTCGTTGGCTTTTATCTTACAGGTGGGTCAATCTCCGTCCTTTTGTTTTTGCAAGTTCCTTCTTGCTTCGAGACAATAGTGCTACTTCTGCACTCCACTGCTGTTGCTCTTTGGTGAACTGAAGAGGAAAACCATCACGATCAGGACCGTCTTGTAGGCACATCCCTTGCCACCGATCAAATAACTGCTTCACTTGTGAGGACATGTTGTAATCTAGAGGCATAAAAGCTGATAATGGGAAGTCAGACCAGAAGTACCAGCTACTGAAAATTCTTTAGCCCAAGGGAGTATAAAAGTGGTGTTTTGCTCTCATGCCAAGGCATTGTTCTAAGATCACAAACAGAAACCTTCACAATACAAGATAAATCTAAATGTTAGCATTATTCAGTCTTTGTATTGATTGTTGTGTGAATTTGAGACAGGATCAGCAATCTGTACATACTACATCCTGGGTTCAGATGTAATCAACGACTCTAATGAGTATCACAAACCCCATCTTGTGTGATTACAAAATTCAAATATATCTAGTACTTTTGTTTTCATAAGCAGCAGTTTTAAGGAATGATAGATTTAGGGTATTGGTATTTTTTTTTTATAAAACTGTTGCTCATAATGAGTGTTTTACAGTTTAATAATGTATAATGATTTTGGCAGAGAAAGCAAGCTCTTAGCTTGCTTTTGATTGTCTCTGAGATGTTAGCAATTGAAGTCTCTCTTTATTTATGCAGGAGTATAGACATTTAAAGTTAAAACAAGAAACTCCCTTATCTTGACAACTGCAGGGTGTGGAGAATCAAAACTGTTCCAAAAATAGAAGCATAAAACTCATTTTAAGAAAGTAGTTTCCTACTTTTCCCATCTTTACCATCTGAGTCAATTGGCCCTAAGTGTTCTAGAAAATTCTTTTTATACAGGGGCAGACTACTCACTACTTTGAAAGAGTGTGGAGTAGTTGAAGGAGCTTAGGAGAATTTGGACGGCTCAGGCTAAGCTGCATTGCTACCATTTACTGGCTGTGCGAACTTGGACAAGCCATTTTATTGCTTGATGGCTCAGTTTCCACATTTGCAAAATGGCAATAATAATGACCACCTTACAAGAACAATTGTGAGAATCAAAGAGATAATGTGTGCTATAAAACACATTATAATGCACCATATAAACACTAATTACTATAGATTTTTCTTGTACGTGAGCATTTTGAATGGAATTTTACAATATTTATGGTATTTCCATTATGGCCTATGTTCCATGACTCTATTCTCAGGAAAAGTCAGTTTTGCTGGGTGGTGGTGTGTGTGTGTGGGGGGGTACTTTTCAATGACAGATTCATGACACCTTATATTTATATAAAGTTTACGATTTATAACACAGTTTTCGTTTGATCTCATGTTCATTCAATGACCATCTGTGAAGTAGTCAGTACTGTAATCATTAACATTTTATAGGATAAGAATCTAAAAGTCATGTTGAGAAATTTGTTCAAAGTTGGCTGGGCGGTAGGCAACAAAGAGGGATTTGGGCTACATTTGCTGACTCCAAATCAAAATTTTTTTCTATTGCACACACTCTCATTATGTTAGAGCGAAATGTTTTAGAGGCAGACTCACAAAAGCCACTAGGGTGTGATGAGAGAATGTTGCTGAGCCTACTGTGGGGGTAGTTTTGAGTTCTGAGAATAACCGAGAAAAGCCCTGTGTACTAGGTGGGTGGAGAGTGGTGATACGGGATCAACTTCACTAAAATCTAATGGCTGTGGTATGGTGACATCAGGGCCACCATGGGAATGCATTAGGAAAAGCCAGCTTCTCCTCCAGACTGATAGACCTCTCCCTCTCTCCTGTGCCTTTGGCCCGGGACTATAGGGCTTAAGGAAGCAGTGCCAGCC
>NC_043706.1:100393226-100407912 GCF_006229205.1 Suricata suricatta
TATATATATATATATACGTATATCTATATACACACACATATATATATATACATGTATATCTATATACACATTTAAAATTTTTTTAAATTTATTTTTGTGAGAGAGATAGAAAGACAGAGTGTGAGTGGGGGAGGGGCAGAAAAACAGAGGGAAACACAGAACTTGAAGCAGGCTCCAGGCTCTTAAACCCATGGACTACGAGATCCTGACCTGAGCTGAAGTTGCACGGTCAACCAACTGGGCCACTTAGGTGCCCTGGAGGCTATATTTCAAACAGATAGATGACTTATACTATCTCTCCTGGCAGCAAACCAGGAAAAAGAATCATTTCAAAGTAATGGAGAGGAGTTTTTCCTCTTTTATTAGGAGTCCTTTTGGTAGCCTAGGACAGAATTGGAGACCGGGTTGGGAGAATGATGCAATCTTCAATCTCATATTGCACTGTAAGCCAACAAACCCAGGAAATGGTGAACTGGGTCATTCCCCTCAAGTGGCCCCTTGGGAGGTAACTGGGCAGCTGAGTAGGGACTGGGGAGATGCTAACAGAGGGGACACCTACTGACCTATCAACTATGTTCTCATCATCTGACATCGTCCACAAACGATCAGACAAGGCGGTCACATCTGGCTCAGGGGCTTGTTATCTTTTGTCTTTTTGCAACTTCTTTTTCTATTTAAGGCTGATGTTTGTGTTTATTTTAAACAAATTTCTTTACCTAAAATTAGCGTTAATTTTCCCAGCACCCCAACCCTTTGAGAATTGCTCTAGCTGTTAGATCATGTGCTAGCATATACTCAGTGAATGAGCTGGTGGGTTTCTGCTGAGGAGTAGACTATTTTATTTTATTTTATTTTTTAATGTTTATTTATTTTTGAGAGAGAGACAGTGGGAGAGGGACAAAGAGAGAGGGAGACACGGAATCCAAAGCAGGCTCCAGGCTCTGAGCCAAAGTTGGACGCTTAACCGCCTGAGCCACCCAGGTACCTCGAGAAGTAGACATTTTACATGTTGGATAGACAGGTGATGATGGCAAGCTATCTTTAAAAAAAAAAAAAGACCACTTGGTTAGAAAGACCAGAAGAAAAAGGATTACTCATAGATGTAATCATTCACAATCACTGACAAGTTACACACAGGTACTGTTGATGAAGTCATTACCTCTTTCAACTGTAAACAATAAAAGCTTAAGAGTCTGTCATCCACAAACTCCTTCACAGCAAGACTTTGATACCTCAGCAGTGACTTCTTATCAATCCATGCTTCACTCATCCTAGTCCAATGCCTTTTATATAGAAGTTATAAAATAAATATTTGCTGATTAAATAAATTAGAAAAACACCTTACATATTTGATCATTTAATTTTTAATAGATATATAATTTTACTAACACCCAGTGATCACATTTTCATGTAAGAAAAAGATACCTTATAAACAAATTTGCAACTTAACTTATAAGGCAACGCATTATTATATTAGATTCTGTCAATCCAAATTTTTTATGTAAAGTTAAAAAGTTAGTTCTGTTGTACTTTGACTTTAGGGGTACCCAAGTCTTGTTCTTCTTTTGGGGAATGGTTTTGAGATGTTCTGGCAGAACTTTTACCTTATGGATGTTCCAGATAGCCCTAAATTTTGGGTCACTCTATTATTTGGTAATTTCTCTTATGCCTTTTGTCATAGTTTTATGGTAACTAAATCCTGCTCTTGTACAGGGTAAGAATGTTCTCCGTTTTGCTCCCAACGTCCTATTTGCCGGTGCCAAGCAATTTGTGTCACTCAAAGCAGCACATCGAAACATGGCAGCAGTTTGCTGTGCAAGCAGGCCACTCTCTTTTTAGTGGGAAGGATACCCTCAAGTAGTTTTCCCTGTCCTTCATACCAGATGAATCTCTCTTCTAGTTTCTTCCGGCTGTAATCTGAAGTACATTTATTAGCTCAGGACTCACAAAGTACACAAGGAAAGATGCTAGAATCCTTTAAACATGTTTGAGGATATTGGACTGCTTGACACAGCCAGTTAAACCAGTAAGCTCCCATAAAATGGTTATAGCTGGTGGAGTCTAACGATCAGAAAGGAACAGAAGCTGATTCGTGTAAGAGCTTCCCAACGATGTGCCCAACTCTCAGCAATATTGTGTCTTCCCTGCAGAGAAGTGGAACATTTATCAATTCTTTAATTGCTGCTTCGACTCTTGGTGGGCAACAGCTCTTCTCTTCTTTCACATTCAGATGTCCTTGTCAGGTTGGGAAAAATTTCTACTATGGTTCTGCTTTTCTAGTCATTCCAGCCTTGATCCTTCTGGTTGCTGGCTATGCCCTGAGAAGCCAGATGTGGACAATTAGCAGTGAATACTGCTGCAGCTGTACCCCGCCACACCGGAGAATCAGCCTCTTGGAGCGCAAGCTGGCTTGCCTTAGGTTCTTCAGCATCACTGGGAGGGCGTTTGTTGCTCCATTAACATGGCTGGCGGCAACCCTGCTGACAGGCACCTACTATGAATGCGCAGCAAGTGAATTTGCGTCTGTGGACCATTACGCAGTATTTGACAATATCAGTGCCAGCAAACGGGAACAGATCCTAGCTGGGTTTCCATGTTGCAAATCAACTCCAGCTGATATGATCCAAGTACGAGATGAAGTAACTCTTCTGCACAGATACCAGTCACAAGTAAGTTCTTGATTTTATTTTCTTCTTCTTCTTTTTTTTTTTTTTTTGCTATTATATCCCATCTTAACTAGTCACTGGAAACATTTCACATTCCTACCACTTTTCATATTGTCTGCACACACTAGATGCTATTCATCAAAGTGATTTCTACTGAGTGGCTATTTTATATAGTTAGAACATTGGGCTTTGGAGTCAGCAGATCTGTATTTGGGTCTTGCTTTGCCATTTATTAACCTGCAGAACCTTAAGCAAGTTATCTAACTGACCCATGCTTCACTTTTCTCAGCTGTAAAATGGGGATATTGATAGTATCTACCACATAGGTTTGATTGAGTGATAAATGAGTGAATTCATCTAAAGTGCTTAGCATGGTGTCCAGAATCTCTATTAAATACAATAAATTTTAGACATTGTTATTAAAATTATTGCTATATAGTGCATTACTTAAATTCCATCTTTATGCATATATGCATTCTTATTCATTCTACCTATTAACATTTTGTCTAAAATTATAGGAAGCTTAACTATGACTAAAATAAATTCCAGAGAAAGCTCTAAATTTAATGTTGTTATACAAATTTATGTGAGGGGAAGAGATGAGGTAGGGAAAAGGCCTGAAACCACAGCATCTAGAGGTTAAATTTAAGAAGTATAAGAGTGCATTTTGTCAATACAGAAAGAGTAATTGGCCTACATTACTCTCTGCAAGGGATTTTGGGGAAAAAACAAATTTTCAAACCACTGAAATAAATTATTTTGAACTACTTATTGCAAAGGCATACACATTTTTCGACCCATCACTTTTTAGTTATTGAAATTTAGGAAGCGATAATGCTATTTTGTTGAAAAAAATTACTGTCGACACACAAAATACTCAAGTGTTGCATATGTCCTGATTTAAGCAAAGTTAGATTTCCCATTAAGGTATCTCTGTCTCAACATTTTACACTAGCCCTAAAGCTCAGGCAGAGAAACTGTGTGAAGAGAGATGATAAGTTAAATAGTCAATGGGGAAATTCTAACTTTAAAAATATTCTTTTTCAAGAAAAACTAAGGTATAGTATACACTGGTAAGATCTTCTTAAAGCGACAATATCTTACTTAGCACATGCAAAGACTTCTGTGAAGAAACAATTTTATAGTTCTGAGTGCCATCAGCCAGTGGGTTTTTTGGATCAGCAGCTACAAAACTAATACTTATTGAGACACTTCCCATATAATGTATAAATATTTCCTATTTAATTATAATCCTCATAATCTTAAGAGAGAGGTTTAATCAACCCTATTTTACAGACGAGGAAACCAAAGCTCAAAGAGTTCATGTAACTTTTATAAGTTCACAGAGCTAATAAATGACTGATTGAGATAGTCAAATGTCATACTGTTTCCATTTCACCAGGCTACCTTTCCCAACTACCTTAACTTCAGTCTCATTTGAGGAATATACACTATCATTAAGTTTCATTATTCTGAACTGACCAAGATCATATTAACTTCAAACCCCTTTCTCTGCCTATATTTCATTCTAAAATAGCTTCACCACATGAGTTTTACCAAATTTCAATTGATCTTCTTCATCCATGTCAAAATTATCTTTCTAAATGCAAAGTGAAAGATGAGCCCCACCCTATGCCCCAGAGGAAGTTTTTCAATGACAAATCACAAATCCAAATTCCTGTCATGAATACAAGGTCCCTCAATGTCTAGCTCCTGACCACTTTTCCACATGACCCCTATAACCTTGTGACAACAAACTTCTTGTGGTTCTCCCAACTCTTCATGCTCTTATTTCTCTTCCTCTCTTCTTTGAGCTCTCCTCAACTTCTTGCACCTGGTGAACTCCTCTTTAATATTTAAGTCTGAGCATCACCTCCTCTGGGAAGTATTCCCTGGCACTCCTCTTCCTTAAGTGAATTCATTTCTGTCCCAGTATGCTTACTGATATAAAAAATGATCACATTTTCCCCTATTTCCTGGCTTGCTATTCTGTCTCCCTCTTTAGGCTTAAGGACTGTGGACAGGATGAACATAGCTTAAATTATTCACATCTGAGTCCCCATAACCAAGTGTCATGTACAGAACATGGTGGGAGGTCAACCTGGGACTCAATAAATGATAGCTGATGAATTAATGGGCATCTCAGATGACCTTTCCTCCACCATTCTGGCCTCTATTAAATTAAATTGCCCTAAATGTCACTCTGTAGGTTTTAGTCTCCACTGAGTACAGCTATCCCGCTGTGTCACACTGGTAATTCCAGGCCTGCTGGTGAATCACAAACTGTGGGAGAGACCTTTGCCTCCCAGACTGTGGCTGGGAAGCTGCCTACTGCTGGCTTCCCTACATGGATGGGACTTGCCTCTCTCACTTTATATAATAATCACTAACTATTGAAAAAAGAATAATTTTTAAAAAATGTTTCTAAGATTTGAAAACAGCCATTTATGTCAGTCTTTAAAAGACAACACTAAATAATTGCAAATGAATATAGTTAAATTTCCTATCAAAGTATATTTCAAAAATGAATCACAAAACTGGTCAGCAAACCACTATTTTAAAAAGAGGGAAATGAAAAGGAAAATGATAAGGTGCTTTACATTTAGGGACAGGAGTCTTCTTTGGTTACAAAAAATAAAAGAAAAGAGGAACTCGGGAAGAAATATCAATGAATACCTGTTAGCACATTATGAGGAAGGCACTTAGGAAGCTACCATTATTATCTATCATATCATCCTTTTCATCACCATCATTATCAAATAGTTATTAAGCACTCAAAGAAGCTTGAACCTGTTCCTAATGGTTGGGGGAGTACAAAGTTGAGCTAAAACCAAACAATGTAGTTTATGTACCTTACACAAGAGTAATTGGTGGGTTATAGCATCTGCCACTTCAAGGACAGTACTTAGAATCCATTCTAAGTTAAGGCATGACCCAAAAACCAAATTGAAATGGTAGGGCTTATTCTCTCCATCACACCTGTATCCATACTAAGTGATCAACCCCTTGTTCATATTTCAAAGACTAGAAAAACAAGCTTACCCCCAGTTTACTTCTCAGTTTTGTAGAAATCCCTCCTTGCTATGGCTGTTCCTTGAATATTCTCTATATTGATGTTTTCTGTTTTTCTTTTAAATAATTACGTGAAGATGCTGGGCTGGATTTTGATCACCTTGGCAATGGTCGCTGTCCTCGTGTCCTGCTGTTTGGCACAGTGCTGCTCCCCCCTCACCTCTCTGCAGCACTGGTACTGGACCAACCACCTCCACAACGAGAGAGAACTCTTTGAACAAGCTGCAGAGCAACATTCACGGCTCCTCATCATGCAGCGCATTCAGAAACTCTTTGGTTTCATTCCTGGAAAGGAAGACATCAAACACATCCATATTCCTTCATGTCAGGACTGGAAGGACATTTCAGCACCCAGTCTTCTCTGCATGGGTGATGACTTGCAACGTCACTATAGCTTCCTTAGAGACAGGGTGGATGAGGATAATGAGGAAAGCAAACCTGAAGGTATTGAGCTACAACCTTGATTCTAGCACCTCTCACAGTTCAGGTAATGTCTTATTTTTTTATGATGATGGAGTTTCAATGTAATCTCCTCATCTTTTTCTGTCTCTTTCAATATTTGTTTAAATAAGTCCATTCAAGATTCTAGTTCCAAAGTCACTTTATCGGATCATTGTGCCAATCTCTCTTTTTGAGATTTCCTTGGTGGAAATGGTGATGGTATAATATAGGTCTGATAATGCCTATATTGGTTTAAGTAAAACAATGCGGAATTTGAAGTCATGTTAAAATTAGAATGTTGATTCTATTACTTAGTATCTCTGTTGAAACTAATATTTTTGAGCTCCATCTTGTTGTCTGCACCTAGTGGTTACTCCATAGAGCTGTTGTGAGGATTAAATGTGATAATATAAGCACAGTACTCAGCATAGTGCCATTCCTAAAATAAGTGCCAATAAATGTTACTTTCCCCCTTTCCCTTTGCATTCCATGTCTTTTATCACTATTTCCCTGTGTCTAATTTCTGGTTTTCTTTATTTCTACCTCTGTTTAATATCCACGACCTTTTTCACTTGCTTCTACCCCTTCCTTTGATCTTAAATATCTGACCTTTTGGGAATCAGGATAAAAGCCCTTTCTAAACTAGTAACGTGTAAGAGAGATCTTCCATGCAGGAAGATCTTGAGTCATTCTGCCACAACCAGGGGAAGATGACACATTATTTTATTATCATTAGTATCATAAATGTTATTTGTAGCACCTCCGTACTAGGAGCATTTTTATAGCCACAACATACAAAGTTTGTTCTAGAAAGCTTCCCTTCTGTGCTCCACTGCAGAGACACCACCTGTGCCTTTTCATTATCAATCTGTACATTTGCTCAAAATCCATTTGGGGAAGTAAGACTGCCATACATAGTTGTATATTCACTATCTATAACTCAGAAAGGAGAGACCTGCCTGACTCTGCTCTGTGACTTTACACCTCTAATATTTGACAGTCATCTAATTTATCCTGGTGATTTCTGATATATAAAGTGTCTTATGCCTCAGGATTCACCTAAGCCACTGGTTCATTGGCTAAATTAAGCAAAATGAGGGCTTTTGTGTATTTTTAGAGCCAAAACAATGGCTGCTTATTGGGTAATAATACAACCAACTCCCAGTAGTCAAACTGGCTTTCAAGATTCACTTTCAAGGAGACCAGTTACTTGAGTAACTAAAATGCAATCAAATACTTAACTATTCTGCTGTTACACAACCATGGAAGAGTCTATTCTGTGTGCAGTTATGGGTTCCACAAACTTCATGGAAAGAAATAGAAAAAGAATTTTAAGAAGACCATTAAAATTTTTTTAAACATTTATTCATTTTTGAGAGACAGAGTGTGAGTGAAAGAAAGGCAGAGAGAGAGGGGGACACAGAATCTGAAGCAGGCTCCAGGTTCTGAGCTGTCAGCATAGAGCCCAGCGCAGAGCCTAACACGGGCCTTGAACTCCTTGCAATCATCACCCATGCAGAAAAGAACCACGAGATCATGACCTGTTGGACATTTAACTGACTGAGCTACCCAGGTACCCCAAAGATCATTTTTAAAAAAATCTAAGAGATGCACAGTGTAAAACTTTGCTAAGACAGGAGACCTGTCTCTCTATCACCATTACTTATTGGGCAAGTCAGTTAGTCTCTCTGGGACTCAACTGTTTCATCTATAAAATATAGACAATGATACCTTACCTGTTGTAGGGTAAGGAACTGAAGCAAATATATTCTTGAGATTCCTTTTAAATATGATAAGATTTTTATGTTTATGTTCATATGTATACAGGTCCAAATGTATACATATCCGATCTTCTGGAATAGTAGTAGGCCCCGGTTGTCTTCATTGGAAGGGAAATATTACTGAGTTCAATTCTTCCTCCAAAGACATTTGCTGGCATTCCACTCTCAAAAGAATGTTAATGTACTGATATTTTTCAAATGGCCAAGGAAAGCCATTTCACTTTCTCACCTACAAAACTGACATGATATTACTAGAGGGATCTTTAACAAAACAGAAGTTGTAGAAGGTAACTAGAGTCCTCCTTTGGCTCTGATATAAATGATCTGTGTAAATATGGAAGGTCATGTCCACTTTGTTCCCCATAGTCTCCTCCCGGACTAAAATTTTATCACTTTCTCTGATAATTTTTGAAATTCCTCCATATTGGGACATAATAGTTAAATTCACACTTTACACCATGCTCAGAATTATTTTATTAGTGTTTGGGGAATATACCCAATCTTTTATAAGATTTTCAGTTAACAGAAAAATCAAAGACTACATAAAGTTAAAGCGTTACATCATCAGAAAGAAGATAATAGTTGTTTATACACATTAAACACCAGGAAACTTTCCTTTCACTAGACTCTGGAAATCTTCTCTACATCAAACTCCTGTATGTATGAGATACACAGTTAATATTCTAAATCACCTCATTGTGATCTTTCATTATAGCCTTCTAGCAACAGATTTTAAATATTCTTTGGCTCCTCCGCATGACTTCAAGGGCTTTGTAGCTAATCTGTGAACATTTGGAGGGTAGTACACATCCATCACATTTCATTATATACTATCCATTTCCAATTAAACAAATCGAATTCCCATTTCTCTGTGTGTAGGCATGCATGCGCATATGTTTGTCTGGAATATTCTTTTGTTCCACAGCCAGTTAGACAAGACTTTTCCATTAGGAACATTGTACTTCCACCCCTTTATACCTAATGGATTTATGTAATTTTAAGACATATAAAGTCAATTATTTGCTAATACTATCTTATATTTTGTTACTAAATGCTTTTGGCTACTACATCAAATGCTGTGGCATAGATACACAGTGGCATATATACGCACTTGTTCATTTCTTAACTTCAACTTTGTCAGCTCCCC
Organism: Suricata suricatta; assembly: GCF_006229205.1. Taxonomy (NCBI): domain Eukaryota; kingdom Metazoa; phylum Chordata; class Mammalia; order Carnivora; family Herpestidae; genus Suricata; species Suricata suricatta. The sequence goes on from NC_043706.1 coordinate 100,402,334, forward strand.
CCTTCCCCCACCACAATCTAAGTTGCCTCCTTTCTAGGAGTCAAATACAATCTTAGTTGTGTTTTACTCAACTTTATGTTTTCCAAAGCCAAATTGTGGAATCCTACTTATATTCATCTTCTTTGTCTCCTTTCTCTGTTCTCAATCTTCAATTTAAGAAGTCAAGTGTAGAGGCGCCTGGGTGGCTCAGTTGGTTGAGTGTTTGACTCTTGGTTTTGGCTCAGATCATGATCCCAGGGTCATAGGATTGAGCCCTGTGTCAGACTCCACGCTGACTGAACGTGGAGCCTACTTAAGATTCTCTTTCTCTCCTGTACTGCTCCCGCACTACCTCCCTCTTAAAAGAGAAAAATCAAATGCAATGTTGTAATAAGAAACAACAATGTGAATTTCCAAAGTACATTTTTGCATTTTGCTTAGCACAAAGAAAAATTACATTAACCTTAAAGCTTTGAGAGATCACAGTCAACCAAAGGCCTTCCAGATGCAAGACAAGTAGTTATTTGCTACCTCAAAATATAAAGTGTAGAGATACAATGTTAGCTTCTACATAAATCTATTAAAATTTAGCCCCAGTCACTAAAGAACAGATACCAGCAGGCTACACAGCTACACAATTAACTCTTTGGGTTGTAGCCCACACATCTGTAAATGTGACCTGTGGACCAAAGAGCAATGAATGGTGTTTCCAGAGAGGTAAATTACATCATTTCTGAATGGAATTATTTTTTCTGGATTAACCACTAAGGGCAATTAAACTTCTCTAATCTCAGTACACCAGAACCTTACAAAGAAATGGATTTTGACTGTTGTTTCCTCTGCTGCTCCCCAGCGGCCCAGACAGGTATCTGCACCCATCTGTAGACAGTGATAGTAGTAGTAAAAACAAAATGTAGTTCTTACTATATGCCAGCTACTGCAAACCCATTATCCCATGTACTCCTTACAACAAACTGGTAAACAGAATCACATATTCTGGCATGATTGCTGCAATGGAGTTAAGCAACACAGAAAGTGTGAAGAAATCTTGCGTAAAGTTCTATGCAGTTGAAATGCTTTCTCGTTGATATTTTATGAGATAACTGGGGGGCCATGGGTCATACTGGGATAGCAAACCGAACTTACCCCAATAAAATAAGTTCCCCCATTTTACGGATGAGGTAACTGAGGGAAAGAGAAGTCAGGCAACTTGCCAAAGGACCCATGGTTACAGTGACAGAGCCAGAATCCAGTCCTGGGAGTCTCACTTCTGCTATTACGCTCCATAGCACTGTGCCGGAATACAGCAATGGGAGACAGCTCACCAACCTCCCAATGCCTTGTCGGTGCCAGGAGGATTCTCCTCCTACATCTGACAATGAATAATGAAAACACCCTGAGCTCTAAAAATAAGGTGCTACATCACATCTTTCTCCCTCTCTTTCCACTTCCACTCTACCTGCATGTACAAGGCCTCAGCTTCAAGGCATTGTGCTTCCTTTCTTCCTTTTTTTAAGTTTAGTTTTATTATTTTGAGAGAAAGAGAGAGAAGAGAGAGAGACAGAGAGAGAGAGAGAGAGAGAGAGAGAGAGAGCGAACTCATGGGAGGGGCAGAGAGAGAGGGAGAGAGAGAAAGGATCCCAAGCAGGCTCTGCCCGCATGAGCCCGATGTGGGGCTCGAACTCACAGATGGTGAGATCATGGCCTGAGTGGAAATCAAGAGTTAGATGCTCAACTGACTGAGCCACCCAGATGCCCCCAAGGCACTGTGCTTCTTAACAAAGTGATCTGTAAACTCTCACTGGGGGAAAACTTTGGATCTCAGGTACTCAACAGCCAGCGGCACTGAATCTGCTAGTCACAGACCACCTGCAAGCTTGCCCAAGAAGTTCAGGTGTTCACTGCATGCAGAAAATGGGCAGGAAACCACTATAATTTGCCAATTTGTTTTCAGCATCCATAGTTATAAAAAAAAGTCTGTCAAAAACAGGGGTCAGGAAAACGTCTCTCACCATCATAGGGTTTTTGTATAAGTCCATCTCTCTGGGACCTTAATGTTCTCTTACATGAGATAGGGGAAGGTGAAAAAATTATGGGAGTGATTAAAGCACTTTAAGTCACAGATCTCTTTGAAAATGCCATTTTGGGGAAAGCTATTTTGAAGAAATAGCCAGAAAACTGTGCATACTCACATACCTCAGAGTTTACACACCATGGCAGACTAAATAACGGCCTTCCCAGAGATATTCATGTTATAATCCCTGGGATTTGTGAATGTCCCTTTATACTTTATGTGGCAAAACAGGCATTGCAGATGTGATCAAGGAAGGGATTTTGAAATGGAAACATTAGCCAGGATTATTCCGGTGGGCTTAATGCAATCACAAGGTTCCTTATAAGAGGGGCATAGGAGGGATCAAAGTCAGAGAGAAGACTAAGTGGCAACCCCAAAGGAGTGACAAGGCGTATCAGAGTGATGTCTGAAAAATTAGTCATTGCTGGCTTTGAAGACAGAAGGGATCATGAGCCAAGGAATGCAGACAGCCTCTAGAAGCTGCAAAAGGCAAGTAAATGCATTTTCCCCCTAGAGCCTCCAGAAGGAAAAGAGCCTTGATAACACCTTGACTTTAGCCCACTGAGACCTGTGTCTAACATGTGTCACGACGGAAGTATACACAGTTTTTATAGTTAACAGAACTATAATAAACATCCACTGAGTAAAGCCGCAAAGTTGGTGGTAATTTGTTTCAGGGACAGTAGGAAACTAATACACATACCAACACATTTCAGGAATATATAAACTCACAAGCTGATCATGAGTGACATGTCCTGGATTAGGACCTCTTCAAGGTAATTTCTACATATGCACCGAGGTTCTGCCCTAGCAAACCAAAATTTGCTCCTGGAAATAAATACATCTATAATATGACATTTTATAAATATGTATAATACAATGTGTTCTAATACTTGAAAGTGTCCTAAAGTGCAGAAAGAACAGCTGAATATCCGTTTTATATGTATTGATAGATGTTTTAGCCTACAGATAAAAAGCATTTAAATATATTTTTCCTCTCTAGTTGCCTCTTAGTGACATCAACAGAACTATACTGTAAACTCATTCATAACATGAACATATTCCAGCATCTGAAATATGAGGGAAAAAATGCCAAAGGAAAGAAAAGCTAATCTGGATCTAGGTGGTGTTTTCTGATTATATAAATTTTATAAATCAAGTATTATCTAGTTTATGCTTGCCATTCTTTCACCTTGAGATAGCTTGAATTTGAGAAAGCTATCTCCAAAATACAAATCTTTACCCCATAAATGATTTTATAGGTCCTATGAGGTCCTATCAGACCAGAGAAAAGTCTGTATTTTGTGGGGAAGAGAAAGCCAAAAGCAAAACCATCCAAGTGGCAGAGCTAGAATGCTAAAATTCAGTATGCAATCCAGTACTACCTGCCACCAGGGCACCAGGCGCTTTGCGCTCCTTCTCGGAAATTTTCTGGAACGCACTCGCGAGGGGCGTTCAGAACCGGACCCCATCCCGTGGACCCACGTGTCGCCTTCCCCGAGCGTGGCGAGCCCGGGTGTTTCCTCCGACGTCTAGGGCACCCGCAGGGCGGGGCGGTGGCGGGTCCTTCCCTGCGCGCCACATCGCCGGCACCTAGCCTGGGCACCCGCGCGAGCTGCGCGCCGCGGATCGGAAAGTCCGCTGCAGTGGCGAGTCAGGTCCTCCCAGGCTTACCACCCGCCCTCGAACCGCCTTCCCCCCTCGCCCCTGGTCACGGGGCCACTGTGGGCTCTCCCGCCCTAGTGGAGAGCATCCTCGCCCAGGAACGCGAGCCGGGACTGGATCCGCCCGCCGGGAAGGCAGGGTGCGGCTGACATCGACAGAGGTCGCACTCTAGGGACGCAGGGATCGTGACCTAAAGACACCAGGAAAAGACAGCTCAAGTTGTGTGGCGAGTTTAGCGTGCTTAAAAGACAAATGATCATTCACGTTTCCCTGCATACTCTGGGTAAGACCTGCGTTTGCGGACACCATGAAGAGAGTACATTCTTTGAGGAAATCACTGGAAGCCAGCCTTGAGGAGCAATGTGATGGATGATGGAACATACTGAGCAATGATGTCACGTTAATGGCATTGGGATACCGTAGAGGCAAGAAGAATTTTGTTGTTTCTGTAGAAGTTACAGAGTCGTGGCATTGTGAGGAGTAACAGCACTGCCGCTTTGTTTCTCATGGTGGGAAATAGGAAGTTAGACAGGAATAATACATTTGATGATAAAGAACATGAAGAGATGGTGTGTGGACACTACAGAGAATCTTCATGCTCACTGATCAAACAATAAACAAATGCATATGCATAGGAATGGTAATTCCTCATATCTTATTGGGCCCCTGAAGTTTTAAAATACATCTTTTAATAAAATTGCTTTTATAGACAGGCATCCCCACAAAAACATGTTTGCCTGGGAAACTACATACCCTGAGGGGTATATCTGACTCAATCCATCACTGTATTTTCTTACATGTAGCCAAAAAAATAATTTGACTTAAATTATTGTTTTAACTCACAAGTTCCTTTTCCTTCTACATTTTAAGTGATTTATATTGTATCTCACGAATACTATCTTCTTCCATACGTGTTGTGTCTTCATTTTCTCTCCTCCTTCTCCACCCAGTCCCTTTCAAATCCAAAGCAAAGGTGTGTTGTGTGTGTATGTGTGTGTGTGTGTGTGTGTGTGTGTGTGTGTGTGTGAGAGAGAGAGAGAGGGGGGGGAAAGAGAGGGAGGAACAGAGAGAAAGAGAAGGAGGGAGGAGGGAGAAGAAAAGTCAATAAGAAGATTGAAATGATCAAAATGGTTATTGCTGGGTGGGAGAAAACGAACATGTACAAATGCTATTTCTTGTTTGCCTGTCCCATACTTCATACTTACAGGTAAGGTAATGTTGAAAAGGTAGCCCGCTTAAAACTGATGTTGTCCCTCCTTTGCTGTTGCCCAGAACAAACGCCCCCATCTGTTATGTGGTTCAATGTTAGCCTCTAAGCTGTTAGGAGAGTAAACAACTCCACTGCAGACACAACTCTTCTGACCATGACACCTTGGGTCAGAGATGTTAACTGATAACTTTGAAATCTGGTTCCACATAAGCAGCTCCACTATATGCATGATCTTGAGGAATCATAGACTCTTATACATGGGAAGTATCCTGGAGATAATTCTCCTCAACTCCTTAATTTTACAGATGGGAAGCTGAGACCGAGAGAATGTGGCTTGTCCAAATACATGTGGTAGATGGTAGAGTCTGGTGCCCCCGCCACCACCTGTGTCGCCGCCGCCTCGGGACCGGCTGTATGATTAGGCCACAATCTTCAATGAGTAAACATATTCCTTTCTGTGGTGTTCTTGGTCACACATTTATGGAGTTTCTGAAGGGCAGTGGAGATTACTGCCAGGCACAGCACGACCTCTATGCAGACAAGTGAACTGTAGAAATTCATTACTACTCCACCAAGAAGCCCCCGTAAGAGCGGTTAACCTGGACACAGAAGTGTTGAATTGAAATCCACAGAGCATTTTACAAGAGTTCT
>NC_043706.1:100408012-100422598 GCF_006229205.1 Suricata suricatta
TCTTTCATAACCTTATTGAGTGTTTTTAAACAAAATTAACATGGCTCGAATGAACCGCCCAGCTCCTGTGGAAGTCACATACAAGAACATGAGATTTCTCATTACACACAATCCAACCAATGCGACCTTAAACAAATTCATAGAGGAACTTAAGAAGTATGGAGTTACCACAATAGTAAGAGTATGTGAAGCAACTTATGACACTGCTCTTGTAGAGAAAGAAGGCATCCATGTTCTCGATTGGCCTTTTGATGATGGTGCACCACCATCCAACCAGATTGTTGATGACTGGTTAAGTCTTGTAAAAATTAAGTTTCATGAAGAACCTGGTTGTTGTATTGCTGCCCATTGTGTTGCAGGTCTTGGGAGAGCTCCAGGCTTGTGGCCCTAGCATTAATTGAAGGTGGAATGAAATATGAAGACGCAGTACAGTACATAAGACAAAAGCGGCGTGGAGTTTTTAACAGCAAGCAACTTCTGTATTTGGAGAAATATTGTCCTAAAATGCGGATGCGCTTCAAAGACTCCAATGGTCATAGAAACAACTGTTGCATTCAATAACATTGGGGTGCCTGATGTCATTGCCTTGGACGTGGAACTTGAAACAGGACCTAATTTGTCGTACATACTAGCCAACATGTTGGCTTAGTGAATACGTCTAATGAAGCTTCCATAGGAGTATTGGAAAGCAGTTTTATCAGGCCACAAGTTTGACGGAATTGCGACCTCTATGCTTGGGTTATGATCAACCTGTTTGGACACTTAGCAAAAGATTCTTTCTGTTCAGCATTTAAAATGTGCTTATCACTTGTACCAATTGACCTTTCCTGAAATCATGCAGTATTGAGTTATGTCTTTAAATCTATTCCCATGCCAGAATCTTATCAATATATAAGAAACTTAGAAAGATTAGGTGCCAAAATACCCAGCACAATACTTGTATATTTTTAGTGTTATACAGAACTAAAATCCCAGGAACTATGAACACTCTGGACCTTATGTGGTTTATTCCTTCAGTCATTTCAAACATAGAAATTAGGGCCTATATGGTTATTTGCCTGCTCACTTTATGTTCACATCTCCCACATTTGTACCAGTATACATCAGGTTTGCTCAACTTTTTTTGGGGGGGGTGATTTTTACCAAGTCTTACAATGATTGTTTCATGTCTTTCTACAAATTTTATTTTGTGCTGTTATGAAAAACCTCCATTTTGAAAATCTACATTGTACAGAAGCACATCTTTAATGTCTCCAGACAAAAAAAGCCTTACAGTTAATTTTAATGTTTGCACTTTGGGGTGCAACTTACAGGGAGGGCCTGAGAAAAGAACGGGAGGGGCTATTGAGTATTTTAGTAAAATGTTGCCTTTGTCTTGTGCAAAACATGTAGAATATGCTCTTTAATTTAGTAAATATTTTTTTAAGTAGAGATGCTTTGTTATTGTAGCTAAAACAATTCTTAATCATAAAATTTCTGGAATTCTTGTATTTTTTCTCTTATCTGAAGTTGTTTACCAACTTATTTTTGTTTGAAGTGTGATTTTTTTTTTCTTCCCAACCTCTCTTGCAAAAAAATAAAGAGTGGGTTTCTGCTAATGAATTGAGCAGACATCTAATATTTTATATGCCTTTTGAGCTGTGTAACTTAATATTTGGATACTTGATAATTTGTTTTATTATGTAATTGATAAAATGATGATGTGTATTAATGTTAGTTCAACCATATATTTATACTGTCTGGGAATGTGTGGTTATAGTTCTGTGGGAGAAATAATTTGTCAGTGTTCACCAGCTTGTAAAAATCTAGTGCGAGAGCTTAAACATCTAAATAATGAAATGCAAAAAAAAAAACCCAAAAAACAAACAAACAAAAAAAAACAAAAAACAAATACATGTGGTAAATCAACTGTAAAGAAGGGTTATAAACTAATCTTATAATCCTTTGGTCCAGTGCTTTTAGAACCAAACTGTGTTACCATTTCATTGAATTCATTCATTCACTCATAGAATATATATTTTCTGAGCATCTATTCAGTGTTGGGCACTGGCCTATGTGCTAAAATAAAATAAAGGTACCTGTCCTTATGGAACTTATGAGCACGTGTGTGTGTATGTGAGAGAGAAGAGAATAATATTAATAAATAATTTCAGTGCAATTTTAACATGCCATGAGAAAAATAAATTAGGTAAAGAAGATAGGGTGACTGAGAAGAGTACTTATAATTTTAAGTAGGGTACTTAGAGTAGCGTGAGCAAGTTACATTTGAGGAATGACTTGATGGGAGGTGAGAGAGTGAGCCTTATAAGTATGTGAGGAAAAGCATGCCAGGCGGAGGGAAAGTAAGTGCAAAGACTTTAGGAAGGGAACCTGTACTGCATGTTTGAGGAACAGTAAGGAGGCTAGTGTGGCAGAAGCAGAGAGTACACATCAGAGCAGTAGGAGATAAGGTCAGAGAAGTAACAAGGCATGCAGCTAAGGGCTGGGGAGCCAGATGGGCTTTTAATTTGAGGGGGGTGTTGTCAGTTATGAGTAGAGTGACATGACCTAATTTAAACTGGAGCAGGATCACTCTGTTGTGTGGAGTCAGAGTAGATTGTAGATGAGGGTGGGAGCAGGGAAATCAGCTAGGTAAGAAGTGATGCTGAGATGCACTACCCTTCAAGGGAACTCTTCAGAGTATTCAAAATTACAGTTTCGTATGGCTGTTCGTATTTGTGACTGGTGATGAGTTTTGAGACACCTGGCCAAATGAGACAGTAGCCACATGAACTAAGAGAATTAAGATTCACGTTTAAATAGGGAATTCTCAATTCTGTGTATCTGAGAGTAGTGAGATTGCGTAGAAAAGTCATAGGTGCAGGTAAGTTAAAAATAAACCCCCAAACAATTTTTAAAGACTGGTAATATTAGGAAATAGCAAGTAGAACTTTGGCTTTACTTGCAAAGAAACTTAGATGGATACAAATGAGTAAGACAAGTATCTTAGGGACATTCTTCTTTAGCAACGAAGATGAACGGAGAATGGCAACAGAGAACAGAAGTGCTTCAGAAGACCTCATATACACTTATAATTATAAATAACCTGAATATCCTATTTTGGGATTTGCAATGTGCTTTTTATATACATTATTTCATATTCTCTGAATCATCTTATAAGCTTACTTAGCTTATAAATAGCTGATGCTGGGCTTCTCACTTATGGCTCCAGATCTCGCAAAGTCCTCACTACACCATTTGCCTACCTGCCCTGTTCTTTAATATCTTCATAAAATAAAAACAAAACACTAAAGGAAAGCCAATTTGCCTCATATCAATTCTCCCCTCTCAGGGAGTTAAGGGCCTTCCTGTGTCTGTGAAGGGTCTTTGTCACTGTCAAATTAAATTAGAGATCAACCAAAAAATTCTTAATGAGGTCCATGTAGGTGTGATGAAGATTTAGGGGTGTTTCCTTGGTTATATTAGCACTGGAACTCTCTTGGTGAGTTGTCTCTAGTATTTAGAAACAAACAAAACCACTACATGAGCATTCTGAAATATAAAGGCTTTACAGTGAATATATAACAGGTTTGAAAAGGATATTTTACCAAAACTTGTGTAATAAAATAGTGAAGCAAATAAAGCAGTCCTTCATTTATTAAAACTTGCAACCAACATTAATCTTTTTCTAATATAAACCTCAAATTGTTTTTTTTTTTGCTGTATCTCGTCTATCTTGATAGGTTGTTTTTACTATCAGTTAGGAAAAGCTTTAAAGTTTTACTTGAATGTTTTGCTTTGGTCCATTATTTAAAGGTGTTATCAACTTCCATGCCAAACTCATTCTGTCTTTACTACCTGTCATTTTGGTTACTAGAACTTCATCTTTCCTGTTGTTCTGGCCAAAAACCATTCTGACTTCTTTTTCTTACAGCCCACATCAACTCCTGATCCTACATGATCTGCAAATTCCTTGTCGTCCCCCTGGTTCACTGTGCATCAGCCACATTGGCTTCCAAAATACCCAGTGGGCTCTCACCTTAGAACCTTTGCCCTGACTGTTCTTTCTGTCCAGCTCTTTCCCTGACAACAAATCATTGCTTCCTGTGAACTCAGGATATCCAGAAAAATAAGCACTTTACATTTGCAGAGTTACTTCATGTATTTTGATTCTCACCATCGTCAGTAGAGTTTCCAATTTTTTGCTCTAAGTTTAAAAGAATGCTCCAAACAGACCTTTTAGAAAAATGTTTATTTATTTATTTTGAGAGTGTGCACAGGTGGGGCAGGGGCGAGAGAGAGAGAGAGAGAGAGAGAGAGAGAGAGAGAGAGAGAGAGAGAGAGATATCTCAGGCAGAGCCCCACCCGGCGCTCCATCTAAGGAAACATGAGACCATGACCTGAGCCTAAATCAAGGGTCAGATGCTTAACTCACCGAGCCACCCTGGTACCCCTACCCCAAACTAACCTTTAAGAGGCAGAGTCAGTACTAGAGTGTACCTTAACATGTTTAAGTATTCCTCTGCTGGGGCGCCTGGGTGGCTCAGTCGGTTGAGCATCCGAATTTGGCTCAGGTCATGATCTCACGGTTCTTGGGTTCGAGCCCCGCGTCGGGCTCTGTGCTGACCGCTCAGAGCCTGGAGCTTGCTTCTGATTCTGTCTCCCTCTCTCTCTGCCCCTCCCCTGCTCATGCTCTGCCTCTCAAAAACAAGTAAAACATTAAAAGAAAAGAAGTATTCCTCTGCCATAGAACTTCCCAATAAAAAATCAAGATGCTATCTGGTCCATAGGACACAATCATTTTAACAAGAGAAAAACTTCAGAGGCTTTATCATTGGGGAACTTATTTAAAAACTGTTTCTCCAGCTACACAGGTGAAACCAGCGTTAATAGAGAAAACGGAGGAAAATACAAGAGTGTGAAGAAACTTTTACCATGTTGGAGTATTTTCTTACATTCCCCCAGTTCCTTTTTGACTTAATATATCCATGTTCCATTATTATAAACAGAAATATAAGTAGTTGATTAATACTCTTCTCCTAAAAGTATTATTTAGTCATGCTTATTTAGTCATTTTCTTAGCTTCTACTATTACGGTACTCTGAAAATTATCCTTAACTACTGTGATTAAGCTTTAAGAAGAAAGATGGATATATTTTAACTATGACCTCCTCAGTTTTATTCCCCCAAATCAAAGGTTCTGTAAGTTTCCGGAATACTGATAATTTTTACATTGGTTATCAAAACCGTTACTATAATCTACACTCCTTTCATCAATTCGCAGAAATAAGTCACAGACACTTAGAACTATGTCCAGCCGCGTTCATTTTACAAATTCCAAAGTGAAGCCCAGAGATTTGAACGTGGAACCCAGATCTCTGGACTTCCAGTCAGTTTCTACCCCCCGATTCACTGCACCTGGCTATTCAGCAGCTGGGCCGACCCTGCCGGACCCTCTGCCCACTGCAGTCTACCCTGATCTCGGGCCGTCGCCCAACTCCCGGAGGATGCCAAGGAACTGGGAGGTTCGAAGATCGCAGAAATCACCTGTCCCTCATTAGCTAATACAGGGCGTACAACCGTCTGCCCTGCCGGGGCCACAGGGTCGCAAACCGGAAACCGGAAATGGCGAAGTTCTGGGACGCGCCCCGCCAGCAGCCACCTCGTCCCGCCCGCAGCGACTTCGTCCCGCCCCGGCACGCGTGACCAGCTTTCAGTCTAAACTCATCGAACGAGGAAGTCGCGCTGAGTGGCTTCTCAGGCTCAAGTCCTGAAAAGCCCAGGAACGGGGCCCTAGGTGTCCGCAGCGAATGCCAGACCGGTGTCTTCACCATCCCAGCGAATCCCAAGCGGCCGTGGGGCAGGCGGCTGCTCAGCGCTCCGCAGGCCAGGCGTAACGAGTCGAATGCGGAACTAGAGAGCAGGCGGAGGCCCGTTCCGGGCTGTTGCTCAGCAGGCCGGGCCTGGCTTTGGGCCCCGGGCCTCCCAGCCTGGGACTCTGCGCCTGCGCCCGTGCGGCCGCGGCCTGCTCTCCCGGCGCCGCTGCGGTCCTTGCTGCAGCGCGCCGCCTGGGTGGCTGGGCGATCCATGGGCAGCAGCGAGGGCCACGATGACAGATTACGTTGAGGAGCAGCGCAACGAACTGGAAGCTCTGGAGTCCATCTATCCCGACTCCTTCACAGGTGACTTCCGCGGCTGCGGGCCGGGAGCGGCCCAGGGGTGGAGTGGGATGGGCCGGAGCCCTCGGCCTCCCGGGCCAGGATGGAGAAGGAGACAGGGAGGCCGCGTGGCCACTTTGCCCGCCACTCTCTTCATCTTCTCCCGAAGTGTTCAGGCACTTAGGGGGTAACTCCACAGCTTTTCCCTTTCTCCGCTTACCCCCTGAAGTCTGAAAGAGGCTTGTGAGGTCCCTGGAGAGTGTCCGGCCTGGAATCGAGTCGCGTGCACTTTGGTTTCTGTGTAATTTACAGCAATCCGAGGTTTAGTGAAAAACACGAAAGCAGATACTCCCAAGTGGGCGTAGTTTTTTCAGAGCCGCAGAGGTGTCAGTTTTCACATTTCCACCGTTACTCGGGTAAAAGCTGTTTTTCATACGATGATGTTTTAAAGTTTATGGGATTCAGAATGCTGGTCTCAAAGTTACACAGAATCAGATTTGAGAGCCGCATTGCCCCTGGAGTTTCTCGTTTCTTTATATTCTGGTATTCTGCAAATGCCCAGTGAATGATGTAGCACAAATTTCAGTTCCACTACCGATTCATATGTTGTTAGAAAGGAATATTAGACATCTAACCTAGAGGTCTCTTGCTACAGGCGAGGCATCTAGGAGGCGCATGAAAAGTAAATGGCTTGCTTTGGGTCTGGCTAGCAAGTTAGCGGCAGAACTGGTACTAAGAGGTCTGGACCCCCTTTCCTGTTCCTTCACCTTGCAGACATGTGGAACTTGGGATCTAGCTCCAGCTGAGATAAGGGGGAGCAGAAAATTACTTGATAGGTTGGGCTAATGTAAAATATCGAGAGCCTCATGAGGTGTATTTTACAGGAAGAGAACTTTTCTGTATTAATTCCTTCAGATGATTTTGAAAGTGCAGCAAGACGACCATCTCAGTATGGCTTTCGCCCTTTATACGTAGTGGTTGAGAAGTGATCAAATAAAATCAATATGTGTGAGCAGAACCTAGGTTTGCAGGATTTACATTACCCACCCCTTCCTTGGACTGCTGTCCATCACTGATGGTCAAAATTCAGAATGTAAGGGATGTCTAACTCCAACCCCTCTCCCTTTCTTGCCAAGCTTAGTTTTCGTAGCTCCACCTGTTGACTACTGCTTGCAATGGTAGCAAATTTTGTTCTGCTTTGCCAACAGGCAGATGTCTCTCAGCTACCCCAGTGTAGCTCCAGTCCTGTTCATGTTCTCTCTCACCAGCAGTACAGCTGTGCTGTGAGGATGTTAAGGGGATGAGTGAAGAGGGGTTTGAGAGTGTCCTTAACTGGGTGAGTGTGTATGGAGTCTGGCTCCCTTCTCTATCCTTGCTCATATGTCAATGTCTAAGTAAAATAGACTGTAGGATCAGTTGTCAGATATATTCTTAATTGTGACTGTTGTTCATTTCTAGTATCACATTTGGTAATGTGATAGGCACTGTGTAGGCAGAGTTAAAGCATAAGATGTGCTATTCTTCTATGGACATAAGGTGTCCCTTATTAAGTACTGTGTTTTTAAGAAGCATTTAAGAAAAGCATTTAAAAAGGTGATCCATTTTTAATCCTAAACCAATCTTACAGTTCTTTCAAATTGTACTAAGCTCTGATGTAGTTCAGTGTGTGACATTCTTGTCAGATACAAAAGTGTTGAGGATTCTGAGCCAGGGTAATAAAAGACGTTTAGGGATCTTTGATGCATTTAAGTATTCTGCAGTATCAGCTGAGCCCCTCTGTCTCTAATTTCTACCAGCATTCCTATAAACTTTGCAACAAATAAATTAAAATAAGATGTTTTGGTTTATAGTTCTTCAGGAAATTTGCCTTTTTCATGATTGTGTTGTTTATGAAACCTCTCAGGGAAAAGGCAGAGGAGTTTGGAATAAAATGCTTCCATGTTTGATCTTTTGAAATCATGAGGATTTGCAAGGTTATACTGTTTTATAACTTTTTTGTGTTGATGATTTCATATTTTCCTACCAGATTTAAGAAAGGGCTGACTTGTGTCAGTTTACCAAGGAACACTCATTGGCAGTTTTCCAATACTAGTTTTGGTAAATGCTCAATGCTGTTGGTGAAGGAAGTCGATATGCTTTTTTTTTTTTTTTTTTTTTACTAGATAGCTTAGTGCTTGACAGAAGCCCTTGTTAAGCATGTCCTGACCCGCGTGTGGTTGCTTAAGAGATGCAGTCTCAGCCAGCCCATAATTCTAGCCACATAGACCTAGCCTAACCTCAGATTGATTGCTTGACTGTTTGCAAAGAACTTTTGGTCCAGTGTTGCATTTGTCGTGAATTATAACAAATCATAATACAGTTTCTTCTTTTTGCCTGTTCTGTAGCTTGATTGCACATTGATCCAATCCTCCTAACAACTAGTCTTCCAAAATATAAATGGACTCTTCTGCTACCACATTCTCCTTCAGTAGTGCTTCACTTGACAAGGCCCTGCTAAGGTAGTAGAATTTGGTTATTTCCATTTCTGTATCAAAATCTGACTATGGGGAATTTTGTTGAAACAAATTGGTTGCCTTCAGGCTAACCAAAAGTCAAGTTCCCTTGAATCTGTTTGGTCTTACAAAGAGGGGTACATAATTCTGTATTTACTCGTGTCAGTACCTCTAAGTAGTATCCATGAGCATGTAGCTGTTATAATTGCATCTTAGAGATGGGGCAGTCATCTCTAAACGTCATCTTTTAAGAGTAGTTTTTTAAAGACAGATACTCCCTAAGGACCAAAGGGACTTATTTTAATATGGGATGTCTCGTTCTTTGTGAAAACCTTGATGTCATTTGTGTGTCCCTTTAGTGTACCTTTCAGCCACTATCTCCAATATTTCCATCCTTAATTCTGTTTACCATCATCTGCTCCCACTATCAGCATTTCTTCTGTTCCCCTACTGTGTGCAAAATCTTTCTCCCTCTTTTCTTACTTCCATCCTTTGGGTTAGGTTCGGCTGTGACAGAAAACCTCAAATAACAGTGGTTTTAAAAAGGGGAAGGTTTATTGCTCTTGCACATAAAAGATAGTTGTGTAGCTTTAGTCCAAGGATTCCTCAGGTACCCAGGCATTCCTGAGTTCCTGAGTTCCCTGTCATTCCTAAGATGTAGTGTCTACCTCATGGTGAAGATGCCTGCATTCCTTTCCAGGCAGTAGGATAGAGAAAGTAATGAAGAAGAGGAAGAAAAAATAGCAGTTTTTAAAGGAAATTTCCTGGAAACTGTCAAAGAATGTGTTTGCTTCCATCTCATTAGCTGGAACTTAGTCATATTGTCACTTACTGAGACCTAACTGGAAGGGAGGCTGGGAAATGTAGTCTTTATTCTGGGTGGTTAATATGCGCAGTTAATAATGGTATAACTAGAAGATAAGGTGAGTAGATATTGGAGACTATTACTAGTGTTCTCTAATATGTTTTTGTCATTGTTCCTCAGTCACATGTTTTTTTCCCCCTGTAATAGTAGCTTGGATATTAACTCAGTGTCTTTGGACAAATCATACAACCTCTCCAAGCTTTGGTTTCTTATGTGTTTAATGAGGAATAATATAAGTGCAAATATTTTATAACTGTTAAAACAAATATAAGATGCTCTTTACTAGAAATTTACCATCTTAGTTGCTTATTCTTCTAATAGTATAGCTTCATAATTCCTTATCTTTAACAGTGAACAGTTTTGATTTCCATTTCCTTCAGCTGCAGGGAGGCATGTAAATACCATCTTTAGATTGGCCTCTGAAATTCCTTTTTCTGTCCATAAAACCCTGTAGCCCTGCAGTTCTTCATTCCATTTCTTCCCCTGAACATGCCTCTTAGCATGATTTCTCATGGATTAAGAATTTTTCAACTATTTGTCTGTCTTGCCACTCTATTCTATATTTGTCCCAAGGTCAGGCAGTTCAGTGATGTTCTTGCTAGCATCCCAAAGTCCTCATTTACCAAATATCTACATTATTAGAATCTCAGTCAAGTGGGAAAAGACATCAGATAAGTAGTTTACAACATAGTGTACATATATACATACAACATAGTGTGAAGATTCTTTCATGGAGAAATCTTTGGGATGCAGCCAGAGCATATGAAGAGGGGAGATTCTTGATTGTTTTGGAGAACTGATGGGTGATGAGCCGCTAACAGGTGAATGGGACTGGGAGTAGGGGCACAGCATGTGCAGAAGCAGGACTCTGTGAAAGCAAAATACATGCAAAGCAAGAGCAGCTTGGTATTACTAGAACATTAATGAGAAGTGAGAGTCATGGAAAATGAGGGCGGTCAGGAAAGCAGAGGCCAGATTACAGAGGGCCTTGGTAGGGATTTAGATCTGATCTTGTAGGGCCAGTGGGGTCCATCGCCAATTTCCTCCTGACAGAGCTACTCAGACACATGGGGTATGCATTGTAGCTACCTACTGCCATGCTAGACTTGGATTTCAGTAGTTGGAGTGGCTTCACAAATAAAATAGGCTTCCCTTGATTTTGTTTTGACCTCTCATGTCTGCTGTTTTTCTTTTTCTCTCTGGCACTTTTCCGTCTTCTTTTGTTTCCCAATTTAGGATTCCTTACAAAGCTAGTGTTAGCCCTGTTTCTCTATTTTCTGTCTGGTGATCTCGTTTAGTCAAATGGTTTTAGCTATCACCTCTGTGTTTATGACCCCAATTAAATTCAAGCCCATTTCTGGTTGCATATTGCATACTCATTGTCTTCAATTGAAAGTTCCCTGTGTCATATATATATGTGTGCGTGCGTGCGTGTGTGTGTGTGTGTGTGTGTGTGTGTGTACATAATCTCTGGGTGGTTTTTTTTTTTTTGAATTTTTTGTTTTTATTAGTGGCACTACCATCCTCTGACTACAAATTTGGAATGTCTTTCATCACTATCTTAAAGTCCTTTCTGTTTCCTGCTTTTCCCATGGCTGTGACCTAGTTGAGAACCTCATTAACCTTGCTGGGATGATTTTAATAGCTCTCTACTGTCATCCTGCCTCTAGTCTTGTTTCTGTCCTTCCAATTCATGCTCTTTTGCTAGACTTACCTTACATTTAGAGGAGGTACAATTCTGAACATACTGCTGCTGTAGAAAATTGTCATTGTCCACGTGAAACTTTAAACTGTATTTTCAACTATTTTTCACCACATATACGTCCACCAAATGGAATAACTTCTTGTTCTATATATATTCCTGAAGCTTTCCCTCATTGTACCTTTGCTGCCATGTTGCTATTGCCTACATTTCTTTTCTCAGTCTTTACTTACTGGTATGCCTTAATTCACAGCCTACCTCAAATGACTTCTCTAGAATTTCTCAGCCGGAAAAAATACTTTCTTTTTACATGACACTCATTACAGTCTATTCAGTTCTTCCAGTTACTAGCTGAATAACCTTGGGCAGATTATGTAAAAGCTTTTTTTAGTCTCAGTTTCCACATCTAAAAAATTGGGGTGATACTGTACTTAATTGGCTGTAAGACATTTTTATGTTTTAACATCTCTGAAGTGTGCATTTTGTCTTATAATCAATTATATATTGTAGCTTTATTGGCAGATCCTTTTTTTCTTTCTTTCTTAGTACATAAAATAGAGTGTGTCTCATACTTGGTAGCATCTTAAATTTGGTGAAGTACGGTAACATTATAAAATCATGGTCTTGGGGTGCCTGAGTGGCTCAGTTGATTAAGTGGTCCGACTTTGGCTCGGTCATGATCTCGCAGTCTGTGAGTTCAAGTCCCGCATCCGGCTCTGTGCTGTCAGCTCAGAGCCTGGATCCTGCATCAGATTCTGTGTCTCCCTCTCTCTGCCCTTCTCCTACTCATGCTCTGTCTCTCTCTGTCTCAAAAATGAGTAAATGTTAAAAAAAAAAATAATAAAATCATAGTCCTGATGTAAGAATTAAAGAATCTTTATGTAAATGTGTATAACACAGGCACAAAGTAGTGCTCAATAAATATTAGCTGTTGTTATTAGGAGACCCTTAAATTACAGCCTAATAGAGTCCTAAAAATGGTAGTAAGTTGGGCTATCATTGGGTTGAACCCTTGTTTCTGTAGTTGTTATGTTTACATTTTATGACATGTGAATGCTAAAGTTGGTCATGGAAAGAAATAGGAATGAAATACATCTAATATATTTTATATGCATTTGTAAAAAAAAAGTAGAGTCAATCCTCTTATAAAAGCTTTATTATAATTACCTTTCAGGGACTTTTTAGCATGGGCTGGACTATCTGAGACCTATTAAAATATGAGTCCAGAGAGGCTTATCTTCTTGACAGATGCTTTTATAGTAATCTTAGATTTCATCAGTGCATCAAGTACAATACTTTTAAGCTTCGATTAAAATGGAGGCATATGTCTTGAAATTTTACTGATTATGAATAGTTATAAAGGCTTCAGAAGTTCTTGGGTAGGAAAAATTGAGTAGTTTCCTTGGTGACTTCTTCAGAGCTCTCCTTGGCCTTTCATTTCAGAAAGAGTTTGCTGAGCTGCTACCAACCATGACAGGGGCCAGTGCTTCCCAGGACCCCAGTGAGGGACAGGCTTTTCTCATGGGCTCAGCAGCAATTGTGGGTGGCCTGGATTTTTTGTGTTTACTCTTCTAAGGTTCTGAATATCAGTTTAATTTGTTTTTGCTTTTCTACTTTCATTCCATTGTTTTAGCACTGTCGTTTAGCCGGGATTTATTGAATTTCTGGATCCTGCCAGGCACTGATCTAGGAGCTCTCACAGCACAGTATTCTAGTGGGGGAAGGGATGTAACCAGACACTGCATATAGTATCACATAGGATCAGGCTGTAAAATTATATAACACTTTCTTATTTACATAAATGTTGATGTGCCTGTCTTGACTTGCTTAACAAATTGTAAACAATTTGAAGTTGGGTTCATGGCTAGTTTTGTAATTCTGTAGAAGATGGTAGAGACTCAGTAATCGGTGAAAGAATAGTTTGGTTCTAAGGATGATGTGGGAGAAAGAGATACGTAGAAGACACAAACTTTTTGTTTTTTTGTTTTTCTTTACTATTTGTCATGGAGTTTCTGAATTATATCTTAGAGTATATAAGTTTAAAAATTAGTGATAATGCTGAATATCAGTGAGTAGTTTCTGATGTAAACATCAAACTTTTTTTGTCATTCCATTTTGGAATTTTTTAGAATATAATTTTCTACGTATAGATGGAAATTTTGAATTAAAAGGTAAATTAAGTATTTTAATTGATTTGACAAAACTCCAAGAGTGTATCTACTATAGGTATTTTTTCCAAATTAAGGTAACCCTAAATTTAAATAGAAAATTGATGAGGGTTTTATCATTTGAATGTTCTGTTTAGTCTGTATTTGTGGAAGTGGAAATACAGACTAGGGATGTTTCCAGAACTGGGTAGTGATATTTTGCTAATAAGTAAAAGCATTTGCCTTAGGAAGCATCTTAATAACTTAATCTCTGTGTATATTTTCTTTCAGTATTATCAGAAAATCCACCCAGTTTCACCATTACTGTGACATCTGAGGCTGGAGAAAATGACGAAAGTAAGTCTAATCAGAAATACTTGTGGTTTCCCTAAGTCACTCTCAGGAATGCTTCTCATTCTGCCATCATCTGTGACAACACCCATCCTAAAGAGAGAGAGAAAAACATGGAGATATTTACATAGCCTAATTTATAAGAGCAAATGTTCAATAAGCAATCTAAATGCCCAAAGGGGAAAAACAATCATGGAAAAATAAGTTGCTCTGTGGAATACCACATAATCATTGAAATATGTGTGCTTTCAAAGTCTTTTTTAGGACTATAATCTTCTACCTTTTCTCCATCTATTGTATTGTTAATATTTCTGAAAGCTCATTATGCCAGAATGTATCTCGTTGAGTTCCTCTCTAATTCTCTGTAAGTCATGTTTACATAGCAAATGCTAATTAGAGACACACAGCATTCATGCTAGATTCCTAAGAGCACCTTAGCATCGCTACACAGACAGTGTAGTGTTAGTTTAAGGAGTAGAACTTAGTGATTCATCACTTACAATATAACACCCAGTACTCATCCCAACAAGTGTCCTCCAAATGCCCGTCGCTCATTTATCCTATCCCCCAACTCACTTTCTCTCCATTAATACTCAGTTTGTTCTCCATATTTAACAGTCTGATTGCATCCCTCTCTGTTTTTATCTAATTTTTTCTTCTCTTCCACTATGTTCATGTGTTTTGTTTTTTAAATTCCACGTATGAGTGAAATCATATGAGATTTGTCTTTCTCTGACTTATTCTAGTTCCATCCACGTTTTTTTTTAATAGTTTATTGTCAAATTGGTTTCCATACAACACCCAGTTCTCTTCCCCATAAGTGCCCTCCTCCATCACCACCACCTCTTTTCCCCCCTCCCCCTTCCCCTTCAACCCTCAGTTCATTTTCCGC
>NC_043706.1:100422698-100425003 GCF_006229205.1 Suricata suricatta
AGGATCATATGGTTTTTATCCTTTATTTTGTTAATGTGATGAATCACATTGATGGATTTGTGAATATTGAACCAACCCTGTAACCCAGGAATGAATCTCACTTGATCATGATGGATAATTCTTTTTATATGCTGTTGAATTCGATTTGCTAGTATCTTGTTGAGTATTTTTGCATCTGTATTCATGAAGGATATTGGTCTGTAGTTCTCTTTTTTGGCTGGGTCTCTGGTTTGGGTATCAAGGTGATGCTGGCTTCGTAGAATGAGTTTGGAAGTTTTCCTTCTATTTCTATTTTTTGGAATAGTTTGAAAAGAATGGGTATGAGGTCTGCTTTAAATGTCTGGTAGAATTCCCCTGGGAAGCCATCTGTCCCTGGGCTCTTATTCGTTGGGAGATTTTTGATAACGGATTCGATTTCTTCACTGGTTATCCGTCTATTCATGTGTTCTATCTCTTCCCATTTGAATTTTGGCGGTGCATGTTCATTCAGGAATTTGTCCATTTCTTCTGTGTTGTCCAGTTTGCTGGCATATAATTTTTCATAGTAATCTCTGATGATTGCTTGTATTTCTAAGGAATTGGTTGTAATAGATCCTTCTTCATTCATGATTTTGTCCATCTTGATGCTCTCTCTTTTCTTTCTGAAGAGCCTAGCTAGAGGTTTATCGATTTTGTTTATTTTTTCAGAGAACCAACTCTTGGTTTCATTGATCTACTCGACTGTTTTTTTGGATTCTATATTGTTTATTTCTGCCCTGATCTGTATTATTTCTTTTCTTCTGCTGGGTTTGGGGTGCTCTTGCTGCTTCCCTTCTAGTTCCAGTAGGTGCTCTGTTAAATTTTGAATTTGCACTCTTTGTAGTTTGTTGAGATTGGCCTGGATTGCAATATACTTTTCTCTGAGGACTGCCTTTGTTGTGTCCCATAGATTTTGGATTGTTGTATTTTCATTTTCTTTGGGTTCCATATATTTTTAAATTTCTTCTCTAATTGCCTAATTAACCCAATCATCCTTTAGTAGGGTGGTTTTTAACCTCCACAGTTTTGGAGGTTTTCCAGACTTTTTCCTGTGGTTAATTTCAAGTTTCATAGCATTGTGACCTGAAAGTGTGCATGGTATGATCTCTATTCGTTTATACTTATAGAGGGCTGCTTTATGCCCCAGTATATGATCTATCTTGGAGAATGTACCATGTGCACTCGAAAAGAAGGTGAATTTCCTATCTTTAGGATGTAGAGTTCTAAATATATCTATCAGTTCCATCTGTTCCAATGTGTCGTTCAGGTCCATTGTTTCCTTAGTGATTTTCTGTCTGGTTGATCTATCCATTGCAGTCAGTGGAGTTTTAAAGTCCCCTGCAATTAGCACATTTTTATCAATAAGATTGTTTCTTTCTGTGATTAATTTATGTATTTGGGCGCTCCCTAATTTGGCGCATATTTATAATTGTTAGCTCTTCCTGATGGAGAGATCCTGTAATTATTATATAATGTCCTTCTTCATCTCTTGTTACTGCCTTAACTTTAATGTCCAATTTGTCTGATATAAGTATGGCTACTCCGGCTTTCTTTTGGCTTCCCGTCGCATGATAGATATTTCTCCATCCCTCTACTTTCAACCTGAAGGTGTCTTCTGGTTGAAAATGAGTCTCTTGTAGACAGCATATAGATGGGTTTTGTTTTTTGATCCATTCTGCTACCTTGTATCGTTTGGTTGAAGCATTCAGTCCATTTACATTCAGTGTTATAATTGAAAAATGTGGGTTTAGAGTCATTGTGTTCTCCCTAGGGTTCATGTTTATAGTGGTGTCTCTGGCACCTTGTATTTTTTGCAACATTTCCCTCATAGAGTCCCTCTTAGGATTTCCTGTAGGGCTGGTTTGGTGGCCATGAATTCTCTCAATTTTTGTTTATTTGGGAACACTTTTATCTCCCCTTCTCTTTTGAATGACAGGCTTGCTGGGTAGAGGATTCTTGGCTGCATGTTTTTTCTGTTCATCACATTGAAGATTTCCTGCCATTCCTTCCTGGCCTGCCAAGTTTCATTAGATAGGTCTGTAACCACTCTGATAGGTTTCCCTTTATATGTGAGGGCCCTTTTCTCCCTAGCTGCTTTCAGCATTCTCTCTTCATCTTTATATTTTGTCAGTTTCACTATGATATGTCGTGCCGAAGGCTGATGCAAATTACGTCTTAAGGGGTTTCTTTGTGCCTCTTGAATTTGAATGTCTATTTCTTTTCCCAGATTTGGGAAATTCTCAATTATAATTTGGTCTACTATCCCTTCAGGACTTTTCTCTCTGTC
>NC_043706.1:100425103-100458667 GCF_006229205.1 Suricata suricatta
TCCTCTTCAGGAATTCCTATGATCCAGATGTTGTTCTGTTTGATTGTATCACTCAGGTCTCGAATTCTCCTTTCCTGCTCCTGGATTAATTTCTCTCTCTTTTTTTCAGCTTCCTCTTTTGCTAGAACTATATCTTCTAATTCACCTATTCTTCTCTCTACCTCATCAATCCTTGAGGTGGCTGCCTCCAGTTTGTTATTCACCTCATCTATAGCCTAGTTTAACTCATCACACCTATTTTCAAAGTGCCTAGTCATTGTCTCAGTTGATTCTTTGATGCTTTTCTTAACCCCAGTGATTAATTTTATGACAAGTTTTTAAAATTCTTGATCCGGTATGTTGTCTAGATCTGCCTTGCGCAGTTCTGTGGCTGTGACTTCCTCCTGGTGGTTCTTCAGGGGAGAGTTCCTTCGTTTTGTCATTTTTGCTAGTTTTCTGTCTCTTATCACCTTTAGACAGCTCGTTGAGTGCTGTGCACCTGTTAATGTTTCTCTGTTAAAGGAGGCTTATTGACTGTCCAGGGCCTGTCGTTTCAGGAAATATTCTTTTAATGGTGCCTCTCAGTTTCTCTTGTTGTGCCTTTTAGTATTTTATTTCCCTACTCAGCAATATTTGGGATTCCTTGTCATGCACACTTTGGCTTGTTTCTTGGTGTAGCCCTAAGAAGGAAAACATACAGACAAACATAGAGGGAACAGAAGAACACAGACGCACAGACAAATCAACCAAACAAACATATTAAAAGGGGGAATGAAAAGAAAAAAAATGGAGAGGAAAGAGACAAAAAGAAGAGAAGAAGAAAAAAAAATAAAGGGGTCAGAGACAACAAAGCACCATGGACAGTCTAAAAGTGTATGACAAGTTGAGGGGAGAGGTAAGGATGAGATACAGGAGAATATATCTGGATTGCAAGAAGGTAAAAAAAAAAGGGAGAATGGAGAAAGGAAAATAATGAGGTAAAAAATGATGAAAAATGAAAAAGAAAAAAAAATTATATGAAAAAAGAGCAGCACCAGGAAAAAAAAAACCACCCTTGTGGATAGGCGTGGTTTGGTGTGGTAGGTCTTGGAGGCTGCTCTCAGAGGCTCTGTGTTGGTGTCTGCAGAGATTAGATAGGTGGCATGCCAAGCTCTGCTGATTCTCGCACTGTAGGCCACTCTATTGAGTCTGATCTCCTTGTGCTGCCGTTGAGCCGAGTTGTATTTTCCAGGCCTGCCTCAGTTCAACGTTCCAGTCCATGTACTTTTATGCTACCACAGATGAGATGTATTTGCTTTGGTGGCTGGCTTCTTTGGGGGAGGAGTCAGTTTGTCTTGGCTCAGGCAGGGATTTTGGCTGCCCCTGCCTGAGGCAAGATGCACAGCAGGAGGTGAAGTGCGCACCCTCACATACACACCTGTGGATTCCCAACCCCCAGCTGGGATCGAGTTGGGGGAGGAATGAGTAAGCAGCTGTTGCTGGAGGCACTGTGCGCTGCCGGAAATGAGCTGGAAGCTCCTGCAGCCTGAGCAAGTGCCCAGGCTTCCATGACTGCCAACTCCCTGCGGGGATCATGTAGGTGTGGGGGCTATTTTTTCCCTGTTGGCACCCGGGATTCAGGTTTCACGCGGCCAATGCTGGGGGCGAGATGCGCCGTGGAAATGAGGTGCGTGCTCCCGCTCCCAAAACCGAGGTCGAAGTGAGCACCCCTGACACTGCCACTGCCGCGGCTGCTGACTCCTCACCAAGATGGCGCAGGGCTGGAAACTGTTCTTTCCCTTGTGCCACCTGGGTTCGAGATTCGGGCTACCCAGCAGTTATCTATGGAGTGAGTTTCTCTTTCCAAGCGCGGTTAAGCGTTCTTTACCTCTTCCCCAGAGACAGTACTATGAGCGTGTTCAGTCTCTCTGTCTCTTCCCTTTGTCTCTCGGGCTCCGCGTGCTTGCCCTGCGTTGGGCTGGGGCTCCCACCTCCCCTGCCCATCTCGGGCTGGCCTGTTTTCCAATCTCCCCAGTTCGCACTCACTCACTCAGATATCTTTGAGGGTCTCTTCCTTCTGGAGTCCGTATTTTCTCCTCCGCTCTTGCAGATGAGAGTAATGTCCTTCTCAGTTTGGTAGATGGAGCAGACGTAGTTTACAGAGCTCCGTTCCTCTCCACCACCTTGGTTCCCTCATCCACGTTGTTAAGTAGTACTTTTTCTATGTGTTATATTCTGTGCCTTTTGTTTGTCTTAAGGAGGGTTTTATTTATTTGTTTAATGTTTATTTTTGAGAGAGACAGACAGACAGACAGAAGACAAGTGGGGCCAGGGCAGAGAGAGAGGGAGACAAAGAATCTGAAGCAGGCTCTGAGCTTTCAGCAGCTGTCACCATGAAGCTTGAACTCATGATCTGTGAGATCATGACATGAGCCGAAGTTGAATGCTTAACCAACTGAGCCACCCAGGTGCCCCAAGGAGGGTTTTAAAAAGAGTGGCTTTTACCCATCCTCTTTCTTAGACATGCAATATGGTAAAATACTCATAAGTAATAAATGTATTTCATGTGTTAGAGGTAATTTTTTTGTAATCCCATTATTTGTTTTCACTTATCTTTGTGGTATGTGTTATTTATCTCAGTTTTTGTCTGATTTCATAGTAAACTTGTTTTTCTTTGCAGGATAATCTGTTGTGCTACTTTTCATTGACACATTGTAAATTAATGATTGATTCAACAAAGATGTTGATCTCTCTATACATTGTAAGATATTCATTTTCAAACTCTTATGTTTTTAGCTGTCCAGACTACCCTCAAGTTTACATACAGTGAAAAATATCCAGATGAAGCCCCTCTTTATGAAATATTCTCCCAGGAAAACCTAGAAGATAATGATGTCTCAGATATTTTAAAACTATTAGCATTACAGGTAAGGAAATAAGTTTTGTAATAGCATTTTAAAAAATTGGCCTTAAATAATATACATTAATTTTAAGAGCCAGAAAATGATGTTAAATATGTATAACCAGTACACTGAACAAGAATTCATGATGCATCTGTTTTTTCTCGATCTAGATATTCACAAAACATTTTTATTTTTTGTTTGTCATTGTCCGTTTAAAATTTGAGTAAGAGAAGTTTGTCCCTGTATCCCTGTTTGAAACTCAGCGCCTCCTGACTTGTGAAGTATAATGTTAAATGATTGTATATTCTTGAGACACAGAGTGAGCATGTGCATGAGAGGGGAAGGGGCAGAGAGCGGGGTGGGTACAGAGGATCTGAAACTGGCTCTGTGCTGACAGGAGCGAGCCTGATGCTGGCTCCAACTCAAGAACTGGCCTGAGCCGAAGTCAGGTGTTTAACTGACTGAGCTACCCAGATGCCCCCTCACGGCGTTTAGTTATCAAAATATTTAGTAGGCACCTTAAGTTTAAACACAGTTTTGATCTGGTTCTCAGAATGTCCAGTCCCATGTGTGGTTAAAAATTCTGACTTAAAAAAAATTAAAACTCCCACCCCTCTGACCTGTTGCAGGCTAGTTGCTTGCAGTCTGGGATGAGGACTGGTGGTTGTTTTCTTTTGTTTTTTTTTCTTCTCTTTCTTTCTCCCCAAGCTTACAAGCAGCAACAAGGTTTATGATCCCTCTGAGATGGGTGTTGTATGGAAGATAAAATGGGTATTAGAAAGTTCCTGGCTAGTCTCTGGTGGGATAAGCTACCTGCAGTCTGGTCTTAGCCAGTATTTAAAGCTCTCTCTTGCTTGTGTAAAGAGTTTTCATGGGTTCTTCAGAGTAGGGAGTAAGGAAGACAAGTAAAACCTTACCTCCACCATGTTATAAACAGAAGCCCTAGTGTGGTTTGTTTCTTCTAACAAGAATTGACAGAAGCCCTGTCTGTACCTTAAATGTGACTGGTATATTTCAAGGACTTCGTCCTCTGAATGCTGATATTCTAAAAATATTTGGAGCTATTAGAGAATGAAGAGTAAAAGAAGATAATACTAAACATGAATTTTTGCTTATCCTGGGCCCTATTCACTTGCCACTCAGTATGAAATGATACTAATTCTAATATTTGACTTAAAATGCTTCATTTTAAGACATTGCAGAGAACCTGGGACATATGTTTGCTATATTCAGAAATTAATGTAAATTATTTGGTCTAAGTGATTGCTTTCTATATATTTTATATTTTATTTCTACTCCAGCTCCTTCCTTTCAGAAAAGTTCTGATCTCTTTCTCATACTTACCTGAGATCAGATGTATTGAATGAATAGTTGTACTTTTTCTCCCAAAATAGTATTGATTGTAATTATCAAAATAATAAATTCATATTACCAAAACCCCAGAAAATACAGAAACTTATGAGGAAGAAAATTAAAATTACTCTTACTCTCACCAACCAGGTATAACTACCTCTTAACATTTTGGGGTGATACAGTTCCAGACTTTTTTTCTTATGCTTATATTCATAGTACCCCTCTTCTACCCAAATTTAGATCATTCTATACATAATGTTTTATAATATCCTTTTTTTGACATAACAACATATGTAGGTGTCTTTCCATTTTAGTAAACACCTATATGAAGCATCGTTTTTGATAACCGCATAGAATTTCCCTATATGTATGTGTAATTACACATATCCTTTTTGAAACAACTTAATTACTTCTCATTTTTGCATGATTTAATATTTAATTATTTGAACATTCTTCTATATCACTGTTTTTAAATACTTAGAGCAGAGTCTCCATTGAATCCCTTGTGCCTGGAACATAGCAGACACTCAGATACTGTTTGAATAGATAAAAGGAGTATATTATTGATGAGTATACTAGCCCACTGTTTTCTATACATAAGATTGCTGGATTAAAGGTTATGCCTGCTTAATTTTATACACACTGCCAAATTTACCTTCAAAATGATTGTGCCAAAGTATGATCTCACTGTAGCCATTGAAGTGTCTGCCTGCATCTGCTAACATTAGATTTTTTTCAGTTGGAAAGAAAAAATGATGACAAGATGGAAGATAGTAATTTCTTTAATTAGTAGCGATATGGACATCTCGTGTGACTTCTAGTTGTCTAGTTCCATATGAATGATCCTGTTTTTGCTTTTCTTTTTTTAATGTTTGTTTATGTTGAGAGAAAGAGAGCGAGCAAGCATGAATGAGGGAGGGGCAGAGACAGGGGAGGGTACAGAGGACCCAAAGTAGGCTCTGCACTGACAGCAGCAGGCCCCATACAGGGCTTGAACTGAGGAACCGTGAGATCATGACCTGAGTTCTGAAGTCAGATGCTCAACCAACTCAGCTACCCACGTGCCCCCTTTTTTTTTTGTTTTCTATTGGAATAGTTAGGTTGATAAAAAAGAGATCCTACTGGGATTTGTTTTGAAATGTATTAAGCATTAGGCTAAGTGACTTGAGACTGACACAGTCCTCCTTGTAATAGATTTTATGTTCTGGTGATGAATGTGGACTGGCAAATTGGAAATTGTTACTGTGTGAAAAATGGTATGATGGGTGAAGTACAAGATTGTATGCATGGACATAGCCTTGAGGCACTGTAGAAGTTTTCCATAGGAAGAGTTTGCCAGACAATGAAGAGAAGAATTTTAAGGTAGAGGAGCAAGTTTGTTAAGGGTCATGTGAGAGGTAAGTGAGAGAGAAGAGATTATTATTTCCTTCCAGAACTTCCAGTCATACTAAATTTCTTGAGCTTAGAATTTGAGGTTATTGATACTATATGATGGAACTAAAGCAGTTAATTCTCAAAGGGTCTTTTGAACTATTTTAAAACTATGGTCTTTGTTCTGGTGGGTTTGGGAAGCTATTGAGGGGTTTTATTGAAGAGACTGACAAGATCGGTTTTGAGTGTGTACTGAGTGGCCAGAGAGGTTAGGTCAGAGGTGACAAGACCACAGGTTTTAAGAAAACCTGTTAGAAGTTTCTTGTAATATTCCAAGTTGAAGATGATGATGTCCTGGGTTGTGGTAATAACAGTGTTGATAGAGAACAGTAGGCAGATTCAAATGATATTTAAGAATAGATTAGAGGTAGCGATAGAGCTTATGATGGGTTGTTGGTGTTCATGCCGGCTGGGTGGTGGTTTGGTTCTCTGAGTTAGAGAACACAAATAGGTTTTATGGAGAAGACGATGATTTCCGTGTTGACATGCCTTTGGGCATCATATTGCTGTCGACTGGGTAGTTTTAATATGGATTTGGCAGTTGGGAGAGAGGTTTGTTTAGTGTCATATTTAGGATAGTGGATATACCACAGAAAAGCCCCAAAGAAGAGACTCTTGCTTGAAGCCTTGTATTCACAGAGGGCCAAGGAGATGAAATACCTACTCAAATGCTACTAAGTCCAGCCCAGCCCTGTCAGAGGAATGTTTGGAAATCTCTTCTGCTTATAGGAAAAGGTTCTGGCTTGTATATTTTGGATTTTTTTTCTTTGAGTGTGTGTCTTATTTTTATGGATAAGTAAGGTATCTTGTTTTATATTATTTTGCTTTCAAATGACCACCTTCCAGATAGTTTTGAATTACAGTTGACCCTTGAACAACACAGAGGGTTAAGGACACTGAGCTTCCACACAGTTGAAAGTCTGCCTGTAACATAGGACTCCCCCAAAACTACTATTAACAGACAGAAAGCTTTACCTATAACATAAATAGTCAATTAATGCATATGTACTACATACATACTCTCTTCTTAGAGTAAGCTAGAAGAAAAATTATTAAGAAAGTTATGAGGAAGACAAAATACATTTACAGCACTATACTGTATTTATAGAAAAAATATTGCATGTAAGTGGACTCATGCAATTCAAACCTGTATCGTTCAAGGGCCACCTCTATATCCCTTTCATGAGTTGGAGAGCTTTTAGATTTGATTTTAAGCCATGTCAAATTGAAGAAGAAAGAGGTAGGTAAAGATAAATCACAAAAGTACCTGCATTCTTTATTATTGTATATTAGAAAATCACTTTGGTCTCAAAGTTCAGTTTATTCTCATAGCTCTTAAAGTACCCCAAAAGATCTAAAATCATGAAAATATGCTAGAAAACTAATATTACTGGCTGCTGTAGGAAAATGTTTTTTGAATTCTACCTACATTTATGATTATTTAAAAGAATTTAGTAAAATGTCTGTTTTAGGTTAGTTATAGCGAATTACATATCTTTTTAAATTTAATATATAATTATTCATATACATGTATATTGGTGCTCACTTTTTAAATGATCATTTATCCAAGTGTCATGAACTTATGGTACAACTGAATTAGTAATTATATTATAAATGTATGGAATTTATTGATAATGGTGAAACTACTTTTTCATTATTTAATTTAAAAAATTTTTCTGAAACGTGTTTCTCACTAAAACCTTTGTTTTGTTTCTTTTGGTTACATAGGCAGAAGAAAATCTTGGTATGGTGATGATCTTTACTTTAGTGACAGCTGTGCAAGAAAAATTAAATGAAATAGTAGATCAAATTAAAACTAGAAGAGAAGAAGAAAAAAAGCAAAAGGAAAAAGAAGCAGAGGAAGCCGAAAAGGTATATTATAAAGCCGGGTTTTTTATTTTTTAAATCTGTTGTTATGTTTTGTTTTATTTTTTATTTTTTGTTTTTGTTTTGTTTTTTGTTTTTTTTTGGTTAGTTGGTGGATTTTGTTTTGTTTTTATTACATTTTTTGACAACCACACACAAAAACAGTGAATTTTATTTAGGCTTTACTAAGTAAAGTATTAGAGGTCTCTCACTGCATTGGTTGCATAGCACGAGTAATAATTAATAATCAGTTAATAAAGGTTAGTAGAGCTCATGCAGGTAAGATTGAGAAATACATTATTTGTTTATAAATTATAATTCTGTTATAAATTATAAATGTCTCATTTATCTGGCTACATGTCTTTTTATTTTCTAAGCAATTATTTCATGGCACTCCTGTTACAATTGAGAATTTCTTAAGTTGGAAGGCCAAGTTTGATGCAGAACTCTTGGAAATTAAAAAGAAACGAATGAAAGAAGAAGAGCAAGCAGGAAAAAATAAATTAAGTGGTATGAGCCTTCCCCCTCGCAGACTGTTTTCTCCAGTTATCTAATTCTTACACAGTAAGATGATCACATGGACAATTTCTTTAAGAAAATAATGTACTTAGGTACCTATGACAAAAAGAAAGCACTCTGTCTACATGATGATATTTCTTTGTTTATAATTGTTATTAATTTTATGGCTTATCTTTGACCTAAATATTACAGTGGATAGATCATGAGATGTAGCTGCTATGACTTCAGAATCTGACAAGTGTAAGAAGTGTTAAGAGTCCAATGCATTTGTCTTTCTAGGACTATAAAGCAGACTGGGTTTTCACATCTTCCATTTTAATGCAAATACATATAATCTTCTTAGCTAATTACTGACTTGATAAATTTATTAGACTTTACAATAATAAGTTTTCAGATTTGTTTTCTTCAATTATTATACGTTTCAAAGGGTTGTAGAGAAGATGGTGGAAAACTGGAAACATGGGAAACTATGGAACATAGAGGAAAGATTTGTTCAAATTAAGCCTATTTCTTTCTTTTAGGGAAACAGCTATTTGAAACAGATCATAATCTTGACACATCTGATATCCGGTTTTTGGAGGATGGTAAGATAATGCTAAAATTCCATGTGTACATAATCCACTGTTTTGAATATTAAACCATGAAAATCAAAGTTATAACTTAATATAAAATTTTCCTCCCAAGACTATAATCAAATACATTTTGAAGAATAAATTGTAATGTTTTTATCAATTTACACACTAAGCTATAGCAATGTATTTTTTAAAGTTTTCTGGTAACTTAAGCAACATCAAAAATAGCAGTAAGCAGCTATGGTCACATTAGCCTCTAATAACTAGTAAGCCAGGCCTCTGTAATTCACATGACCTGTTTTACTAAAATTTCTATCAGAAATCTGTGGAAACTGTGTTTCATGGTTGTAGAGCTTTATAAAAACCTCAAATCTGGGACGTCTCATGCCCTCTAACCAAATATCTTAAATTTCATACAATTCTTACTATCTGGAACATTTAGTTCCTTGTGCTTTCCTTCTCCTTTTTATCTTAGACTCTGCCCTTTTTCACTTTTCTGTCCATCCATTATTCATCCATCCACAGATACTTATTGCAGCCCTAGTATAAGTTAACTATTGTCCTGTCTACTGAGGATATAGCCATATAGACAAATTTCCTTGCCCTCCTAGAGCTTAAGGCCTACGTGTGTTTCTTAAATTGGGCTCAATACACAGTCACACTTCTGATAGTCCCCTAATCCTGTACTTCATTAGCTTTCTTCGTGCCTGTCTTGCCAGTTGAGAGTCCTACTGCTTCTGGCCTTTCAACCTTGTTCCTTGACTATCTCCTGGAAAAGGTTAAGAAGCAATGTTGAGGTACACTTGGGGTGGCTCAATCAGGTATGCATCTGACTTCGACTCAGGTCATGATTGTATGGTTTGTGAGTTTGAGCCCCACATCAGGATCTGTGCTGACAATGTGGAGCCTGCTTGAGATTCTATCTCTGTCCTTCCCCCACTTGTACTTTCGCTCTCTCTCAAAAAGTAAACCTTAAAAAAAAGTTTAAAAAAGCAATACTGATGTGGCCTCCCTGCTAAACCATATTTTAAAAAATATTTATTAATTTAAATCCAAGTTAGTTAACATATAGTATAATAATAGTTTCAGGAGTAGGATTTAGTAATTCATCACTTCAGTATGACACCCACTGCTCATCCCAACAAGTGTCTTCTTTAATGCCCATCACCCATTTAGACCATCCTTATACCCAGTACCCCGCCAACACCCCTCAGTTTGTTCTCTGTGTTTAAGAGTCTCATATGGTTTGTCTCCCTCTCTGTTTTTATCTTACTTTTGCTTCCCTTGCTCCATGTTCATTTGTTTTGTTTCTTAAATTCCAAATGAGTGAAATCATATAATATTTGTCTTTCTCTGACTGACTTATTTTGTTAAGTATAATGCACTCTATCTTGTTCCATCCACATTGTTGCAGATAGCAAGATTTCATTCTTTTTAATCAAGTAGTATTCCAGTGTGTGTGTGTGTGTGTGTGTGTGTGTGTGTACACACCACATCTTTATCCATTCATCAGTTGACGAACAGTTGGGTTCTTTCCATACTTTGGCTCTTGTCCATTGTGCTGCTGTAAATATGTGCCCTTCGAATGACTGCTCCTGTATCCTTTGGATAAATACCTAGTAGTGCCAATTGCTGGGTGGTAGGCTAGTTCTGGTTTTAATTTTTTGAGGATCATCCATATTGTTTTCCAGAGTGGCTGCACTAGTTTGCATTCCTACGAGCTGTGCAAAGGAGTTCCTCTTCTACCACATCCTAACCAAGATCTGTTGCCCGAGTTGTTAGTTTTAGCTATTCTGACAGCTGTGAGGTGGTATCTCATTGTGGTTTTGATTTGTATTTCCCTGATGAGTGATGTTGAGCATTTTTTCATGTGTTTGTTAGCCATGTGGATGTCTT
Organism: Suricata suricatta; assembly: GCF_006229205.1. Classification (NCBI taxonomy): domain Eukaryota; kingdom Metazoa; phylum Chordata; class Mammalia; order Carnivora; family Herpestidae; genus Suricata; species Suricata suricatta. The sequence continues at coordinate 100,435,602 of NC_043706.1, forward strand.
CTTTGGAGAAGTGTCTATTCATGTCTTTTGCCTATTTCTTCACTGGATTATTTGCTTTTTGTGTGTTCAGTTTGATAAGTTCTTTATATAGATTTTGGATACTAACCCTTTATCTGATGTGTCATTTGCAAATATTTTCTCCCATTCTGTCAGTTGCCTTTTAGTTTTGCTGATTATTTCCTTCACTATGCAGAAGCTTTTTATCTTGATAAGGTCCCATTAGTTCATTTTTGCTTTTGTTTCCCTTGTCCCTGGAGATGGGTTGGGTAAGAAGTTGCTGCAGTCGAGGTCAAAGAGGTTGTTGCCTGTTTTCCTTCTCTAGATTTTGATGGCTTCCTGTTCTTACGTTTAGGTCTTTCATCCATTTTGAGTTTATTTTTGTGTATGGTGTAAGAAAGTGGTCCAGGTTCATTCTTCATGTCGTTGTCCCAATTTTCCCACCACCACTTGCCGAAGAGACGGTTTTTTTTCCATTGGCTATTCTTTCCTGCTTTGTCAAAGATTAGTTGTCCATTGATCTATGTGTCTTTTTTTGTGCTACTACCATACTGTGTTGATGATTACAATTTTTATACGGTTTGTGAAGTCTAGAATTGTGATGCTTTCAACTTTGGTTTTCTTTTTCAACATTACTTTGGGGTCTTTTTCTGGTTCCATTCAAATTTGAGGATTGTTCTCGCTCTGTGGAGAATGCTGGTGTTATTTTGATAGGATTGTGTTGAATATGTGGATAACTTTGGGTGGTATCAACATTTTAACAGTATTCTTCCAATCCATGAGCATGCAATGTTTTTCCCATTTCTTTGTGCCTTCTTTAATTTCTTTCATAAGCTTTCTATAGTTTTCAGTGTATACATTTTTCACTTCTTTGGTTTGGCTTATTCCTAGGTATTTTATGGTTTAAAGTGCAATTGTAAATGGGATTGATTCCTTGATTTCTCTTTCTGCTGCTTCATTATTGGTGTATAGAAATGCAACTAATTTCTGTATATTGATTTTATGTCCCGTGAATTTTTTGAATTCATGTATCAGTTCTAGCATTGTTTTTGTGGAGTCTTTTGGGTTTTCCATGTAGAGTATCATGTTGTCTATGATGATGTTGTATGTTTGTAGAATCCTAGTGGTATTGACACCCTCTCCATTCTCTCATCAGTGATTTAGGGCAACAGATTTCTTGTTCAGTCTCCTTCGAGTATTTTCACTCTTCCTCTCTCTCTTTCTCCAACTACTTTCAGGGGAGTGCTCTCTTGCACAATCCTGATGCACTACACTCTCCCCCTTTCTCTCTCTCTGCCCTGTCTCCATGAAAATAGCTCCCTACTCACTGTGACTTTTCTCTCCCTAGTTCACCTCTCCTATACCATGTACCTGCCAAGTTCTGTGGCTCACTTTCTGCAGCTTGTTGCGTTAATCCTCAGATCAACTTCCTAGGTGTTCAAAATGGTTTCGTGCTCATCTAGCTGTGTTTCAGAGATGAGACAAGATCAGGGTCTCCATGCTGCTCCACCATCTTAACTCCTCCCCACAAATCATGCTTCTTAACCTGAGCTAAACCCTTGTGTACACTCATGATTTTGTTTTGTGTATTTTATTGCATTCTAGTTCCAAGATATTTATAAGTCTCAAACAAACAAACACCGCCCCCGCCCCCCGCCCCCCAACAAGCAAACCCCCGCCCCCCAACAAGCAAACAGACCCAGCAAGGCTATCCTCATCTATCCCCCTTACATGTTACTAGCTTGTTTTTCTCCTGTGTTATTGGGAAATTCTGGAACTAAAAAGCTGTGTCTCATTCTCTCTTGTACTTTAGAAGTTTTACTATCTTCACTCATTCTTGACTCCTTTTTGTGTCTACTAGATCAGTATCTCTTCATAGCTAATCACTTACCAAAAGCTGTCTGTTGATATTACCGCTACAGTGACTTTGGTAGGCATTTTCAGCTCTTTCCTCCTGTGTGAAGGTCTTATAGCTTTTTAACGTGGGTGTTTGTTGTGGTTTCTTGCATTGTCTCCCTACTTCAGTGTCTTTATCTTTCACGAACTTTAGTCTCCACCCCTGAGCTGACATTTCTAAAAACTCATGTGTAATCATGACATTTCTCCCTTTAAAATCCTTTGATGATTCTATGTTCCTTAGAGGAAAAGGTTGACCTATACAATCCTTCTATGTGGCCTTCATCTATGATATCTCTAGATATGTTTCCTCAAAAATCTTTTGTTCCGGTTAGAAGTATTCAAAGTCTTATTTTTCTTTCCACCTTTGCATATGCTTCTAACTACAGTTGCTTTGTCTGGCCCCTTTTCTTCTTGGTGGATTCAAATTTATTGTAAAGATATTTTGATGTCATCTATTCTGGTAAGCCTTCCCTGCCTCTCCCAGAGAGAGTGAGTTATTCTTTGACCTGGACTTAACAAAAGTGTATTTTATTTAAAAAAATTTTTTTTTTGTTTTAACATTGATTCATTTTTGAGAGACAGAGGCAGAGTGTCTATGGGGGAGGGGCAGAGAGAGGGAGACACAGAATCCAAAGCAGGCTCCGGGCTCTGAGCTGTCAGCACAGAGCCCAATGCAGGACTCGATACTCACGGACTGTGAGATCATGACCTGAGCTTATGTCGGATGCCTAACGGATTGAGCCCCCACAGGGACCCCTACAAAAGTGTATTTTATTACTCATTTGCTTATAGGCATGAGGCAAGACTCAATAATTTTTGGTGATTTAAGTACTGTAATATCTGACCTTTATGTACTTCACACTGAAAAGTAAAGATGTTTAATGCAAGGCTTCGGTATTGCTTCCTGTAGGACTCAGACATTTGCATTTTGAGAACAGCATACCATTAATTATAATAGGCGCTGAGTGAGAGTGAAGATCAAGTTACACCTATCAGTTAAAGAGCAAGTATAGTTGAGTTTTGGTGATGTACGTGCCTCTACTGGGAGCGATAAACTGGTACGGGCCCCGTTGTCAGTGATACGTACTTTGTACATCCAGGACATGCCATCCTAACTTACAAAATGCCACATCATGAATAACTTATTCTAGGAAGGATTTTTTTTATAATGGAGATTTTTAGAATGTGAACCAGAAGCATGCAGTTGTTTTTAAAATGTGTCTCTTCTGGGGCACCTGGGTGGCTCAGTCAGTTGTGTCCACCTCTTGATTTTGCTCAGGTCATGATCTCGTGGATTTTGAGTTTGAGCCCTGCATCGGGCCTTGCCCTGACCATGCAGAGCCTGCTTGGGGTTCTTTTTCTTCCTCTCTCTCTGCTTCTCCCCTGTCATACACATGCTTTCACTGTCCCTGTCTAAATAAATAAACATAGAAAAAAAAAGGAAGGGGTGCCTGCGTGGCTCAGTCTGTTAAGCGTTCGGCTTCAGTTCAGGTCATAATCTTGTGGTCCGTGAGTTTGAGCCCCGCATCAGGCTCTGTGCTGACAGCTTAAAGCATGGAGCCTGCTTTGAATTCTGTGTCTCCCTCTCTTTCTGCCCTTCCCTGGCTCACACTCTCTCTCTCAAAATAAATAAACATTAAAAAAACAAATTAAAAATGTGTCTCTGCTGCCTAGTCAGATCATTGTTACTATGATTTGCAGTCTTAGTTTCAGATTTCATCACTGGCATCTCACTTGCTCATTTAGAAGTTTGTTTGGTATTGCCAGTGCGTTACATCCTTCATTCCTGAGTGTAAGACTGAGGGTGAAATCTTTTGTCTTTTACAGCTGGAAACAATGTGGAGGTAGATGAATCTCTGTTCCAGGAAATGGATGACTTGGAGCTAGAGGATGATGAGGATGATCCGGACTATAATCCTGCTGACCCAGAGAGTGATCTGACTGACTAGTGGACTGTCCCCATCTGCAGAGCGGCGTGACTGCCACAGCATCTGTGGCTGTGCTGAGGTGTTGATTTTTCTTTCTTTTTTTCTAAGAAAAAAAATAATTTTCAGGAGAATATTCTTCTGATAGCTTTCATCATTGAACTTAATAAACTGACCTTAAAATTTCAAATATAAAATGTTCATTTCCTCTTATTATTAGGAATAATGTCATATATTTAAAATCATTTAGTGTTAGAGAGAGATCCAGCCCATAGTACTAAGACTAGAGGCAGACTGCTTCTGTGCATGGGTGTGGGCTCATACACAAGGAATTGTAACAACTTGGAATGTTTATGAAGAGGACAGTGATGGCTTTTGGATTTTAAGTATTGTCATTAATATAAAATATTAGAGGACAGAGGTGAGGAGAACATTAAGCCTTCTGAATTCTAGCCTTTGGGCATGATTCTTTAAGTCTTTACAAAACCAGAAACCTACATATACTCAGAATTAAAATGGATTTTAGTCTTATGGTAGTATTTGAATCAGAATCCTTTGTGGTTATTCAAAAGTGTGCACAGTTGAGGTTATCAAACACTGACCTTAATCAGAATTTTAAAACAGTGAAATCTCATGCCAGTGACACAGGTGATACTGTTGCACATTCCTTATTAAGAACTGTTGTCTTGTAGTTGTGAAATAGATATATTGTGATGTTTCTCCACTTTCTGGAAAGGTCTGAAGTTTGGGGGTTGTACAGTGTCTGCAGGAGAACACACATCCACATTCATGCACATATGAGACCTTCTTCGTCATAGCTTGGAAAGATTTGGGGACTCCAGGTAGGAGAGCCAGTCTTCATGCAAGTTACCCAGGCACTGCAGTTTTGGAGAATTGAGTCTTAATCCTAATAGGAAAATTACTTGTGCTATTATAAATAGCTGCTTCCTTTCAAAAATACATGTATTGCATATTCACAGATAAACAGTGTTAATCCTGTGTTTATTTTTGGATATAGATTTATGGTTAAAACAAAATTATTTAAGACAAAATTGAGGAATTGAGGAATGTAATACTATCCCTGAGGAATGTAATACTTTTTCACCAGCTTTGGTTCTGACCAATAAAAGGAAATATCAGTAGTGTTCATCATTTCTCGACAGAGAGAAGTCCAAAAGTTTGTGTTGTGAGAATTTATTTTTTCTAAGGAGAGATCCTTTCTGAATCTGATAAGCAGATGCATTAAGAACTTGAGAGCAGTTTAATTAAGGGTAAGAAAAGCAATGATAAGCAGTGTAGTGCTGTGGCCAGTGAAGACTTGACCTTAAAGTGTCAGGAATGATTCTACCTCCTTTTCACACATGATTTTTTTTAAAGTTTATTTTTGAAATTTATTTATGTATTTATTTTGAGAAGGGGTGGGGAGGGGCAGGGAGAGCAGGAGAGAGAATCTTGAGCAGGCTCTGCACTCAGTGTAGAGCCTAATGTGGGGCTCAGACTTAGAAACCGTGAGATCATGACCTGAGCCAAAATCAGGAGTTGGATGCTTAACAACCAATTGAACCACCAGGTGCCCCTGAAGTATAAGTTTTATACATTTTCTCTTAAGTATTGAAGTGGATTCCATCTTTGTCATTTCAGAATGTAGGCAGAACCTGACGATACGGAAATGAAGACTCAGTTTGTTCTAATGATACTCCCAAGTATTTTCATCCAGAGTAAATATTAACTTTAATGTTGTCTTTGTTTTGTGGGAATTAACCAAAGACTCTACTTCTCAAACTGAAGCACACATAATGCCAGGATGTGCGAAAGCATGACTGGTGATATTTGAAGCAGTGGTTGGCCATCTTGGATTATCAGTTTTGCTCTTTGTTAATCTTGTTATAAGATTAAAAACAAATACTAACGTGTATTCATTGTCTGGCACTGAATAGGCATCTATTACTTGTCGATGTTTAAAGGTAAACCATGACAGTTAAGGAAGCGTTTTATTTGCCATAGGCAGCCTTGAGTAATGCCTCCAGATTCTGCATTACTTCATATTCCTCTGCCAGGAGAGGTGCCTTAGGGAAAAAGTGCATAAATCGTGATCTAAGGCACACACCTCTAAAAGGTTACACAAACATTTCCTAGTTGAGGTGAAACCAGAAAGAGTGATTAGTGACATTTCATACGGATGAAAAGGATTAGTTCATTGATTGTACTGCCACAAACTCCAAAGGTAAATGTGTCAAGTGGCAAAGAGACGGATTCGTGGATTCTAGGAGAAGGAAGAGTGAGTTTTCAGTATTTACGGGCTAGCTCGTTGTTTGTGTTATGGAGGTGCCGACGGATAGCGGGTGGACTGTCTCAGGTGTCTTGTAGTGTTTTGTGTGTCTTTCGGAGAACAGCAGCAAGGGTGAGCATGATATGATTATATATGAGTCACACACCTCCAGAATTGTAGGGAATGATTTTAGAGACCAATGAGTTCTAAAGTGATAGGGAGTTTTTCTACCATGGAGTAGGAGTCCATATGAATACATGGATGGGAATGACATTAGCTTGTTTGCTGCTTTAGGACCTGTGTCAGAGTGACAGAAATGCAGAATACTGCCGTAAGGTGTATCATGAAGTTTATAGCTTTCAGTTTAATTTCACCTTTGTTAGGCAAAGGACTTGGAAAGAAAAGGGGTGAGGTTGGGTGGTAATACACGATTTAGTGCACCTCCTATTAATAAAAAATGAGACTACATTGGAAAATGTTTATGACTATGGTAAAAGAATACCAAATCAAAATTTAAAAATTTTTTTTATGTCTTTTATTTATTTTTGAGGGACAGAGAGACAGCACGAGCAAAGGAGGGTCAGAGAGAGAGGGAGACACAGAATCTGAAGCAAGCTCCAGGCTCTGAGCTAGCTGTCAGCACAGAGCCCGACGTGGGGCTTGAACCCACAACCGTGAGATCATGACCTGAGCCGAAGCTGGCTGCTCAACCGACTGAGCCACCCAGGCGCCCCCAAATCAAAATTTTAAATAACAGTGCTGTGCAGAGCCATTTTGGCACCTGAAGTATAAGGAAAAATCAGTAATTACTTAATATTTGGATACTTTATTTATCATGGATTTTACATTAATCTTTATTTTTTAAAATACTGCATTAAAATACTGATCTTAATAACTGAGTTTATGGTGCTTTTTAAAATTTTGCACCCAAGACCAGTGTCTCACTCACCTTACTGTAGTCCTTGGTAGGTCCAGAAGGCTTTCAGGATGCCCTGGCCTCCATCCTAAGAATATTAGGGAGAAAGGCCTGGAGGTGGAACCTTGTGAAGATGTAGGTGAGAGGGGGCTTCTTTGTGTAAATGAAGATGCTCAGAAGACAAACAGAATGAGCCGTACTATTACCAACTTCAAGCAGATAGTTAAAGTAATTTAAGGGCCTGGAAATTATTAGATTATGGGTTATTGCACATGCTTGGGATATCAACTGGTAGGTTATGGCTTTGACCATAAGCGTCCAAGCATATCTAGATTTGATATTATAATTAAAGAAAAATGAATTGCACTCCAAATTTGGTATCTTGAATAAATTGATTCTTGTAGAACTCAGATTGCCTAGAAAGTACGGATCTAGAATATTTCCCACCTGTATTTTTGGGATAATGTTTTTGAAGAACTTCTTGATACTAATTTGGATGTATCTTCTGACATTTAAATTTTGTTTTTGAGGATCAGACTGATTCTATTATTTGGAAGGGTGCCAGAGTCCAGCTCCAGCAGGTCCAGGGCTCCTTGAAGGATGAGCAATGTTGGCGAAAGGGAGTGAGAGAGCCTCGGTTTCTTTCAGATCACCAGGGAGGCATCTCTGCACTGACCCAAGAGTCAGCTTTATCTTATTGAAAAAATGTATGGGGTATAAAACAGAAGTGGCAATTGCCTTAGACAATGATTTCTGATGCCAAATTCTTTGGCATGTAAAAATTTCTCAGAACATAGATTGGTAAAAGACTCCTGCATAATCTTTATCAGTAGTGATTGATGTAGGTGACTAGATGCTTACCACATGGGGAAGGAAGGTGTCTTTAGCATTCAAATACAAGGCAATGTTTTAGCATAGTAAAGGCAAGAGTTAGTTCTTTGTGACCAGGGATCAATAGCCTGTTTTCAAGGGGAAGAAAACAGGTTTCTCAGGAAATGTAATATTTGCTCCTATAATCACAAAAAAGAAATTCCTATAATAAGTGCCTTCACAAGGTACAGTTTGCATATTTTTGGCATAAGACGGCAAGTCACTCTTGATGCCAGTCGGCAGTGCACCCTGGGGGTCTGTGCTCAAGCAACCATAACTGAGTGGGAGATAGACATCCCTCCCCATCTGACAGCGGGAGGCCCACCTCCCCTCCTTGCAAACCGCCTTACTTCACAAGTGGCTTCCACCTGAAAGGCCCTTAGACTTGAGGATCTATTACTAAGGCTGTTATTAAAAAAGGTAAATATTAATGCTTAGGCCCTTGAAAATGTCATTAAAGGAGAGTCTTAGACACATTCTCAAAGGTATGCATTTAGTATCCTTTTTGTTTGCTTGCAATCATCAACTAATTTTTAAAAAATATTTATTTATTTTGAGTGCAAGCAGGAAAGGAGCAGAGAGAGAATTCCAAGCAGGCTTTGTGCTGAGAGCACAGACAAGTGTAGAGCCTGACTTGGGGCTCAAATTCACAAACTGAGATCATGGCCTGAGCTGAATTCAAGAGTCGCACACGTAACTGAATGAGCCACCCAGGCGCCCCGATTATCAACTAATTTTTTTGATTCTGAGATAGGAAGTTCTCTGTGTCCGTGTATTTTATGGAAGGAAGTCAGATTTCTCTCTCTTTGACATAGATGTGCAATTGAGAATGAGCCAGCACATGTTGAGCTAGCCCCAGAGACTTGAACACAAGGGGGAAAGTGAAGATTTAATATTTAATACTTCATATTTTAGGTAACCACAGAAGGTTAATGATTGTCTAGTATGAAAATATGAGATGGTTCTGGTGGAAAGGGTGGGAACTGGAATAATAGGCTCTCTTACTAACTGTACCTTCTGATTATTCACTTAAATTCTAATTTTCTTGTCTATAAAGTGGAGACCACAATACTACCTAAACATGAAATTTTTATTCAAAAAGGATAGTGAATAAACATGATCAGAAATTGGTGAATTTTTCATGGGACTTTGTCTCAAGATCTCCTCATGATGCCCACCCCTCCTTTCCCCCCTCCCTCACACAAGGAACCTACAGGGAATAAGTGTACTGCCTTGGGCTGAATGTTTGTGTCCCCCAGAAATTCGTACTGTGAAATCCCAGCCCCCAAGGTGATAAAGCGTGAGCTTTGGAGAGGTGATGGCTGGGATTAGTGCTCTTATAACAGCAGACTTGAGGCCCCTTCCTGCTTCTGCCATGTGAGGTCACAGTGAGAAGACCACGAAGGAAGGGGATTCTTTCCAGGTACGAATCTGCTGGTGACATTATGCTGGACTTCCCAGCCTCAGAACTGTGAGAACTAAGTGTCTGTTCCTAAGCCACCCAGTGTATGCTGTCTTGTGACAGCCGCCTGATTGGACTAAGACAAATACTCCTCCACATCCTTTTGCCACTATTTCATTAAAATATTGGATCCGGGAGAAAACCAAACATTTAGCAGGACAGATGGCATCGCCTACAGCGGCAGTTCCACAAATGTTAGCTGCATTCACATCTGTAGCAGCCAAACTGCCTCAAGTTAAACAGTTTGAGCGTCAGCCCAGCTCCTTAGCTCTGTTTGATCACTTGTGGGTTTTGTAGCTGTTGCATTGCAGTTCACCTTCTTCCTCTGCCCAGAGCACCTGCTGCCTTCCCTCCCTCGCAGGTGTTCTTCCTAAGGGCACTTCCCAGTCCACATGCAAATCTCAGTGTGTGTCCTGGGAGAACGTAAAGTAAAACATCTGAAATGATTTCAATCACAGCGTCTTGGTGACACGATGGCACAACAGCCCTAGAGCAGAACAGGCTGAGGGCAGAGTTCGGTGGGGGGCTGATGATGAGGCCCCTCGCTGCCCACGGGTGGTGCTAGGGAGGTGTTTCTGGGTGGGGTTTGGAAATATGCGGAAGCTTTTTTCTTTGTCACCATGAATCTGGGTGGGAAGAAGCCAGGGATCCTAGCTAGTTTCTGCTGTGAGGACAGTCCCACAAAAGGAAAAGCTATTGCAGAAACAAAAGGCTCAAAAAGAAAAGAAAGAAACCTTGTTCCCCCCTCCTGGCCGCTTTTTCACATTGTGTCTCCCATGCACTCTTTGGTATCTTCAGCTAGTTGTGGCGTGTTTTGTACTTGTCCAGAATTTATAGACAAGTGTGAAATGTAACACATCATAACACACCTCACCTATGTAACACAATGTAACACACCTCACCTATACTACACCATATGTCTGCATAATTAATTAGATCATTCTTTTCAAAGCAATACTCAGGAAACATATAGTAATTTGACAAGAATAAATAGCCCAGAAGAACAGGAGAGACTTAAAAAACAACTCTTAGTAAGGTCTTCCTATTGTCATATAATTCGATAGCTCTGAGGAATTTTCACAGGTATTAGCTAGTTGATGTAGGGATGAGAGAATTCTGCTGCCTTCTCTCTGGTTGGATAAGAAGAGGTACCAGGTGAGGTGTGTCCTGAGGAGTAATTGATAGTCACTAGGCCAATCATGGAGTAGAGGCACTGAAGAGAAGGAGAAGCCCAAAATGCAAAGAGGGCTGAATATTTACAGGACATGGTTAGTAAACTGGTAAGTTCAACTAACAGGCTTCATCCACTTGGAAGGTATTTGGGTGAAAACATGACAGAATGAAAGCATCAGAGATAATGATTACTTCCTTTTTTTGCAGATTATTTACAAATACAGAAACCTTAAGAATGTTATGTCCTCATATTTTGAGTTTCCAAAGAATCTGACATTACCAGATACAACTACCTTTGAGGGGGTTCATGAGACGATGTTTAGAAGAAAAAGCTAACTAAATTTTTATAAACTAAGTAATAAGCTTGGTGTCCTGTGGTGAGTTTTTAAGCTTGGTGAACTTGGCAGACGGAAAGAGGATGCTGAAGTAGACTTGAAGGTGAATCAGTAATCAATGTATCAAGCCAGTTAGTAGAGGGGTCTTGGATGGTTGTGTCTAGCCATTGTTACAAATATTGCTTACTCTCCTTCCTTCTCAGGAGACTGTCAAGTTTACCATCATACCACCAGGGAATATTTGTATCTAACCAGGAAACTATTGCTTCACTAACACAGATTGTTGTTCTAGTTCAGTGAGAAGTATCCCTTTTTATTTTATTTTTATTTGTATATTCATATATATAAATAGATAATAAAAACATATTTATTTAATATAATATATAGTATAAATAGATATTTATTAAATATATGTGTGTAAATATAATTATATTTGCAAATACATACATAAATAAGTATATAAAATATGTATTTATGTATTTATTTGAATATATTATATATATATTTAGGGAGAGAGAGAGAGAGATGGAGAAAGTGGGAGTGAAAGAGAGGGACAGAGGGAGAGAGAGAAAATCCCAAGCAGTCTCCACACTTAGCACTGAGACATGAAGCTTGATTCCCTGACCCTGGGATCATGATCTGTGCTGAAACCAAGAATCAGAACCTAGACTCACTGAGTCACCCAGCTGCCCTGAAGCATCTCAGTTTAGAAAAAAGCTTGGAACTTGGCACTGCATATTGAAGGTGGTACCTTTTAGGAGCTTCTCTTTGACCATGTTTGGGTACACAATTTTTTTGTATCTTTTAATTTTTTTAAATATAATTAATTAATTGTTTTTATTTTGAAAGAGAGAGAGAATGAGTCTAGGGAAGGGGCAGTGAGATAGGCAGAGAAAGAATCCAAAGCAGGCTCCTTACTGTTAGCTAGAAGCCTTGATGCAGGACTCAAACTCATGAAACTGAGATCATGAGCAGACCCAAAGTCAAGAGTCAAATGTTTAATGGACTCAGTCACTCAGGCAACACTAATTTTTTTTTCAAGTAATCTCTGCACGCAACATGGGGCTCTATTCACAACTTTGAGATCAAGACTTGCATGCACTCTTTACTGGGCCAACCAGCTGCCTTCCACGTTTTCTAAGATGTCAGTTAGCTGGTTGAGCAGAAGCAAGTCTTGAAAGACAGACATGATATCTGTACCAAGAACGCTAAGATGAGTCTGTAATACACTGTGCACAATTGAAGTGACTCATCAGAGAGCCCTCGCATTCCTTGTAGTGGGGAAATAATCTCTATGTACCTTTGGAGATAGCAGGAGAGTGAGAAGTAAAGAATTATTTCCACCTTTTTTGTTTTGGGCTTTTCTAACCCATATTAAGGTTATTTTCCTTGCATAGGAAATGCATTTTTACAAAACAAAATTCTCCTCAAGTTCATGTAATTGTTTCCTGGTGGAAGTCAGACAGTTCTCCCATAACTAGGGGCTAGGGGAAATCTGGAATCACAAGCAGTACACTTTCTTTTCCTTCTTTGTTAATAAATATTCCTGCATCTCCTAACACTGCAGCCTCTTTTTAAAAAACATGTTCAACATATTTACCCCACCAACTATATATTGCCTCCAGGACACTGATATCAACTCTAAAGACACACACCAACTACCAAGAGTGAATCAAGAAAAGGTAGAAAATATGAACAATTGAAGAGTAAAGACATTGAATTGGTACTCATTGCAATACAAAACCCCCAGTTTCAGATGGGTAAACCAGGAAATTCTACCAAATATGTAAAGAAACAATACCAATCCATCAGAAACCCGCATAAAATCAAAGAATAGGGCCCATTTCCAGCCTCATTCTGTGGGACTAGTGTTACCTCACATCAAAATCAGATAATGGGGCATCTTGGTGGTGCAGTCGGTTAAATGTCCAACTTTGGCAAAGGTCATGACCTCACAGTTCATGAGTTCAAGCCCATGTCGGGCTCTGTGCTGACAACTCAGAGTGGAGTCTGCTTTGGTTTCTGTGTTTCCCTCTCAATCTGCTCCTCCGTCTTTCTCTCCTCTTTCTCAAAATAAATGAAGGCTAAAAACATTTAAAAAAAAACGGATAAGGACACCTCAAGAAGAGAAAACTATAGACCAATATCCCTAATGGAAAAATTATTATTATCTACAAAAAAGCAAAGCAAATTCAAGAACACATTAAAATATTATACACTTGGACCAAGTGGGATTTATCTCTGGGATGAAAGTTTTCTCTGACACACACAAAACTTAATAAATGTCATATATCAATAATATTAAAGACAATACCATGATCATCTCACTAGACCCAGAAAATGCCACTAATAACACACAACAGTCTTTTATACTAAAACCCTAAATAGATTGAGTATGATTGTATCTTGAATAATAAGGACTATATATGACAGCCACAGCTAATGTCATATTCAATAGTGAAAGCATAAAAGCTTTCCCTCTAAGATTGAGAGCAAGACATGGATGCCCGCTTACCTATCCTGCTGTACTAGAAGTCCTAGCTAGAGCAATTAGGCAAGACATGGAAATGAAAGGCATCCAAATCAGAAAGAAATACAATAGTCACTCTTTGCAGAAGATATGATTCTATACATAGAAAAACCAAAGGGTCTATCATAAAATGGTTGAGACTAGTCAACAATCTGAGTAAAATTGCAAGATAAAAATTGATACACAGAAATTAGTATCATTCTTTTACAGTAATAATGAAACTTTTGAAAAAGTATCTCATTCATAGTATCATCAAAAAAATATTATTAAATTTAACCAGGGAAATGAAAGACCTGTACAATGAAAAGTACAAGACTTTACTGAAAGAAATCAAAGAAGACACAAATGGAAAGACATCTCATGTTTGGGGATTAAAATTAATTTCATTAAGTGTCTGTACTACCCAACGCTATTGCAATGTAGTTCAACTTCTCTCTCTGCCCAGAGCACTTGCCTTCACTCCATTACATGTGTTATTCCTGTGGGTACTTCCCAGTCTGCATGCAAACTGCAGTCTGTTTCCGCTAAGATCAAAAGCAAGATGTGGATATTCACTCTCACCTGTTCTGTGGTACAAAAGTCATAACTACAGTCATTAGGCAAGGCATAGAAATAAAGCCATCCAAAGCAGAAAGGAAGAAGTAGAAGAGTCACTCTTTGCAGAATATATGATTTTTATATAGAGAACATCCCAGAGAGTCACTCATGGAACTGTTGAGACTAATCAACAATCAGAGTAAAGTTGTGAGATATAAAATCCATGTACAGAAATCAGTTTCATTCCTTTACAATGATAATGAAACATCTGAAAAAGAAATAAAGGAAAATCTGTCATTAATAGTATCATCAAAAACAATAAAATCTGATTAAATTTAACCAAGGAAGTGAAAGACTTGAACTATAAAAAGTATGAGACTTTGCTGAAAGAAATCAAAGAAGACACAAGCAAATGGAAAGATTTCTCGTGTTTGGGGTTAGAATTAATTTCACTAAATGTCCGTACTACCCAAAGCCATTTACAGTTTCAGTGTAATCAAAATATCAAAATACGTCAAAATACCAAAAGCATGCTTCCCAGAAACAAAACAAACAATCTTAAAATTTGTTTCAATGTTTAGCTGTGATCTGTGTAGCTTTTGATCTCTTCATGTTTATACTACTTATTAGCTGAGATTCATGTATGTGTAAATTCATGTTTTTCATCAAATTTGGTAAGTCTTCGGCCATAATTTCTCTGAAGATTGTTTTCTGCTCCTTCCTCTCTTTGCACATATGTTGGTATACTTGACGTTCCACAATTTCCTGAGGCTATGTTCAGTTTTCTTCATTCTTTCTTTTCTGTTATTTTCATTCCTTATAATTCTTTTCTATATTGATCTGTCTTCATGTCCCATGACACTTTCCTCTGTCATATCAAACTTGTAATCTAGATCAGTATGTTGATTTTGGACTCAACAAATGCACAGATCATTTTACACCATTTTGTTTGCTAATCCAGCATTGTGGGTTCATTTAGAGACAGTTTTTATGGACTGCTCTTTTGTCCCCCTAAGTATGTGTTACATTTTCTTGTTTTGAGAAATATGTAATATTTGTTCAAAAGTGGAAATTTTTGGGTAACACTTTCTCTGGATTCTGATCTTGTCCATGAAGTGTTTTTCTTTTCTTTTTT
Source organism: Suricata suricatta (assembly GCF_006229205.1). Taxonomy (NCBI): domain Eukaryota; kingdom Metazoa; phylum Chordata; class Mammalia; order Carnivora; family Herpestidae; genus Suricata; species Suricata suricatta. The sequence goes on from NC_043706.1 coordinate 100,450,650, forward strand.
TTTTACATTGCTTTATTTATTTGTTTGTCTGTTTGTTGGTTGGTTTTTGCATTGTGTGTTACTGGAGCAAATTTTGTGGATTCTATTCCCAGGATTTTGCCCACTTTGATGTCACTCCTAGATTTTAAAAAATTCTTTTATTATATTTAAGATAAGGTCAATAGTGCTTAGTAGAGAGTCAATAATAGGTCTGAGTTTGTTTTTAAACACCTTAACTGGGTAAAGTTTCCTCTTTTCACCCTTATAAGTTTATCAAATAACTAAAATTGGCAATAACCATTAGTTTCTTTTTTTTTTTTTAAGTAGGTGCCACACCTAATATGGGGCTTGAACTCACAACCCTGAGGTCAAGAGTCATGCGCCTCACAGACTGAGCCAGCCAGGGGTCCCATGTGCAATAACCATTAGTTTCAGTTTAGATTCCTCAAGTTCTTCCATTTCGTGAATCACAATTCTTTCTTTACTGCCATAAACAACTTTTTCTTCATGAAATGTGTTGTGTTAATTTAGGAAACCTTGTGAGAAGAGGTTTTCTGAATAACTTCGCAGTCAACTGTCTGTCCTAGTAAATGCTTATTTTCTTAATGATTTCTCCAATAAAAGGGACTAAAGCCTTACTTTGAATGAAATTTTTATTTAATGAAAGGAAATAATAGAAAAGATAAAACCAGGAACTCCAAAGTTATAGAGAGTAGTTTTAAAGAAGAAACACAAGCTGCCTTTGCCTGCTGACATGTTCACTGAATAGGGGTGAGAGGAGATGTGTTAGGAAGGACTTGAGTCCAGGCCCAAATAAGATGGTGTGCCCACCATGACATCAACAGAAGCCAAACAGGGGTGATTTATCTTAGTATGTGGAAGAAATATTTGTTATTGAAGAAACACTAAATGATAGAGGAGAAGCAGCAAGTAAGGTCAATAATCCAAGTACATATAGAGGGAATTTGAATAAACCTTAGAATGTTTATCCTTTTCTGCCCATTATATTTAGACCACAAACGGTAGAATGTGGAACCCATGAACAGGACAGAAAACTGTTCTCAAAGAGTGAAGCCTAGGACCTATCATTCTCTCTGTGATATAGTGGTATAAAGACCTTACCAACAGTGACAAAACTGAGGAGGGTAGTGGAAAGTAAATACTGATTGGTAGTTAACTGTGTATTACACTTGTGTCAAGCACATTGTAGAACTTGGGAAAATGCCTAATCCTTCAAAACATTGTATTTACTTCTTGCATATGGATTTCTTCTCTCAACTTCTCTTTGTTCACATGCCCTGTATTCTAAATTTTCTTTCATAAGAAACAACACAAAGATATGAAGACACCAATAGTAATACCATTGAAGGAGAAGCAACTCAATAATTGCACTCTTGACATATGGGCATTGTAGAATCGTAAGTGGGACAGCAGGCAAATACTTAGCCTCTGGTATATTTTGAAGCAGAAACTTTGATCCCTGCCCAGTACCTCTGAATAGCACCCAGCTGCTTGAGCTATTTAGCATCCTTTCTTGGTGGTAAATGTGTAGAGGCTTTTCACTAGATTCTTGGAGGCTCTACAGGTCAGTATCAGTCTATTCCCACCTCCTTAATGAGTTTTTGATTCTGGGAGCTCTGCTAATTGGTGAATCATTACATCTCCTTGTGGAAAATTTAATCTTTATCTGTGTCTTTCTCCATCAATGGCAATACAGTTATTCTTCTTACTGACATTTATTTCAGAAGTCAATTCTTCATTCCAAAACTAGCACCGTGAGTTTATTCATTCTTTATTGAGGGTGAAAATCTTTTCCCGTTTCCATTCTAAATTCTTTGGATGGGGGGAGTGGCAAGATGGCAGAGAAGTAAGGAGCCCCATTACCTCCCTCCACCAGCAATTATCAAACTGAGAAGAATTAAAAGCCACAGCTTTCTGATCTCCAAGAATGGAGGTGTGCACACAGACCCCTTATCGACAGCAGTCTCATGGTTGCCTGAGTGAGTGAGTGTGAACTGAGTCCGGAGACTTTGGGAGAGGGGGGCACTGACCCAAAGCAGTGCTGGGAGACAAAGCACCCAGAGGCTTGGTGCGGGGCCCACAGAAACTCCTGTGTCCACAGGCACACAGTTCAGCGAGAGCTGTGTGGGCGGGGCGCTGTGTGTCCAGATGCACCAGGACCTACGCAGTTGCACATATGGCATCGCCTGGAAGGCAGCGGGAAGACAGGGGAAGAGAAGTAGAGACTGAATCACTCATAGCGTAATCTCTGGAGAGGGGAGACCTCACCTAGGACTGAGAGCCGCTGAGCACAGAGAGAGAAATTGGCCCCCTCAGCAGGATTGTTCTCCCTTGGGCCGGCAGCTCACCGACTTCAGGTGGAGCCAGGGGAAAAATCTGACTTCACAATCCCCCTACCCAATCCCAGCCAGAAAGCAACCTGCCTGCAGGAGATTTTAACTGTGGTGGCAATAGTGAGTGTGTGGGCAAGGACTCAGAAACCAGGCAAAACTTAAAAACAGAAACAATTAGACCCGCCCAAGACACAAGGAGATTGGACTTAAGAGAGAGGCTGGCAATGCATAGTCTGAGGGGGGCTTGGCGCACCACCATTCCTCTCCGCATCCACTAAGGCGGGGCCACAGACAGCAGCCCCTGACACCCCACCTACCTACACCAAGCCACGCCCAACCACGCTAGAAAGCTGCTGTGTTTTTGCTTATTACTTTTAATTGTTTTTTTCTTAATATTTTTACTTTTTAATTTTTTCCCCTGTCTTCTCTTTTCTATTTTCCTATTTCCTTCTTTTCTCCCTTTCCCCCTGGAGTCTGAGAAAGACCAACATTTAGGCACTGCTGTGCTTAGATCAACTCTTACCATCCAGATAATTTTTCCTTTAATCTCATCCTTATCTCCCCCCTCTGCAGGTTTTAAGCTCTCAGACTGTCCTTTATCTCTGGCTGTCGCTGTCCCACTCGCCCTCCCCCTCGTTTTTTTTTTTCTTCTTTTTTCCCCCTCTCTTTTCTTTCCTGTTCCTTTTTTCTCTCCCCTTTTGGTTTGCTCTTTACTTGTTCTGTCAGTACATTTGTGTGCTTGTGTTCTCTGTGAGTTTGTCTGTCTGTTTTCCTTTGCAGGGCTACCTCAAGAAACAACCCAAAGCACACATAGTGGAAAGTCCAAATATTGCTGAGTAGTGAAATAAGTTAATCCGAGGCATAGCAAGAGAAACCGAGAGACACCATTAAAAGAACATCTCCTGAAACGACAGACCTTAGACACTCAAAGAGCCTCCTTCAATAGAGGAATACTAATAGGAGCACAGTGCAGAATGAGCTTTTAAAACTGACAAGAGACAGAAAGCTAGCCAAAATGATGAAACGAAAGAACTCTCCTCTAAAGAAACTCCAGGAAGAAACCACAGCTACAAAACTGCTCAAAACAGACATAAACAACTTAACTGAACAAGAATTTAGAACAATTGTCATAAAATTAATCACTAGGCTTGAAAAAAACCAACAGAGAAGCTATTGATACACAGACTAGGGGCCTTCAAAATAGCTGTGATGAGTTAAAAAAGGCTATGAATGAAGTGAATAATAAAATGGAGGCTATCACTGCATGGATTAAAGAAGCAGAGAGGAGAATAGGTGAATTAGAACAGTTATAGCAAAAGAGGAAGCTGAGAAAAAGAGAAAGAAATTGATACAGGAGCACAAAATCAGAATCAGAGACCTGAGTGATACAATCAAATGGAACAATGTCCATATCATAGGAGTTCCTGAAGAGGAAGATGAAGACAGAAGACCTGAAGGGGTGATGGACCAAATTATACACGAAAAGTTCCCCAATTTGGTTAAAGATAAAGGCATTGAAATTCAAGAGACATACCAAACTTTTCTAAGACGTAACGTGAACCGACCTTCAGCATGACATATCACAGTGAAACTGGCAAAATGTAAAGATAAAGAGAGAATTCTGAAAGCAGCTAAGGATAAATGGGCCTTAACATACAAAGGAAAACCTATCAGAGTGGTTACAGACCTATCTACTGAAACTTGGCAGGCCAGAAAGGAATGGCAGGAAATCTCCAATGTGATGAACAGGAAGAATATACAACCAAGAATTCTTTATTCAACGAGCCTGTCATTAAAAATAGGAGAGATAAAGGTTTTCCCAAATTAAAAAAAAAAAAAGTTGAGCGAGTTCATCACCACCAAACCATCCCTACAAGAAATCCTAAGAGGGACTCTATGAGGGAAATGTAGCAAGGAACATAAGGTACCAGAGACATCACTACAAACATGCACTCTACAGGGAACACAATGAATCTAAATCCACATTTTTCAGTAATATCACTGAATGTAAAAGGACTGAGTGCTCCGGTCAAATGACACAGGGTAGCAAAATGGATCAAAATGGGTTTTGACCCATCGATTTGCTGTCTACAAGAGACTCACCGTAGACATGAAGACACCTTCAGATTGAAAGTAAGAGGATGGAGAAATATCTACCATGAGACTGGACGCCAAAAGAAAGCTGGAGTAGCCATACTTATATTGGACAAACTGAACTTTAAAATAAAGGCAGTAACAAAAGATGAAGAAGAACATTATATAATAATTACAGGGTCTCTTCATTCAGGAAGAGCTAACAATTATAAATATTTACCCACCAAATTCGGGAGCTCCCAAATACATAAAACAACTAATCACAAATAGAAGCAATCTTATTGATAAGAATGTGGTAATTGCAGGGGACTTTAATACCCCACTTACAACAATGGATAGGTCAACCAGACAAAAAAATCACTAAAGAAACAATGGACCTGAATGGCTCACTGGAGCAGATGGAATTAATAGTTATATTTAGAACTCTGCATCCTGAAGCTAAGGAATTCACTTTATTCTCGAGTGCACATGTCACATTCTCCAAGATTGATCACATACTGGGTCATAAAATAGCCCTCCATAAGTACAAAAGAATTGAGATCATACCATGCACTCTTTCAGATCACAATGCTATGAAACTTGAAATTAGCCACAGGAAGAAGTCTGGAAAACCTCCAAAATGTGGAGGAAATTAAAAAATATATGGAAACAAATGAAAGTGAAAATACAACAATGCAAACTATCTGGGATGCAGCAAAGGCAGTCCTAAGAGGAAAGTTCATTGCAATCCAGGCCTATTTCAACAAACTAGAAAAAGCCCAAACTCAAAACCTAACAGAGCACCTAAGGAAACTAGAAATGGAGCAGCAAGAGCACCTCAAACCCAGCAAAAAAAAAAAAAAAAAAAAAAAAAAAAAAAAAAAAAAAAAAAAAAAGAGAAATAATAAAGATCAGGGAAGAATTAAACAAGATAGAGTCCACAAAAACAATTGCATAGATCAATGAAACCAAGAGTTGGTTTTTTGAAAAAATAAACAAAATTGATAAACCTCTAGCTAGGCTTCTCAGGAAAAAACAAAACAAAACAAAACAAAAAGACAGAACACTCAAATAGACAAACTCATGAAGGAAAATGGATCTATTACAATAGATCCCTCGGAAATACAAGCATTCATTAGAGATTACAATGAAAAATTATATGCCAACAAACTGGACAATCTAGAAGAAATGGACAAATTCGTAAATGCACATGCACTACCAAAATTCAAATGGGAAGAGATAGAAAGCATGAATAGACCCATAACCAGTGAAGAAATGGAATCAGTTATCAAAAATCTCCCAACGAATAAAAGCCCAGGGCTGGATGGAATCCCAGGGGAATTCTACCAGAATTTAAAGCAGAGTTAACACTGATCCTTCTCAAGTTATTCTGAAAAATAGAAATGGAAGGAGACTTCTGGACTCATTCTATGAAGCACATATCACTTTGATTCCTAAGCCAGACAGAGACCCAACAAAAAAAGAGAACTACAGGCCAATATCTTTAATGAATGCAAAAATACTTAACGAGATACTAGCAAATCGAATTCAACAGCATATGAAAAGAATTATCCATTATGATCAAGTGGGATTCATTCCTGAGTTACAAGGCTGGTTCAATATTCGCAAAGCCATCAATGTGATATATCACATTAACAAAAGAAAAGAAAAAAACCATATGATCCTGTTGATAGATGCAGAAAAAAACATTTGACAAAGTGAATATGTGACTTCCCACACGTATGCTTTGTATGATCCGCTTCAAATAGGGGAGTGTGAGTGCAATTTACAATCTAAGTTGTCTGTTTAGAAAGCGGGCAAATTTACAGGGTAGGTTAGCACCTTCTGATAACTCCAACAGAGAGCCACATAGTGATCACCATGTAGTCAGAACAGTGAACGGAGAGATACATTTGCAAAACAACTTACAGGAGCCAAAACAGCAAGTTAATGATTTTCAATTATTTACTCAGTTTTGCTAAACTACAACACAGATGTTTGGTGATGTTCTAAACACTAAGCTACAAATATACAGGCTATCAGCTCTTAGGTATGAAAAAATACATACTGTAACTCTTTGCTTGATTTTCAATAAACTAAACCATTATATTATTTTAAATATTTATTTAGAGATTTAGGAACACCTACTAAAAGAAAGACGTAATTCACCATGATAGCATTAATTATACCAGGATCTAATATAAGTAGAATATAAAACAGAATTATGTTTACATTATGAAAAGATCAAGATGTTATAGGCTCATCATTATTGTTTTGATCCCAAGACATACAATTGGCTACTCACAGGGAGCCACTTCTTTTTTATATGGGGTTAATATTAGAGCCCAGTATGTAATGAGGTGGAAGTTAGGTTGTTTCTTGGAACACAGGATAGCAAAGAAGAGATGTCTTAAAAAACTCTAGTGATAGACGACCTTAACTCCTCTCTCTTTCTCCATCTTTCCCTGACTGGTCTCTGACTTCCTTCTCTACATGTGAGTTCATGTTGATTATTCCAACTAATTTTCAGCTTTTGTAAGTCTCTGTTGTAAATAAATGCTATCAATCCTACATTTTCCAGTAACAGTGTGACTATCAAAATATATATATTTTTAAGTTACTTACTTTCCTTTTTCTTTTAATGACCCTTGGTTCAGGCTTCCTAGAATTGCTTTCAAATCATATGATTCTGAATCTCTTCTTTTGTCAGCTCTTCCTATGACCAACTATTTTGAGAAATAGAAAAAAGGATACTTCAGGGTCATCTGGAAGTACCCCCACATTAATTAAAACCTCAGAGTTCACAGTATCAAAACAGATTTATCATAAGGCTACCGAATGATAATAAGGAAAGGTAAAATATATCCATCAATAATGAATCACAAATTTAATTTGCACTTTCCACATATGATCCATAATTTGAATGCTTTCTTTCATACTTTGTGCCATTATCTGTTTGGTCATTATGGACAATTTAATGGCTCACATGCAGTTCTCAGGCTTACTGGAATACATTCATGTCTGTTAGTTCATGCTTGTACCTTCCCAACTACTCTAAAGAAGTTAAAAGTTAGGAAATAAATAAAAATTCAAATCACAAGTTACCAGAAACCTTATAAATACATAACTCACACCCAGAGTGTATGTAAATAAACCTTATACAAACATGCTGAATACTAAACCCTTGTACTTCAGTGATCAGGGGTCAAAATCCTAGTTGCTGAAGTGTGACAAGAGACAAATGTTCCTAAAGCCCATTAATGTCAAATTTGTATATTTATTTTTACTGTTTATATAGATCTACATATGCATATATATTATATATGATTTCTGATTAAAAGTATTTTTTAAAATTACATATTAAATTTATAACTATTTTCCCTGTAGTTACATAAATGTAGCACACACACATAAAACTAAGACCCACTTTTTCCCCGAGGGGACTAAAGAAGATGGCGGAGAGGAAGGGAGCTCTGTAAACTCCCTCCGCACCGTTTTTCGAACTGAGAAGGATATTACGTTCATCTGCGAGAGTGGAAGGAGAAAATACGAACTCCGGAAGGAATAGAACCTCAAGGATACCTGAGTGAGTGGGGGCGAACGGGGGAGATC
>NC_043706.1:100458767-100459946 GCF_006229205.1 Suricata suricatta
GAGGACGGGCCAGCCGGACGGGCAGGGGAGGTAAGATCCCCAGCCCAACGTGGGGCAAGTGCCGGGCGCCCGGGAGACAAAGGGAAGAGACAGAGTCGGAACGCGCTCATAGAGCTGTCTCTGGGGAAGAGGTATAGAACGCTTGGCTGCGCGTGGAGACAGAAACCCACTCCATAGATAACTGCTGGGTAGGCGGAATCCCGAACCGGGGTGGCGAGAGAAGGAATAGCCTCCAGCCCTAAGCCATCTCGGCGGGGAATCAGAGGCGCCGGTGGCTGTGAGAAGCGGCTGCGCTGGGGAAGCGCGCTCGGCGGCGGAAGCGACCCGAGCAGCGACTGCGCCGGGCGTGAGCAATTCGAACCTGGTTTTGGGAACGGGACCACGGACTGCATTTCCACGGCGCACCCCGCCCCCTGCACTGCACGGACTGCGCGAATTCCGGGTCCCCACAGGGAAGAAATAAGACGCGCACCGACGGGACCCTCAGCCAGGAGTCGGTGGCACGTGGAGGCCCGGGCGCACGCGGGACTCCCAGCAGATTTCCAGGAGCCCACGGCTTCCTGAGCTGAGCTAAGCTATCGGAAACTAAGAGAGTCTTGGTCTTTTGCTTTTTGTTTTCTTTCCTTTCCCCCATTGCAATCGCGATCCTGACTGGGGGTGGGGACTCCGCAATTGAGTCTGTGAAGGTGCGCACTTCACCTTCTGCTGCTCATTTCACCTCAGGCAGGGGCTGAGCCTCTGAGAGCAGACTCCAAGACTTACCCCATCAAACCAAGCCTACGCACCAGAGGGAGCTGCTGCTTGCTTTTTCTTTTTTTATTTATTTTTATTTTTTTTATTATTTCTTTGGTTTTTATTTTTCTTTTTCTTTTTGTTTTGCTTTGTTTTGGGTTGTTTGTTTTTTTTTAATATGTAACAAAAATTTTTCTTTTTTCACTAGTTTCGTACTTATTTCTTTGTCATTATTACCTTTTTTTTTTCTTTTCTTCTTTTCCTTTTTCTATACTTAATTCCTTTAAATTTTACTCTTTATATTCCTTTCTCCTTTCTCCCTTATTTTTCACCTTCTCGCAACCCAGATATATTCTCCTGTATCTCATCCTTACTTCTCCCCTAAACTGGTCATACACTTTTAAGCGGTCTACTGTCCTTTGTTGTCTCCGATCCCCTTATATATAT
>NC_043706.1:100460046-100485824 GCF_006229205.1 Suricata suricatta
CCAGGCAGAGAAGGACAGAAACCATATGTTTGCACTCATAGGTCTAGCAGGAAAACAAGAGAGACCTAATGGAGAACCAGGGGCAACGGAGGAGGGAGAGAGAGTTGGGGAGAGAGAGGGATGCAGAACTTGAGAGAGTATTGAAAGCTGAGAATGAACTGAGGGTTGGGGGGGAGGGGAGAGGGGGGAAAACAGGTGGTGGTGATGGTGGAGGGCACTTGAGGGGAAGAGCACTGGGTGTTGTATGGAAAACAATTTGACAATAAAATATTATGAAAAAAAAAAACAAAACAAAACTAAGACCCAGCCATGAACAATGGATTCCGAGGCATTGGACCAAATTCCACGTCTTGAATCCAGGATAGTGGCTTTCAGAGTCTGCTGGTTATCTGTGTTTGTGGAGAAAACAAAAAAATCAGTTTCTTCTCTCTGTATGTGGCCAACAACTCAAGATACAGAAAGGAAGCCTTCATAAAATTTTGCTAAATTTCTTTCAAATAATTTTTTTTCTGTCTTTAACAGATAACTGAAATATGGAAGACCCAGAGTCAGCTTTATTCAAATTTAAGGGATATTATTTTAATCAATTAAGACTTAATATTGATGTAGTAGAAATTTAGAAGATTTTGAAATCCGAGATGGTGATGTCCTCATAATCACATATCCCAAATCTGGTGAGTTCTGTGTTCATTTTTTAAAAATTATTTGTTTATTTATTCTTAAGAGAGAGAGAGACAGAGTGCAAGTGGGAGAGAGGCAGAGAGAGGGAGACACACACAGAATTCAAATCAAGCTCCAGGGTCTAAACTGTCAGCCTGGAGCCCAACCTGGGACCCAAACCCATTAGCTGTGAGATCATGACCTCAGCTGAAGTTCAACAATTCACCAAAAGAACCATGCAAATGGCCCTAGTTCTGTATTCTAGTAGATAACATAAGAAATGAAATGATAAATTTTTATAGCAGGTTACTGAGTCTTTTTAGCACTATTATATTTAAAAGATGCATGTAACCTATTGGATATTATAGAGTTAATTGAATGTAACATCCTATTAAATAATGTCTTCCTCAGTGTACCTATAAGTTACTTTTGCTGTGGTCAAGGAAATGGAGAAAATATTGAAGTAGATAAATTAAAGAAGCCCTGTCAAACACTAAATTGCTGAGTGAGCTGAAAGGATGCAGGAATATTTACCAGTTAGGCAGCTACTTCAGACATATTCTTGAAGCTGTATTTAATCATTAAGTGCATGAGAAGGAGGAAAATTAACTTATATTTAGTACCATAATGTGTAGTAGTCACAAATTATTTGGGTCACACTTTATCTTAGCAGTCATATCAGACTAAAACATATATACATGTACATCTGTTCAAATCATTTGTTCATATTTTAGTCAGATTTTTGTTGTTTTTTTCTATTGTGTTTTATGAGTTCTTGATATATTTTGGACATTAATTCCTCATTTGATAAATAACTTATAAATAATTTCCCATTTAATGGGTTGCCTTTTCATTTTGTCATTAGTTTTCTTTGTGTTACAGAAGCATTTGAGTGTGATGTCCTCTTACTTGCTTGTTTTGCTCTTGTTGCATTTGTCTACGTTGGGATATCCCCAGTCCATACAAAACCATTGGTAAGACAAGTGTCTTCAACCTGTGTTTTCTTCTAGGAGTTTAATGCTTTCAGGTCTTATATTCATGGTTTTCATCTGTTTTGAGTAACTTTTGTGTATCTTGTAGCAGAGTGAACAGTTTCATTCCTTTGCATGTGGCTATCCAATTTTCCCAAGACCATTTACTAAAGAGTTTTTCCTATCCTCATTGTATATTTTTGGCTCCTTTGTTGTAAAGTAATTGACCATACTGGTGCTGCCTTACTTCTGGGCTCTCTATTTTGTTCTATTGATCAAAATGTCTTTTTTTATTCCAATACCATACCGTTGGTAATAGTATTTCAACCAAGAAGTCTGATGCCTAAGGCTTTGTTCTATTTTCGTCAAATCATTTAGCTATTTGGGGTCTTGTGTGCTTACAAATTTAAGAATTATATGTTCTATTTCCATGACAAATGCCATTGTAATGTTGATAGGAATTGCATTGAATCTGTAGATTCCTTTGTGTAGCATGGACATTTTATCAATGTTGTTTCTTCTAATCCATGAGCATGGAATGTTTTTTCCTTTACTTGTGGTTTCCTCAATTTCTTCTAGCAGTTTCTCTTAGATTTCAATGTACAAATCTTTTACTTCCTTGAATAAGTATATTCCTATATATGATTATTATTTTTGATACAATTATGAATGGGATGTTTCTTAATTTCACTTTCTGATAGTTTTGTGTTAGTGTATGGAAATGAAATTGATATTTGTATGCTGATTTCACATTCTTCAACTTAACAACATAACTGACTTCACTTATGAATTCTAACATTATTTTTGGTAGAGTCTTTGGGAGTTTCTATGCATATTATCATTATCATCTGAAAATAGAGACAGTCTTTGTTGTGTCCCGCCCCAGCCAGCATGGCGGAAAATCCTTGTGGGTTCTTTTCCTGAGGGAGGGAGAGAAAACAGGGCAGGAGAGGGGAGCGCAGAGAGTGAAGACAGCACATGGTTTCCGATCAAGCCTCTGTCATTTATTTAGAAAATAATTCACTCTTATATAGAATTTGGGGCGGGGAACTGACCCAGGTTAGTTGCCAGGTAACAGAGTCAAATGCATATCAAAAGAAGCACCCAGACTTGCCTCTGCAATGCTGGGCAGGGGAAGCTTGACACTGCATACCAGAATGCAGGTTTGATCTTTTGTGCACCTTGGCCTAATCTACGTATGGCGCAGCAAGACAGTCGCCAAAATTATTTTGGACCAGGAAATGGCAATCTCCAGCCTCCAGAATGCAAATCTTGTTTTTTGGTTGCTCCCTGGACAGCGAATATCTTTGCCTGAGGCAGCCAGAAAACTTGGCGGCTCCCGACAAGTTTTATTCTTCCTTTCCTGCTCAGAAGACTTTTCTTTTTCTTGCCTAATCGCTCTATGTTTCCAAAAAAATGAATGGAACACCTTATCCTGGTTGTCATCTTAGATGAAAACATTTCAGTTGATTACCGTTGGATATGATGGTGCCTGTGAGCTTACCACAAATAGCATTCTGTAAGTTAAGATAGGTGTGGGTATGAATTTCCCTCTCCATGGAAAAAGGAGCCGGCTGACCCCATTTTTACCCCCAACCATCAGTACAGACAGACTACAGTGAGCAACACAGCACCCATAGTGGAGGCTTCAGCTGCTTACAACCAGTCCCACTGCCCTGCCATCTGCAAGTGCTTCTGTCCTAGGGCAAGTGTGCCTGAGAGGCAGAGTGGCAGCAGGCCCCTACCTCAGAAGACCAACGCAAATCCTTCTCCCCAACATGCACCAAGTCTGCAGATCATAGAGTGCTGCAAAGCTTCAGATCTAGTGGAAGTTGGATCTAGTCTCTTTTAACAAGCAGACCAAAATATACTAGCTAAAACTCTTCATACACTGGAAAAGGTCAAAATACTCACACTTCAGGTAAATTGAAAACCTATGAACGACTGGCCTGAGGGAAAGAGCAATCAAAAACAATAGCAGAGTGCACACAGCATGCACCAGAAACATTTCTTGAAATGTCAGTCCCTGGTCTTTTTTATAAAGCAATTATTCTCAGGAGCAGAAACCATAACAGGATTTTGTAAGTAATGGAATAAAGACACCTAGACAAATGCCAAGATAGAGGAATTCATGCCAAAAGAAAAAAACAAGTGGAGGTCAGGGTGACCAAGGACCTAACCAAAACAGATATAAACAATATGCCTGATCCAGAATTTAAAACAATAATCATAAAAATACTAGCTGGGCTTGTGCAAAGGACACAAGGCACCAGGGAGTCCGTTACTACCGAGATAAAAGATACACAAACTAGTCAAGCTGAAATATAAACTGCTATAACTGCGATGTGAAATTGATTAGTTGTAAGGACCACAGGATGGAAGAAGCAGAGGAATGTATATGTGATATAGAAGAGAAAATTATGGAAAATATTGAAGTTGAATAGAAGAGGAAAAGGAAAATATTGGATCATGAATGTTGACATAGGAAACCGAAAGACTCTAAAAAAAGTAAGAACATTCATATCATAGGAGTCTCAGGAGAGGAAGAGAGTGGAAAGGGGGCAGAGGTTTTATTTGAGCAAAGATTGCTGAAAACTTCCCTAACTTGGAGAAGGAAACAGACATCCAAATCCAGGAGGCATAAAGATCTCCCAGAAAAATTAACAAAAGCAGACCTAAAACAAGACATATCAAAGAAAAATTTGGAAAATATAAAGATAAGGAAGACATTTTAAAAGCTACAAGGGAAAAGAAATTCTTATCTTACAGAGAAAGACAAATAAGGTTAGCAGTCTTGTCTTACAGAGAAAGACAAATAAAGTTAGCAGCAGACTTATCCACAGAAACTTGGAAGGCTAGAAGGGAATGTCATTGTATAGCCAAGGTGGAGAATGGGAAAAATATGTAGCCAGGAATACTCTATCCAGCAAGGTTATCATTTTGAATAGAAGAGATAAAGAGTCTCCCGAACCAAATCTGAAGGAGTTCATGATCACTAAAACAGCTCTGTTAGAAATATTAACAAGGACTCTTTGAGTAATTGAGAAAGACCCACAACAGTTTAAGGAATGAGAGAAGATATTTGCAGATGGCATATCTGATAAAGGCTTAGTATCCAAAATCTAGAAAAAACTTACAAACTCAACATCCATAAAACAAATAATCCAGTGATGAAATGGGAAGAAAAGAAGAATAGACATTTTCCCTGAAACGTTCAGATGGCTAACAGATGCATGATAACATATCAACATCACTCATCTTCAGGGAAATATATATTAAAACTATGACAGAATTCCACCTCACGCCTGTTAGAATGGCTAAAATTCACAGTGCAGGAAACAACAGGTGGTGGCAAGGATACAGAAAAAGGGAAACCCTCTTACGCTGCTGGTGGGAATGCCAGTTGGTATAGTCACTGTGGAAACAATATGGAGGTTCCTGAAAGAGTTAAAAATAGAACTACCCTATCACCCAGCTATTGTACTACTAGGTATTTACCCAAAGGAATGCAAAAATACTGATTCGAAGGGGCACGTGCATGCCCCTGTTTACAGTAGCATTTTCAACAATAGCCAAATTATGGAAAGATGTATAATGGAGTTTTACCAGCCATCAAAAAGAATGAAACCTTGCCATTTGTAACAACATGATTGAATCTAGGGTGTATTATGCTACATGAAGTAAGCAAGTCAGAGAGAGACAAATACCATATGATTTCACTCATACATAGAATTCAGTAAACAAAACAGAAGAGCACATGGGAAGGGTCGAGGGGAGAGAATAGAGGGAAACAATCCAAAAGAGACACTTAATGATAGAGAATAAACTGAAGATTGATGGAGGGAGTTGGGTGGGAAATGGGGTAGATAGGTGATGGACATTAAAGAGGGCATTTGTTGTGATGATCACTGGCTGTTATGTATAATTGATGAGTCATTAAATTCTACTCCTGAAACCTATATTACTCTGTTTTAAACGATTAGAATCGAAATAAAAACTCGAAACAAAAAATAAAATACAGAAAAACCTTAATAAATTCAATTACATCAAAGTTAAGCAGTTTGGATTTTGCTTTACTAAGAATCATTTAGGCAAAGTTAGTAAGGGACAGAAAGCGAGAATATACATGCAATTATACAATGAAAAATAATTTTTATCTACCATATATTAAGACTATAAGTCAAGTACGGGGCAGCATTCTAAGATAAAAAAGGCAAAGAAATGATTTGAAAATTACAGAAGAAAACCACCCTCTACCAATACCAACCCCAACCTCCCCAAATTGGTAGACAATGGTATATTACTTTATATCTACTATGCTGACAAAAATTAGAAGATGAGCAAATCTGAATATGGCCAGGAGAGCACAGAGATCCATATGCATAAGCATTTTATCCCCGAGAGAACAGTTTGAAACAGCCATTGGTTGGAGACCAGTGTGGTACCACCTGGACAACTGAAATGCAGACATACCAGGCGTTTCCTCTCCTGAATATTTGGACCAAGAAAATATCATACAGGCACATAGCAAACATGAATGAGGATATACATAGCAGTGTTGTTTGGGATGGGGTGTCCATTTGGGGAAAGTGGACAAATCAGAGTCAGATGCACATCTAGAAACATAGACAGTCTGTTAGGCCCAGTAGATCAGATGTAGCATATAAATGAATGTTAAACCAGGGTGCACAATGGCAAACAGAAAGAAATGATGCACATGGATACAAGATAGAAACACATACACCAATACACATTTCATATGAACACTTTCCAGTAGGAATGTACTTTAAACCCCAAAGCCTGCTTGTCTGTAGAGGGGGTAGTGGTAGGACTAGAATCCACAAATGAGAACAAAGCGATAAACAGACCAGGGAAGCCCTGCTATGAGTCAATGATGTCACTATAATGGGAACTGAAGTAAATGAATTATACCCCATTTCACTAACACCTAACTATCAAATGGGCCACGAATAAAAAGGAAGGAAGGAAGAAAAGAAGGAAAGAAGAAAGGGAGGAAGAGAGAGAAAGATTGGACAAAGTGTGAAAGGGGGAGTGGGAGAAGCAAAGTGAAAATAATATTTGAATATCTGAACCTCTGCAGAGATGTGTCAATCACATGGTTGAATCTCTGCAGAACTGTGACATGATTGAAAACCCCTCTGCCGCCCTGAAGCTGTATCAACTATCTGGGACTGATGAAAGGTTGTATAAAGCACTTTAAGAGCTTTATATCAAGGAGTTTCCATTGAGTTTGAGTTCCTGCTGAGGTAACTAGTAGCACATGTGGCCATAATTCCTTGGGCAACAGTGGAGGACTACAACCACCGATATGAAGGTACTGGGAGAAACAGATACACACCAGCTGTACCTGCCAGCCAGGCATGTATGCACAGCAATGATCTTGCTCACCAGGGCTGCTGCTTAGCGTGGGTGTTTGGGTGGTCTTAGGAAGGAAGACTTCGATGGCATTGAGGAGGGGCCAGTGGATTTTCTTATTTCAGAAGTTGATTTTAACCTTTCTGGTACTTGTGATTTTTAGTTGGGGTATGTTTTTGAAAGCACTGTCTGGATATATGAAAACCATAACCTGTATAGAGGGCATGTTTTTATCATAAGATTCCCATATATGAAGCATGAAAATGAAGTGTAAGAAATCTAAAGTAGGCAATTATCCACATACCCTGAGACGAAGGTCCACTCTAGTTGGAATTAAGACAAATAGTCATCAGAATAATCTGTCACATCCCACAGACAGCAAAAGGTCCAACTTCAGGCTTATCTTTCCCTTCCTGTCTCTATGTGGGTCACAGAGCCTTCTTTAGGGATTTATAATGAATACCATTTCCTTGGGTGGACATCATGGGCACGGTAGGAAACATGGTCTAGGAAGGAATTGCGGAAAGTGACTTCTTTAGTCGAATTCGTATTTCTTGGCTTATATTACCTGAAGTCATATGAATGTGCTTGGGGATGGGAAACTAGAGATAGCATAGAAGATCATTTAAAAGTCCTATATATGAAGCAGAAGAAAGAACAGTAGAGTCATAGAATCAATTAGTCATAGAATCAATCAAGTGCCCACAGAGTTTCAAATGTAGCATCTTTTTAAAAGTAAAAATAAATGAAATATTTGTTTGTTTTTACCATACTGTATTTTTTATATATTGAAAATTCCATTCTGATGGAAGTACCATTATACATGTAAGAAGAACAAACTGATTAAAACACTGATGGCACATCTATCTGCATTTGGGACAAATTTGTACACCACTGAAAACAAAATTATTTCTTTTACAGGAACCGTCTGGTTTCAGCAGATATTAAGCTTGATTTATTTTGAAGAACATCGCAAAAGGACTGGGAGTCTGGACACCAATGACCAAGTCCCCTTCCTCGAGTACAGCATTAAACACGAAGATATTGTCAAAGACCACCTCCTCGTCTCTTTGCTACCCACCTCCCATACTACTTGTTTCCAACTGGAATGAAGAACAAAACAGCCAAAGTAGGAAATGGACCAGGTCTGTTGAAAGTAACTGCTCTTTTTCATTATTTCATTTCCTTTCATTACATTGACACTGCCCTCATCCAACTGTTAGCAAATGTGGCATCAGACATACATTAGTTTCCAATAGCCACTATATTCTTAGAGTATCTGATTTTTATCTTACACCTTAGTTTTCTGATCACATGTGGTAATTAGCTTTTAAATATAAGAGGGTATACATTTGTATATTTAATTCACTTTCTAATTTAAAATATATAATAATACACAATTTCTTTATATACCCTTTTATTTTTTTAAATTAGCTACATTCATAGGTATACATATAATCCTAGGTATTCCTTCAATGCTCTGAGAATCCTCATGGCTTCCCTTTCATACTTCCATCTATTTTGGTTGGGTACCATGCATAGAAGTGTGTCTTGAAGAGTAATTGATAGTTACTAGGCCAGTCATGGTAGAATAGGCATTGCAGAGAAGGGGAAACTCCAAATCCAAAGAAGGCTGAATGTATACATGACATGGTTAGGAACTATAAAGTTAAAAAATAGGCTTCAGCCAAGTGGAAGGTATTAGGTTAAAAATATGACCTAATGAAAGCAAGAGAAATAATGAATACTTCCTTTCTTCCAGATTATTTACATGTACAGGAACCCTAAGGATGCTTTGTGCTCATATTTTTACTTTTTCAAGAATGTGGTATTACAACTTACAGGTTCCTTTGAGGAATTTTCTGAACAATTTCTAGAAGGAAAAGGTAACTAAATTTTTTATAAAATAAGTAATGTTTGGTGTGGCAAAATTTAAATTTAGTGAATTATTAGCAGGAAAAAAGAAGCGGAGGTAGAATTGAATGTGGGTGAGTAATCAATATATTAAGCCATGGGTAGGGTTGCCCTAGATGACCATGTCCTGCCATTGTTACAAATTATCCTTCCCCTGGCTTCTTCTCAGGAGACTGTCAAGATCACAGTCATGTCACCAAGGAATATTTACATTTAGCCAGGAGTTCCTGTTCTAGCTCAGTGAGAAGCACCTCACAGGTCACAGGTCTGGAGCTTTGCACTGCATATTGCAAGTGGCTCCTCCTGGGAGGTTCTATTTGATAAGGTTCTGTTCTACATTCGTTACTTTATTTCTTTCTTTTTGATTATTTTTATTTATTTTTTATTTTTTAAAGTAATCTCTACACCCAGCATGGGATCCAGTTCACAACCCTGAGATCAAGAGTTTTATACTCTATGAACTGAGCCAGCCAGGCCACCCCCACATTGTTCCCTGAAGAACCGCTATAGCTGGTAGAGCAGGAGCCAGGCCTCTGACACAGAGATGATGATCTGGAATAAGACAGCTAAGTTTAGCGGTAAATGCATTGTGCTGAGCTGAAGTGACTCTTCAGGGAGTCCACAGGTTCCATGTGGCCAAAAAATAACTCTATATGCTTGGGAAGACAGGAGGAGAAGGAAAAAGATGATTCTTTCCTCCATTTTCCTCTTTGGTTTTTGTAAGCACATGGTAAATTGATTTTGTATCTGTTTGAGATGCATTTTAAGAGAGTAATTTATCCTTGCATTCATGTAATTGTTTCCTGGTGGAATCTGGATGATTCTCCCACACCAGGTGCTAGGGGAAATCTGGAATCTAGCATCACGCTTCCTTTTCCTTCTTTGTTACTAAAGTTTCCTGCATCTCCTATGACTGTAGCTGCTTTTCAATATGTTCAACATGGTGTTCTGTTCTTCCCACAGTGGGAGGAAACCTTTGGTTTGACCACATCAAAGGTTGGTATGAGCACAAAAGCCTCTGCAACATTCAGTTCATGATGTATGAGGAGATGAAGAAGGTGAGAAACATGACATTAGTGACGTTGCTGAAGATGTAAGCCAGCCTGGCCGAATGAATTGATTGTTCTTGCCCAGAACACCCAAGGATGATATCAAATTTGAGAGCCCAGACTGTGTACCAGGAGACATTTTCCCATATCACTTCTGTGTTTTCTTTACTGGGTTTTTATTTAAAACTAATATGGGTGGTTTCTTTTCAAAATTTCTCTCTGTGTTAAGAAATACCTGCTTATGTGTGTTGGTTTGAATGTGTTTCACTATTTTGAGTCTGATTATTGGTCTTATTTCATGTATTTTCAAAACTATTTTCTGCGCTATTCATTGTAAATGTTATGTTCCTGACTCTTGGTTGTACCTCTTGGGAACTTTAATCTTATCTGCATTCTGTATGATTAAGCATTGTAAGAATAATTGAGTGAAAATACCTTTGTGTGATTAGGTATAATCCAGGGCCCAGTAAGGTCACCTCTAATTGGTTTAAAATGGAGAAACTTCTAATACTTATTGCCTGAATACCAGAAGCAGGCTATGCTTATGCTGAGTGTTCCTTCTAAGCCGTCAAACATGTCCCAGCATTGCCTGTCTTTCTTTTGTATCATACTTGGTGTGGCAAGGATTTCTCCCCTCATGGTGACAAGACAGTTGTTGTAGCTTCAAAGTCATGTCCTAAGATGATAGCATGTAAGGTAGAGATAGAACTAGGATAAAGTCACCTTTCTGCCTTGCTTTGTTTCTGCATATTCTCTAGGGGGAATATCATTCTTAGAAACTTCTGTTTGATTTCCTCTTTCATTTTGGTTAACGTTTATTTCTTTTTAAAAAAAATTTTGTTGCTTCAAGAAAGGGAGTGAGGCATAGTGTATACACTGGAGAGGGACATAGAATGAGAGAGAGAGAGACAGAGAGAGAAAGAGAGAGAGAGAGAGAGAGAGAGAGAGAGAGAGAGAGAGAATACCTAACAGGCTCACCTCAGTCACCACAGAGCTCATGATCCATGAGATTATGACCTGAGTTGAAATCCAGAGTCAGGCACTTAAGTAACCCAACCACCCAGGAGCCTCTTGACTTCCTCTTTCTGTTTCCATGCCAAAGTTGGGTCATGTGACCAGCCTAGGATAATCTCTTTTAGAGAGAGTAGAATTTCCCTAGGATCTTGGATAAATCAGGATCATTACTGAAGCAGGGCTGGGCACAAGTGCCAGAACACCACCAAGTGAACTCTTAGCAAGCAAGATGAGAAAGAGCTGAGAGGCAAGCTCTCCTAAGGGCTTCCCTATGCTTAGTATTTATCTCTAGTCTGTTACACCTGCCCAGGGCATGATACTAAGCCTAGACTCTCTTGTTGAGTCCCCATCACCTACAAATAGAGATTCAATATCTGGCTGGCCTGAAATCTTCCTCAAATTATGACCCCACTATTGTCTCTATCTTCATCTCCCATATACTTATCCAAAGCCTGTTCCCACTAGCTCTAGGGTACGGAACTCCTGTCCTGTGACGGGATATCTCACACCTTCCATGCAACCACAATGTTGCAGATATTCTTTCATTTCCCTAGACTCCAAGTTTATAGTTTGTCTATCTGGAAAATTTGTGTTTTGCTTTAATTCCCAGAACAAATTTCTCATCTTTGTTGAAACATTCTTTGGATTCTGTTACAGAATTACTCTCTCTCAAAGGTTCTTGTCCTGAATTCCCAGCACTGACTCCAAGTTGTGCCTCTGGTCACTTGAACCATCATGCAGGGAAGTGTCTGACGTATAGTAGTACTTCCCAAACACCTGTTGAATTCACACAGAAAGAATGAAATATGATTGTTCCCCAAATGAACCCAAATGTGCTTCAAAACTGCACATGTGGTGGATTAACTTATCAAAAAGGAATATGCAAGTTACATCTCAAGGGACGACTCCACTTTCTAAGCAACCTAAGCACCTACAATTTTCAATCCCATAATGATATTTAATCTGTGACACTTGTATCAGTCTTCTTTGTGATAACATGCATAATTTATCATACTGTGATTTATTTCAGGATCTCAGAGGTTCTATAGTAAAAGTCTGCAAATATCTGGGGAAGGAATTAAGTGAGGAGGACATGGACGCTGTGGTGACACAAGCCATGTTTGAGAACATGAAGTTTGATCCATGAACAAATTATGACAGTATAATGGAGATTGATGGGGTATTAAGAAACAGCCATTTCCTTCGCAAAGGTGAGGTTGAAAAGTGAATGAATGTCTTGCAAAATGGTGCAAATACATCAAATTGTAGTTTATAAGTTTCCTGACTGACTTTCCTATATAGGCCCTTATGGCCCACTTCCCTTCTCTAGACACATGATTTCCTATGATTGCTTATTGGTGGTCTTCAAGACTATATAATTTTGTGTCTGAACGTATCTAAGGATAACCTAAAATCAGAAGGCCTTTTCTATGGCCCCTGGAAATCTACCATTGCCAGCCCAATGTCTGCCACAAAATGGTTGTTTATTTACTATTAGACTTTTCCCCCCACTAGCATGGGCTCAGCACATGATGATGAAGAAGTGGTGAAGCTGTTGGCCATCACTGGCTGCTCCTCCATCTCTGTGATTTATACCTGAACTCTCACTGGGCTGAATTAACAAAACACACTGATCTTTTGCTATTGTGCAGGATTATCAAGTGTCCACTAGTAAACCTCATAATCACGTAGTTTTCTTTCATTTATCACAATATCGCACACCTCTGGTGAGTGAATGACTCCTTCATATAACTGATAAGTGTCAACATGTGAAAAATTTTTATTAATGTATATAATAATTCTAAATTATATTTTTGATCTTCTATCTTAGTACATTCAACATGTATAACACAGAATGACATACAGAATTTTGTAATTAATCATTAGGTTCTATGCCATTTTTTTCAAGTAGTAGTAAATACTGGCTTTGATTTCTCTTAGTATTTCCTTCACTTGATGTCCTTGTTTGTCTTTACCTATTCAGTTTTAAATAATGTAAAACACTGATAACTCAGAGCCAACCTGAAGTGGAGACATTTCCTTCTCATTATATTCAACACACTCTGTGATGTATAGATGCCACACTGCTACTGAACTGCCATTATCATTGCACTTGAAATTTGTACTCTCTTGAAAAAAGAAAATGTTCTGTGTTCCTACATGTTTAATCTGCCTGAAAATGAAAGACAGAGTGGCTAAGAAGGCAAGTAGGAGGAGCTAAATTTCCTTTGGAAGTGAAGCACACTCCAATATGTTTTTTCTGCACAGACACATATGTGTCTCTTATGTTGTCTAAAGTAACATTATTGATAGTGGCTTTATCACTCCTGCACTGTTTTGTTTGTGGTTCAGTTTTTAGTGTTTCAGTTTTATTAGTTATTTGTTAATAGTTTGGAGAGTTTTTATAATCAGTGTTTCTTTTCTCACCTCTCTGTCTATCACCATTATTGTAGACACAACTCTGTGTCTATAAAAATTGCAATGTAAAACTGTTGTAAACCTACACTGGCTACAGATGGAATAATTAGAGTGAGCCTTTAGAGACTGTAGACGCGTGGGCTATATTTTAAAAACCTCTCTGACCATCTATGTTCTCATCAGTAAATATTTGTACAAGGAAATATAATTTTTGGAATTAAAAATATTTAATGTTAATTTATTTACTTAGAGAGGGAGAGAGAAGAGAGAGAGAGAGAGAGAGAGAGAGAGAGAGAGAGAGAGAGAGAACATGAGTAGGGGAGGGACAGAGAGAGGGAGACACAAAATGCAAAGAAGGCTTCAGGCTCTGAGCTGTCAGCCCAAAGCCCAGCACAGGGTTCGAACTCATGAGCCACAAGATAATTAGCCAAGTAGGCTGATTAACTGATTGAGCCTCCTGGGCACCTGTAATTTTTGGAATTTTTGAAAGGCTTCTGTAAACTAAAATAGCCCATGCTAGCTTGGAACAAAAAGTGAACAAGTTGCAGAATTTCTCCTTTTCCAGGTGGCTGATGGTGCAGGAGTTGGGCTAATTATCTTGAACTACAACATAATTGCCATTGTGAGTTTGTATATCCCCTTGGCATTAGGTGGGAGAGGAAGGACATGGTCATGTGCAGGAGCACTGGGGGCTTTAGTAAGAAGGAAAAAGGAAGTGCAAACAACAGTGTTTCTCCCAACAGTAAGGCATCATTTCCCCTCATCCCAGAACCTCCATGGAGGCAATTTCTTTGCTTTTCCTCCCAGGTACCATTGGAGACTGGAAAAATCACATGACTATTGAGCAGAATGAAAGATTTGACAAGATTTTCCAAAGGAAGATGAAAGATTTTCCCTTGAAGTTCATCTGGGATATGAATGAAGACTAGAATACTAAGTAACACACAACTATTTTAAGAAAGCACTTTCAGAAGGAAATACATTGAATCATACATTTTCATCTGTGACGGTCATTGGCTCATTATTGAAAAACCTCAGTGATTAATAAAGATGAATATGTGCCTGTACATCATTTGTGGTCTAGGGCCTGTTTTCCATTTGCTGGGATTCCTCAGTTTCTGATCAGGGGAGGATTCTGCCCTTTGTTTTGGCATATAATTATGAAATAGATTTAATTTTACATTCAGAAATTCCAAAGTTCTTGAGCAACAGAGAGGTCATAATATGGGATCAATTTGGCATCTTAAAATAGAACCTTGCCATGTATAAAAAACTACATATAGTCTTTCTTCATATTGAAGGTCTTACTTTGGAGGTAATCAAAGGAGTCAACTATATGGCTTCTAGGTCTTTCATGGAACTTAGAGTGTTGCTGTCACAAGAATTTTCATGTATTCATAACTCCTATCTTTATTTAATCTGAATATCCATCATTTGGTATATGAGAACTATTTTTTTCCAAAGATAACCAATTGTCCCAAGTTCCTTTATTGAATAGCCATCAATTTTCCTACAAATTAAAATAGACATTTTGTTTTAAAAAATTATATGTACTTATTACATATAATTAACCTATGTAAATGACATATTTTTCTGTTCATATACTTTTCTTTCTCATGACCATATCTATGCCATAATTTCTTATGTAATTTAATAAACCGTCTTGATGAGTTGTGTTGGAAGTCTGCTAAATATGCCTTTACTTTTAAAGAGTCGTTAATTTACTTATTCATATATATTTATTTCTGAGAGAGAGAGAGTTTGCAAGTAGTGGGAGAGGCAGAAAGAGAAAGGTGGAGAGTCAGTCAGAAGATAGAAAGCTGGCTCTGTGCTGACAGCACAGAGTCTGATGTGGGGCTTCAAATCACAGACTGCGAAATCATGACCTGAGCCGAAGTATGACGCTTAACAAACTGAGCCACCTAGGCAACGCACATAGAGTCATTTAAAATCTGACATCACCACTAATTGAGTATTTCTATTAAGAGGTATTGTACACTCACTATTTCTTTGTGTTCTCCTTTGGGTCATTTCATAAAGATACATAGTCCTTATACAAGCCTTGCTAATTTCCTGTGAAGTTTTATCTAAGCTCATGCAGTTGGCATCTACAGCTATAAGGAGGTTAATATTCTTGAGTTACATTTTCTAACTGTTCTATTTTGCTCATGGATTTTTGCCTGCTCATGCATCATCTGGGTTTCTGGTAGAAAGGCTGGCTGAGTGGAAGCAATGCTGTTAGTCTGGGCCTGCAGGGGTATGCATGCTGCCACCATTAGATTCTACAGACATTTGGTAATCATATAATACATCTCTCTGTGTTTGTGCCCAACTTGGAGCTACTGGATGCCTCACTTGCCTTTATCTCAATTTGTTCATCATCCTTTCATCTCTCCTAAAAACCACACATAATTTGTTTCTTAAGCTGAGCACTAAACAAGGATATAAAGGCATCTGACCCTTGTATTGGAAGAGAATTTCTCATCCCTTGTGGTCAGCTCCTGGTACATCACTGCAGCCTTTCTGAATTTCCCCCCCTCCCCAAGTGTTCATAACATTCATAGCTATTGGTTTAGTGGTGATTATGTATCTCTTGAGAAACATTCCATTTCTCCACTTTGGTGCATATTTCTTGTCAAACAAGGGCTTGTGTGTTGCAGAATGACGGAAATCTTATGACACATAAATATATGTATATCTTTTTATATAAGATATTGACTTTAGATTTACATATGCATTATCTCCTTTATTATTAACAACCCCCTTATAAGGTAGGTGGTATTTTACAACTGAGAAACAAGAAGTATAGAGAGGAAACAACATTTCTTTTGGGTGAATATTTATGTTAACACTCTGACTCAAAGCCTGTTCTTCTGACTCTAGAAATGAAAAATCCTTAATACACTTCTCTTAGCACTTAGGTTTATTTAAGGATTGAGTTCCTTTGAAACAGAATTTTCAACTTATCATAACTCAAGCCTGTCTGGTTCATTCTCATTACATGGAGAGACTGGCTAGTGTGTTTCTCCTTAGCCTTTCAGAATGGAAGTATTTAGCTCTTCTCATCAGATTCTTCCTACACATTGGGCATAATTAATAAACACAATCTTCAATTCTCACCTTCTAATAAGATTACATCATCTGAGGATATTGTGGTAAGGGGCCAATTAGCCATTACTCCCATATTTGTGTTCTGCACATTTTCCTCTCAACATTTGCCAAAATTCAATGAACTTTCTTAATATTTGCAGTGTTACATCCTCTCTCTCAATAAATCCCTCAACAAATCATTAGAAAGTAAGAGTGACACTAATTCACTTTAATATTTACACACGGTAATAATTTAAGGGTTACCCATTGCCACCTACATGCTCAAGATGTGTTGGGCTCAAGCACTACTTCTTGCCAAGAGTTCTGTCCCTGAATCTAATTCCATAATTTCCCCACTATATGATCAATGGGGATACTCATTTTTTACATTAAGCTTTCCAATGAATTGTAATATCCAAAATTCTTGTAAAGATTTCCTCAGTAAATTTTCATCAACTGAATCCCACAGATTATGTAATGAAAAAACAAGTTTATTCAGAGATGTTTTCACAATGAAATTTTAACACTTCACCTCAATCTAGTAAATAGGACAACTCTGTTGGACTTGTCTTCATTTTTTAACAAAGCAACATTCTGATATCTCTATTGGTTTTTGGTCACTACTTTTAGAAGGAAGTGGCCATTGCACTAAGATATTAGCAAATCGAATTCAACAACATATGAAAAGAATTATCCACAATGATTAAGTGGGATTAATTCCTGGGCCACAGGGATGCTTCAGTGTTCACAAAACAATCAATCTGATGTATCACATTAATGATAGAAACAATAAGATGTATCACATTGATGGATTTGTGAATATTGAACCAGCCCTGTAACCCAGGAATGAATCCCACTAGATTATGATGGATAATTTTTTTATATGCTGTTGATTTGATTTGCCAGTATCTTGTTGAGTATTTTTGCATCTGTATTCCTTAAGGATATTAGTTTGTAGTTCTCTTTTTTTGCTGAGTCTCTGTCTGGTTTGGGTATCAAGGTGATGCTGGCTTTGTATCATGAGTTTGGAAGTTTTCCTTCTATTTCTATTTTTTGGAATAGTTTGAGAAGAATGAGTATTAGCTCTGCTTTAAATGTCTGGTAGAATTCCCCTGGGAAGCCATCTGGCCCTGGGCTTTTATTCATTGGGAGATTTTTGATAACGTATTCGATCTTTTCACTGGTTATCAGTCCATTCATGCTTTCTATCTCTTCCCATTTGAATTTTGGTAGGGCATGTGCATTTAGGAATTTGTCCATTTCTTCTAGGTTGTCCAGTTTGTTGGCATATAATTTTTCATAGTAATCTCTAATGATAGCTTGTATTTCTAAGAGATTGGTAGTAATAGATCCTTTTTCATTCATGATTTTGTCTATCTGGGTGCTCTCTCTTTTCTTTTTAAGGAGCCTGGCTAGAGGTTTTTTTTATTTTTTCAAAGAACCAAATCTTGGTTTCATTGATATGCTCAACTGTTTTTTTGGATTCTATATTGTTTATTTCTTCCCTGATCTGTATTATTTCTTTTCTTCTGCTGGGTTTGGTGCTCTTGCTGCTTTCCTTTTAATTCCATTAGGTGCTGTGTTAGATTTTGAATGTGTGCTTTTTCTGGTTTGTTGAAATAGGCCTAGATTGCAATATACTTTCCTCTTAGGACTGCCTTTGCTGCATCCCAGAGATTTTGGATTGTTGTGTTCTCATGTTCATTGGTTTCCATATATTCTTTAATTTCCTCTCTAATTGCCTGATTTGCCCAATCATTCTTTAGTAGGGTGGTTTTTAACCTCCACATTTTTGGAGGTTTTCCAGACTTTTTCCTGTGGTTCATTTAAAGTTTCATAGTATTGTGATCTGAAAGTGTGCATGCTATGATCTCAATTCGTGTATATTTATGGAGGGCTGCTTTATACCCCAGTATGTGATCTATCATGGAGAATGTGCCATGTGCACTTGAAAAGAAGGTGAATTTCCTAACTTCAGGATGCAGAGTTCTAAATATATCTATCAACTCCATCTGTTTAAATGTGTCGTTCAGGTCTATTGTTTCTGTAGTGATTTTCTGCCTGGTTGATCTATCCATTGCAGTCAGTGGAGTATTAAAGTCCCCTGCAATTAGCACATTCTTATCAATGAGATTGATTCTGTCTGTGATTAATTGTTTTATGTATTTGGGCACTCCCAAATTTGTTACATAGATGTTTATAAAAGAAAAGATAAAAACCATATGATACTGGCGACAGATGTAGAAAAAACATTTGACAAAATACAGCACCCTTTCTTTATAAAATCCCTTGAGAAAGTCGGAATAGAAAGAACTTACCTAAACATTATAAAAGCGGTTTATGAAAAGTCCACAACTAATATCATTCTCAATGACGAAAAAACTGAGAACTTTCCCCCTGAGATCAGGAACATGGCAGGGGTGTCTACTCTTACCACTGGTGTTTAACATAGTGCTGGAAGTCCTAGCATCAGCAATCAGACAACAAAAAGAAATAAAAGGCATCAGAATTGGAAAAGAAGAGGTGAAACTTTCACTTTTCACAACAGACATGATATTCTACATGTAAAACCTGACAGACTCCACTGGAAGCCTACTAGAGATGATTCATATATTCCGCAAAGTCACAGGGTGCAAAATCAACCTACAGAAATCAGTTGCATTTTTATACACCAATAATGAAACAACAGAAAGAGAAATCAAGAAACTGATCCCATTCACAATTGCACTAAAAACAATAAAATACCTGGGAATAAAACTAACCAAGTTTGTAAATGACCTATATGATGAAAACTATAGAAAACTTATGAGGAAATTGAAGAAGACACAAAGAAATGAAAAACATTCCATGCTCATGGATTGGAAGAATAAACAGTGTGAAAATTTCATTATTACTCAAAGCAACCTGCACATTCAATGTGATCCCCATCAAAATTGCACCAGCATTCTTCTCAAAGCTAGAACTATCCTAAAATATGTATGGATCCACAAATACCCTGAATAGCCAAAGAAATACTGAAGAAGAAAACCAAAATGGGAGGCTTCACTATCCTAGAATTTAGCCTCTACTACAAAGCTGTCATCATCAAGACTCTATGGTATTGGCACAAAAACAGACACATAGACCAATGCAATAGGATAGAGAACCCAGAACTGGGCCCACAAATGTATGGCCAATTAATCTTTGACAAAACAGGAAAGAGTATCCAATGGAAAAAAGACAGACTCTTCAACAGGTGTTGCTGGGAGAACAGTACAGCAACTTGGAGAAGAATGAAACTAGACCACTTTCTTAATCTATACACAAAACATAACCTCAAAATTGATGTAGGACCTGAATGTGAGACAGGAAACCATCAAAACACAACAGGAGAAAGCAGTTTGGAAACAGCCTCCTTGATCTCCACCACAGCAATTTCCTACTGGACACATCCCCAGCAGCAAGGGAATCAAAAGCAAAAATGAACTATTGGGACCTCATCAAGATGAAAAGCTTCTGTACTGGGAAGGAAACAATAAAAAAAACTAATTGGCAACGAATCAAATGGGAAAAGATAGTTGTAAATGACATATCGGATAAATGGCTAGTATCTAAAATCTATAAGGAACACACCAAACTCCATATCTGAAAAACAAATAATCCAGTGAAAATAGGCAGAAGGCTGATCAGCACGGGAGTTTTGACCTGCTCCGTTTCCAACCTGTGCTGATTTACCCCTCCTCAGGCAACCTGGTGGCTCCCCTCTCCCGGGGGGTCACCATATTGATGCCGAACTTAGTGCAGACACCCGACCAGCATAGCGCACTACAGCCCAGAACTCCTGGGCTCAAGCGATCCTCCTGCCTTAGCCTCCTGAGTAGCTGGGAGTACAGGCGCGCACCACCATGCCCGGCAATCAGCGAGTATCTAAAATATACAAGGAACTCACCAAACTTCCCACCCACAAAACAAATAACCCAGTGAAGAAATGGGCAGAAGACATGAACAGACACTTCTCCAAAGAGGACATCCAGATGGCCTACAGGCACATGAAACGATGCTCAACATCACTCACCATCAGGGAAACACAAATCAAAACCACACTGAGATACCACCTCATGTCAGTCAGAGTGGCTAAAATAAACAAATCAAGAGACTATAGATGCTGGCGAGGGTGTGGAGAGACGGGCACCCTCCTTCACTGTTGGTGGGAATGTAAACTTGTGCAGCCACTCTGGAAAACAGTGTGGAGGTTCCTCAAAAAACTATTCATAGAACTCCCTTATGAACCAGCAATAGCACTGTTAGGGATTTTCCCAAGAGATACAGAAATGCTGATGCATAGGAGCACATGTACCCCAATGTTCATAGCAGCAATGTCAACAATAGCCAAAACAGGGAAAAAGCCTAAATGTCCATCACCTGATGAGTGGATCAAGAAGATGTGGTATATATACACAATGGAGTACTACATGGCAATGAGAAAGAATGAAATCTGGACGTTTGTAGCAATGTGGATGGAACTCGAGAGTACTGTGCTAAGTGAAATAGATACCATATGTATTCACTCATATGTGAAACAAAAGAAACTTAACAGGGGACCATAGGTGAGGGGAAGGGGGAAAAGAGTTAGGGAAAGAGAGGGAGGCACACCATAAGAGACTCTTAAATACTAAGAACAAACTGAGGGTTGATGGGTGGGGATAGGCGGGGAAATGGGTGATGGGCATGGAGGAAAGCACTTGTTGGGATGAACACTGGGTGTTATATGGAAACCAACTGGACAATACAGTATAATAAAAAGACTAAAAAATAGATTGATATAGATAGATGATAGATAGATAGATAGATAGATAGATAGATAGATAGATAGCCATACTGTTACTAGAAAACCTAGGATTGATAGCTTCTCTTTACAAGAGATTTATGAAAGCTATAAATTAGTTGAATTCAACATGAATTCACATCTAGGAAGGAAGAGAGGGAAGGGACAGGGAAAGGTAGAAGAGAAAGGGTATGAGCTATTCTGTCAGTAGACTGACTTAAGTCACCTCTTCTTTGCAATCCAAAAAAGCAACCTAATTTACACCTCCATACCTATTGGGCTCTAATATTAATCTCCATTATAAGGAAGTAGTAACTTCTTAAAACTATCCAATTCCACATCTTAAGATCAAAACAATAATGATAAACATGCAAAATCTTAATCCTTTGAGGAAGTAAACATATTTCTGCTATCACATTCTATTTATATTAGAACCCAGTATAATTGCTACTATTGTGGTGAATTATGTCTTTCTCTTAGTACATGTTTCTAAATTTCTAAATAAATATTTAATATAATATAATGGCTCAATTTATTGAAAATCAAAGCAAAGTGTTACAGTATATTTTTGTTTCATACATAAGAGCTGATAGCTTACATATATTTGGCTTAGTGTTTAGAACCTTACCCAAAACCTGTAACTGGATAAATTGTACTGTTCAGGCAAGAGAAAGGACGCAGACTATATCATCCTTGAAAGTACCAATTTTGAAGGAGGATTTTTTTTAGCTCAAAACAATTAAGACCCAGCAGATTCAGAACCTTATTATTTTGCTTTAAGTGCCTGAAAGAATTTGGATGGGAGTCTGCACCATTAAGAGAGCCGATATCACATATAACACTTTGTTTCAGAGA
Source organism: Suricata suricatta (assembly GCF_006229205.1). Lineage (NCBI taxonomy): Eukaryota > Metazoa > Chordata > Mammalia > Carnivora > Herpestidae > Suricata > Suricata suricatta. Next base: position 100,482,198 of record NC_043706.1, read on the forward strand.
GACTCCAACCACATGACAGGACACACATCTGTTTCCCAAGAGTATGCTCTTCTCATCTTCTTGTGAATTGTCTTCTTTCTCCTTGAATATTTTATCCCTGTTCCCCCTCTCCTCAGCTCCAGGTGATAGCTCAGCCTCAATTGTCGGATTGTTTTAGACTATTCATGACTTTGTGGAGCAGCCATACATATGTAACTAAATTTTTCTCCTGTTAATCTATTTTATGTCCATTAAGTTATTAGACCTTCCACAGAACCTAGAAGGGAGAAAGAAAAAGATTTTCACTCCCAATAAAGAATGAATCAACTCACCATACTAGTTCTTTGAAATGAAGAGTTAATTTCTGCTATAAATTCCAGTCAGAAGAATAGAATAATTGTGTTGCTGCTGATGGAGAAAAACAAAGAGAAGGAATAAATTTCCACAAGGAGATTTAATGATTCACCAATTAGCAGAGCTCCCAGAATCAAAAACTCAGGAGGAGGGATTAGGCAAATGTTGATCAGGAGAACAACCAATAATCTAGTGAAAAGCCCTAATACATTCACCACAAAGTAATTGATGATGAATTGTTCAAGCAGCTCGGTACTACTCAGAGCTGCTGGGCAGGGTTAGAAATCTCTGCTATTGAATCACACCAGAAAAATAAGGATACATTTACTTGCTATCCCATCGATGATACTCTAATGGCCATAGGTCAGGAGTATAATGGAATGAATTGCTTTTACTTCGATAGTAGTACTTTAATTACTTTAAATATTTGTGTTTTTTCTTATTAAACAGAATTGAGAATATGTGTAGTGTGAACAACTGAGAAGTTGAGAGAAGACATCCATATCTGCAAGGAGTAAAGACAATGTTTTGGAGGATTAAGCACTTTCACAAATTCGACAATATGCTTGACACAATTGTAATACTTACTTAACTACCGATCACCATGTACCTTCAATTATCCCCCATAATGTTGTCACTTTTGGCATGTTCTTCATACTACTATATCTCAGAGAGGGAAATAGAACCTGAGGTTGGTTCTTCCTGTTTTTCATGGGTTCCACGCTCTATCTAGTCAGTGTGTCTCCTAAATAGAATGGCCATAAAGGATAACAATTCTAAGGTTTATTCAATTTACCTCTACATGTACTTTGATTATTAACCTTATATGCTGCTTCTCCTCTATTATTTGTGCTCCTTGAATAACAAACATTTCTTTACATAAACGAAGATAAATGGCATCTATTGATGTCATAGTGGGCACACTGTCTGATTTGGAACTTGCCTCAAGTCCTTCCTAACACATCTCCTCTCACCCCTATTCAGTGACCATGTCACCAAGCAAAGGAAGCTTGTGTTTCTTAGTTAGAACTACCCTCAGTAACTTTGATATTCATGGTTTCATACCTTCTATTCTCACCCTTCATTAACGAAAAATTTGATCCAAATAATTCCTTTTATGGATAAATCATTACTGTTAGGAAAAGAAATGTTTAATGGGATAGAAATTGGACCTTGCAATTATTTAGACAACCTTTTTCTCACAGTGTTTTCTAAATTAAAACATAACACATTTCATGAAGCAAAAGTTGTTAATTGCTAGAAAGAAAGAATTATGACTCACTAAAACAAAGAAATTGAGGGCACTAAAGGTATTGTTATAGCAAATTTTAATTATAGGCTAACCATATAAGGGTGAAAAGAGGAAAATTAACCACTTAAGGGGTTTAAACACAACCTCTAACCTAATATTGATCCACCACAAAGCTATGTTGTCTTCATCTTTAATATAACACAAGAATTTAAAAGAATATCGGAATATGTCATCAAAGTGTGCATAATCCTGCAGATAGATTCTATAGAATTCATTCTAGTAGTGCACACACACACACACACATTAAATGAAAGAAAGCAAAAAAGCAGAACAACCACTTATTGGAAAATATTAGAATTCAAAGAATGTATAATATATTACCAAAAAAAGTCCAATTTTCAACAAAAGTACCATATGTTGAAAATCAGGAAGTGTAGCATATATTCAGGTAAAAAGAGCAATTAATAAAAAATCTCTCTTAATGGACCCACATACTGGGTTAGCAAACAAAACTGCTATAAAAAATGCCCATTTGTTGAGTCACTAGACTTAGCCTATGGCTTTGATCTGACAGAAGAAAAAATCATGGAACATGAAGATAGATTAATGGAGAAAAGAATTACAAAGAATGAAAAGAACAAAGAATAAAGAAAACTGAACATAACCTTAGAGAACTGTAGAACACATCAAGCATACCAACATATGTGCAAGAATGAGAGGAAAGAACAGAAAAAGTCTTTGGAGAAATTATGGTCAAGAATTTCCCAAGTTTTATGAAAACTCTTTTACACATCCATGAAACTCAACTAATAAGTAAGATAAACAAGAATAGGTAAAAAGCTAAGCATATCAGAGTTAACCGTTAAAACATAAGGTTTAGATTTGCTTCTTTTATTTCTGTGAAGCATGCTTTTGATATTTTGATGACTATTGCATTGAAACTGTAGATGGCTTTGGGTAATAAAGACATTTAGTGAAATTAAGTTTTCTAATCCATAAACACGAGATGTCTTTCCATTTGTTTGTGTCTTCTTTGATTTCTTTCAGCAAAGTTTTGTACTTTTCATTGTGTAGGTCTTTCACTTCCCTGGCTAAATTTACTAGGATTTTATTGTTTCTGATGCTACTATGAATGAGACACTTTTCTTTATTTCTCTTTTGGATGTTTCATTTTAACTGTAAAGAAATGAAACTGATTTCTGTATATTGATTTTGTGTCATGCAATATGACTCAGATGGATGATTTGTATAAATAGTATTATGATTGATTCTTTGGGACGTTCTATATATAAAATCATATCTTATGCAGAGATTGACTCTTTTACTTCTTACATTCTGAAGAGGTTGCCTTTTATTTTCCTGTTTTGCCTAATTGGTCTAGGTGGGACTACTAGTACCACAGGAGAGGTGAGAGTAGGCATCCAAGTCTTGCTCTTGATCTTGGAGGAAACGCTTTCACACCTACATCATTGAACATGATATTAGCTGTGGCTTGTCATATGTAGTCCTTATGTGGAGATATAATCCTACTTCACTCAATTTATTAAGTCTTTATAACATGAAAGATGCTGTATGTTATCAGTTGCATTCTTCTGTGTCTATAGAGATTGTTATGATATTATTTTTGATTTTATTGATACGTTACATTTATTAAGTTATATGTGTTGAAGAGAATTTGTATCCTAAATAAATCCTACTTGAACCAGGTCCAAGATACATTAATGTGTTCTTGAATTTTTTTTCATTTAATATTCTCCTCTTAGGCTTTCTTTCTTTTTTTTAAATAGTTTATTGTCAAATTGGTTTCCATAGAACACCCAGTGCTCTTCCTCACAAGTGCCCTCCTCTATTGCCACCATGTCTTTTGCCCCTCTCCCTCCCCCTTCAACCCTCGATTGAGGAAACTCCACACTGTTTTCCAGAGCGGCTGCACCAGTTTACATTGCCACCAACAGTGTAGAAGGGAGCCCGTCTGTCCACACCCTCTCCAACATCTGTAGTCTCTTGCTTTGTTCATTTTAGCCACTCTGACTGGTGTGAGG
>NC_043706.1:100485924-100487218 GCF_006229205.1 Suricata suricatta
GCACATGGCACATTCTCCAAGATAGACCACATGCTGGGACATAAAGCAGCCTTCCATAAATAGAAACAAATAGAGATCATACCATGCACACTTTCAGATTGCAATGCTATGAAACTTGAAATGAACCACAGGAAAAAGCCTGGAAAACTTCCAAAAATGTGGAGGTTAAAAACCACCCAATTAAAGAATGATTGCGTTAACCAGGCAATTAGAGAAGAAATTAAAAAATATATGGAAACCAACGAAAACGAAAATACAACAATCCAAAATCTCTGGGATGCAGCAAAGGCAGTCCTAAGAGGAAAGTATATTGTAATCCAGGCCAATCTCAACAAACTAGAAAAAGTGCAAATTCAAAATTTAACAGAGCACCTACTGGAACTAGAAGGGAAGCAGCAAGAGCACCCCAAACCCAGCAGAAGAAAAGAAATAATACAGATCAGGGAAGAAATAAACAATATAGAATCTAAAAGAACAGTCGAGTAGATCAATGAAACCAAGAGTTGGTTCTTCGAAAAAATAAACAAAATCGATAAACCTCTAGCCAGGCTCCTCAGAAAAAAAAGAGAGAGCACTCAGATAGACAAAATCATGAATGAAGAAGGATCCTTTACAACCAATCCCTTAGAAATACAAGCAATCAACAGAGATTACTATGAAAAACTATATGCCAACAAACTGGACAACACATAAGAGATGGACAAATTCCTAAATACACATGCACTACCAAAATTCAAACCGGAAGAGATAGAAAGCATGAATAGACCAATAATCAGTGAAGAAACTGAATGAGTTATCAAAAATCTCCCAACAAATAAGAGCCCAGGGCCAGATGGCTTCCCAGGGAATTTTTCCAGACATTTAAAGAAGAGCTCATACCCATTCTTCTCAAACTATACCAAAAAGTAGAAATAGAAGGAAAGCTTCCAAATTCATTCTACGAAGCCAGCATCACCTTAATACCCAAACCAGACAGGGACCTAGCCAAAAAAGAGAACTACAGACCAATATCCTTCATGAATACAGATGCAAAAATACTCAACAAGATACTAGCAAATCGAATTCAACAGCATATAAAAAGAATTATCCATCATGATCAAGTGGGATTCATTCCTGGGTTACAGGGATGGTTCAATATCCGCAAAGCCATCAATGTGATTCATCACATTAACAAAAGAAACGATAAAAACCATATGATCCTGTCGATAGATGCAGAAAAAGCATTTGACAAAATACAGCACCCTTTCTTAATAAAAACCCTTGAGAAATTCGGAATACAAGGAACTTACCTAAA
>NC_043706.1:100487318-100497408 GCF_006229205.1 Suricata suricatta
CTCTGTCTTCCTCTTCAGGAATTCCTATGAGCCGGAAGTTGTTCTGTTTGATTGTATCACTCAGGTCTCGAATTCTCCTTTCCTGCTCTTGGATTAATTTCTCTCTCTTTTTTTCAGCTTCCTCTTTTGCTATAACTATGTCTTCTAATTCACCTATTCTTCTCTCTGCCTCATCAATCCTTGAGGTGGCTGCCTCCAGTTTGTTATACACCTCACCTATAGCCTTTTTTAACTCATCAGTTGATTCTTTGATGCTTTTCTCGACTCGAGCGAATAATCTTATGACCAGCTTTTTAAAATCTTGATCTGATATGTTGTCTAGATCTGCCTTGAGCAGTTCTGTGGCTGTGACTTCCCCCTGGAAGTTCTTCAGGGGAGAGTGTCTTCGTTTTATCATTTTTGCTAGTTTTCTGTCTCTTGTCACCTTTAGAAAGCTCGTTGGGCTCTGTGCACCTATTAGTATTTCTCTGTTAAAGGAGGCTTATTGACTGTCCAGGGCCTGCCGTTTCAGGAGATATTCTCTTAATGATATCTCTCAGTTTCTCTTGTGCCCTTGAGTATTTTATTTCCCTACTCTGCAATATTTGGGACTCGCCTTCTTGCACAGTTTGGCTTGTTTCTTGGTGTAGTCTCATATATCCTTGAGGTTCTATTCCTTCTGGAGTTCGTATTTTCTCCTTCCGCTCTCGCAGATGAGCGTAATATTCTTCTCAGTTTGATAAATGGTACGGACGGAGTTTACAGAGCTCCCTTCCTCTCCGCCATCTTGGCTCCACCCTATAGTCTTCCTTCTTAAGAAGACTGGGTGAAGGGCAGAGAGAGGGGAGAGAGAGACAGAGACAGTGACGGAGACAGAGATAAAGTCCTAAGTAGGCTCCATGCTGACAGCATGGAGCCTAGCATGGGACTTAATCTTATGACTCTGGGGTCATGACCTGAGCTGAGATGAAGAGTCAGACACTTAGCAAGCTGAGTCACCCAGGGGCTTCAGTCACTTATGACTGAAATCCATTTTTTAAAATATACATAGCAGGGTGTGCCTACTTACTTTCGGTTTTACTTTGCTTGGAAAATCATCTTCCATCCCTTAATTTTTTACTTATGTATGCCTGTAAAGATGCTATAAGTCTTTTCAAGGCAACATATTATTAGGTCTTGTCTTTTGATCTCTCCAACTACTGTGTGCCTTATGGTTTGTAAGTTCATCCATTTACATTTAGGGTGATTATAAATATGTAAGGGTTAGGTAGTGGTGTCCTTTGATCTTTTACTTTCTAGTTATGGTTTTTTTTTTTTAATCTATATTCTTCCTTTTCCTTTTCTTTTTTTTCCCAGAAGTTTATTTATTTGTCTATTTATTTTGAGGGAAACAGAAAGAGTGTACAAGCAGGGGAATGTCACAGAGAAGGAGAGACAAAATCCCAAGTAGACTCTGTGCAATCAGGGCTGAGTCCAATGCAGGGTCCAAACTCAGGAACTGTGAGATCATGCACCATCAGCACATAGTCCCATGCGCTGCTTGAACTCAAAAGTGTGAGATCATGAATAGCCAATATTAAGTGTTGGACACTTAACCAACTGAACCACTCAGGCATCCCTAGACTCTTTCATTTTTATTCTTTTCCTATCTTTGCAAATTGATGGGGTTTATCGTTATTTCATTGGTGTTCCTTCTTTTAATGTTTTGTGCCTGATGTAGATTTTTGCTTCATGATTTTTTTTAATAGTATATTGTCAAATTGGTTTCCATAGAACACCCAGTGCTCTTTCTCACAAGTGGCCTCCTACATTATTACCACCTCCCTTCCCCTGCCCCCTCCCCCTTCAACACTCGGTTCATTTTCAGTATTCAATAGTCTCTCAGGTTTTGCATCCCTCTCTCTCCCCAACTCTCTTTCCCTCTTCCCCTCCCCCTGGTCCTCCATGAGGTTTCTCCTGTTCTCCTGTTAGATCTATGAGTTCAAACATATGGTTTCTGTCCTTCTCCGCCTGACTTTTTTTGCTTAGCATGACACCCTTGAGGTCCATCCACTTTCCTACAAATGGCCATATTTCATTCTTTGTCATTGCCATGTAACACTCCATTGTGTGTGTGTGTGTGTGTTTGTGTGTGTGTGTGTGTGTGTGTGTGTATCACATCTTCTTGATCCATGCATCAGGTGATGGACATTTAGGCTCTTTTCTTTTGCTTCATGATTAACTTGGGCCTTACATAAAATATGCTAGTACTTTTTCTTTTGTAGCAACTCATATTTATTTACCTATAATGGTTCCACCCTTTCCTTCTTTTTATGTTTTTGATGTCACAAATTACCACTTATGATGCTATGAATTCATTAACCAATTGTAATGCCTATTGTTACTTTGAGTGCTCACTTCCTTTAACCCTTTAACTTGCATTCTATAATTGTTTTACAAACTATTATTACACAGAGTAAATCTTCTAATTTTGACAGTCGAACCACCTTTATCAGAGTTTTGTGTGATTTCATTTGTTGTGTATCACTAGTACCTTTTCATTTCAGCTGGAAGAGCTCTTTCTGCAGTTTTATAAAGTTTATTTATTTTGAGAGAGAGACAGCATGAGCAGGGAGGAGCAGAGAGATAGGGAGAGCAAGAATCCCAAGCAGGCTTCACACTGTCAGCTCTGAACCTGACACAGGTCTTGACCTCATGAATCGTGAGATCATGACCTGAGCTGAGTCAAGTAAGCACCGCTTTTTTTGTGTTTCTTGCAAGGCAGGTCTAGTGATGGTAAATTCCCTTAGCTTCTGTTTGGGAAGGCATGTCTTTTCCTTCATATCTGACCATCTTTTGTGGATAGAGCATTGATGACTGGCTTGTTTATCTTTCAATACTTTGAACATGTCACTCCATTGTTTCCTGGCCTATAGAATTCTTGTTGAGAAATCTGCTAATATCTAAGTTGGGGCAGGGAGGAGTCCTCTGTGGGCTAATTCTTTTTCTCCACTGCATTCAGAATTCTTTCTCACTGGTTTTGGATGCTCATTATAATGTGCCACTGAGACAGTCTTTTTGCATTGAGATAATAAAGTGTTCTATTAGTTCTGTGGCCTTGTATGTTAATCCATCCCCAAGATTAGGAAGCTCTCAGCAAATTATATCTTTAAAGAAACTCTGCTCTCTTTCTTCTTCTGATAAACTCATTAGTCTCCTAGTGGCTTTTCTAATAGTCTGTTAACTTACATAAGGTTTCTTCCTTGTTCAAAATATTAGTTCTCTCTCCTGTTCCACTTGAAGCATGTCTAAAATTGTATCCTGCAAATAACTTATTCTCTCTTGCATCTTCCCTGTTATATTTCCTAATACATTTTTTGTCTCATTTATTGAGGCCCAATGCTCCAGAATTTGTTTGGTTATTTTTTATAAGTTCAGTCTCTTGATAAAGTACTCTTTCTGTTAACACATTTTATGCTTGAGTTCTCTGAACTGCCTTCTAAATTCCCTTGTGACTCATTCAATTCCTTCAAAAAAGCTGTTTTGAATTATATATCATTTAGATCACAATAGTTTTATCTTTGTGGTTGCTGAAATTAGCGTATGGAATGTGCCTTTGTCATCTCATTTCTTATATAAGAGAGGCTTTGTTTACTTTCTCTAACAAACAAATTGGCAATGGAAACTTACGTCGTTTCCCAGAAGTTCATGATATAGCACAATATTTTATTTTCTCTTTGCTGGGGCTGTTTTTCAGTGAAATTAATAGCACACCAAATATTCCTGGCATTAAGAAAAAAAGAAAAAGAAAAGAAAAAAATAGAAAAGTTAGTGGCAGAGGCTAGGGAGTTGTGGGCTTACCATTTGAATATTTGAGTGAGTCAAGGCCAGTGAGGTGGGTGGATAGGGTCTCAGAAGTCCCAGACTTCTTCCTTCAATCCCAAAGCAGACAGCAGGAAATGTCTTGCTTCAATTCTCTTTGTCAGCCTTCTTCTCTTTCTTTCTGTTGTCTCAGTCTCTGAGTTTACTCCTGAGAAATCCAGGGGCTCCTAATGAGCAACAAGTACCTCCAGCTGCACCTGAGCAGCCTGGAAGACTTCACTTATCAGCTTTGCCTTTCACCTCTTCTGTTCCTCTGCCAGTACCAGCACTGCCGCTGCAGCTGCTGCACCTCCCTTGACCCCATAGTCTTTCTGGGTCTCAATCCACCAACTTTTGAATGCAGCGAGATGATCTTTAATATCCTTGTATCCTCTGTAGAGGCACTTTTATTCAGTGATGAATGTCCTGTTAGACGTAAATGGAAGGGAGGAGAAAAATGAACAATTTATACTGCAAAGATGCTGATGCTACCCCCATTAGTCTTCTTTCAATAGAGTTGAATGACAGATGTTAAATAAGGACTCTCTTCTGTCTGGAGTTTTACGAAAGAGGGACTGAGATGAGGTTTAAGTACAGTACAATTGTCATCTGGAAAGAGCAGGCAAAAAGGAAATTGCAGGCAAAGAACATAAGAATGGGCAGGTTCCAAGGAACAAGCACAGGTGGTTGTTTTTCTCTACAACTATATTACAAATACTGTGACAGTGAGAAGCATACCAGGGAGGCCATGACTTCATTTGAGATCAGTTGTTTCCAGGGGAGCTTAAAATACATCATAGCTGCCCAAGCTCATTTAATATCCTAGGATCAAAACTCTATCACTCCGGTTTTGTTTCTAGGATGATGGCATATACCCCCTTCAGCCCATCTTTCATGCATCCCTAAATTTGGACAAGTACAAAAACCCCTACAACTAGCTATAGATACCAAAGAGTCTATTGGAGATGAAACTTGAACAAGTGGCTGATATAGGGAATAAAATTTACAGTTTTTATATTATTTCTATGTCTTCTGTTTCTGCAACAGTTTTTTATCCCTTTAGGTCTGTCTTCACATGGGAAAATATCTAGGATCCCTGGCTTCTTCCAACCTGATATATAGTGGAAAGGTAAAATGCTCACACATACTTCTAGAATACACCCAGGACCAGCTCCCTAGCACTGCATGGGGTCTGTGGATAGCCAAGGGCCCTAGTAAACACCCATCCTGCCAAATGTGCCCTCAGTAGGTTTTGCTCTAGTGCTGTTCTGCCATTGGTTCATCAGTCTGTATAAGTGAAATCATTTCATAAGACGTTTTACTTCGGGTTCTCCCAGGACACACACTGAGATTTGCATGAGGACTAGGAAGTGCCCAGATGAACAATACCTGTGAGGGAGGGAAGGCAGGTGCTCTGGGCAGAGGGAGAAGTTGAACTGCAATGCAATAGCTTTTCATAAGACCACTAAACCCAACCATTACCTCCCCAAACGCACATCGTCACTTTGTGGGGTAGGATTTAAACATTTGAATTTGGGGAGACACAAATATTCAACTCATGGCAGTACACATTTTCCTTATAAGTTCATGGTATGAGGCAGGAGGAAATGGTGGAGTGGGAAATGTGGGCTGTTTTGTAGACAAAGCCTTGTGAACAACATTGACGATAACTCACCAATTTCAAAATATTTTTGCTAATTTCCTTCTTAAATAAAATTTTCATGCTCAGGAAGTGTTGCAATCCCTTCCTTACAGATGAGGAATTTGAGGGTCAGAGATTAAGTGAATGATTGGAAACTCTCAGTTAGTAGGAGAGCCGATTATTCCAGTTCTCACCTTTTCACCAGAGTCATCTCTTTTAATTTCATACTACCCAAAAGATTAAGTTTCTGAGGTGAACTAAAATATTAAGTGCTAAATATGAAATTTTCACTTTTCCCTATATGGTCAAGTTCTATGGGGCTGGTTCAATATGTGCTGTTTCATTATCAAAGGAGCACCAATGTCAGACAGAAATCCAAAGCTCCTTTTATAGAAACTACACCAGCATAAGGGTACTATTAATCTCAAAAGAATCTCATAAAACTAGTTGATAATAGTAGGTTGATAATAAAAGACACAGAAATGCAGATCTTTTAGAAATAACCTAACTCTCTTTTAATGTTATATTCAATGACCTTAACCTCAACATTTACCTTTTCAAACAAACACCTTTAGTAACGGATCCTAATATTGTAAGCCCCTTTAGACAAAGAGAGATGGATCTCCTTGAATTTTGAAAAAAACGAAATCTAAATTTCATAAGATACTTCCAAATTCATATCAATAAATTCTTTCAAAAACATTATTCCAAGTGTATAGGTGGAAATTATTCAGGATTCAAACTCTCTGAGCAGTCTGAGTTCCATACAAATCAAACTATTAAGATACCACTACATCTGGAGTGTAAATCTTTTTATTTTAGTGATTTAATTGCATTTAGATAGGTTTGGACAAGTAAGGTGCAACCAATGTCTTATTTAACATTTTGTGCTTGTGACACTAACCACAATCTAGTAATTTCCAGGCCTTTAATTGCTTTAGCTTAACTATATGCTTGAGGAAATAATATGGCTTCATTCTAATTGTCTACTGAGCACCTTTATTTACATAAAGAAGCCCTCATTGGCTAAGACTAAGCTAAGCTTAATGAACTGAACTAACCACACGATTCCACCTTAAGGCCTTCTATCTAATATTCTTAGGATGGAGGCCAGAGAACCCTGAAAGCCTTTTGGAACTACCAAGGACTGCTGTAAGTTGAGTGGGACAATGATCTTGGATGTAAATTTTGAAAAGGCACTCAATTCAGTTATTAACTTACATAATATTTGAATGCATTTATAAAAGTTTAAGAAAAACCTATGGCAAATGAAATATCCAAATTTTTAAATATTACCATGTTTCCCATTTATCTAGGTGTCAAGATGGCTGTGCTCAGTACTGTGATTTAAAATTTTAATTTCAAATCCCTCTACAATATTCTTGAAACTCTTCCAGCCCTTTCTCATTGTGTTATTAATGGAGACTGCACTTAAATCACATGTTCTCAACTCACCTCACTCCTTTCTTTCAAAGTGTGTTGCTTAGAATAGGCATATATATATCTATATATTCCTACTCTATGTAGCATTTGTAAAAAACTTTCCTTTACCATGGTCTGTTGGAAAACAGGTCTGCATTTTGATCACTTCAGTGTCTACCCAAAAGATATAAAAATATATGTGCCTTCAAAGACTTGTTCATAGCAGTATTATTCATAGTAGCCAAAAGTGGAAACCATTCACATGTCTACCAACTAGTAAATACAAAATATGTGGAATACAATACAGTTTAGGAATAAAAAGGAACCCCATTTAATACATGATACAAAAGGAATGAAGGTCCACATCCAGTGTAGACAAAAGAATAAAGGCTGAATATGATTTAGTATGTGCTTGGGTCTGGAGCAGGGGTACCGAAATGCATTGCCTAAGGACACAATGGACTTTGTGGGAAGTCGATGGACTTGTTCTAAAACTGTACTGTGGTTATTGTTGCACAATATAAATTACTAAGAATTAGGAGGTCATGCACCTAAAACGGCATAATTTTATGGTATATAAATAATCCCTCAACAAAGCTGTCAAAAAAGAGCTTAGAGAAAGCCTATCTGTTTTGCAACTCAGAACATTACAACCTTTCGTTATTGTTCCTATGGTCCCTAATTCAGATCAAGATTCGGAAGTAAATTCCCTCTTGCCTTTTACTCCCAAACGCAAGTAGAGTAGAAAGTAAGAGAGTTTACTTCAGCTCATGATTCTCACTAACTGAAAAATGTGCACAATAGCCAAGAGTTCTCTTACAAATATTTCATTTCATTTTTTATTTGTTAATGTTTCTTTATATTTAAGAGACAGAGAGACAGACCATCAGGGGGAAGAGTGGCAGAAAGAGACAGAGATACAGAATCTGAAGCAGGCTCCAAGCTCTGAGCTGTCAGCACAGAGTCCGACCTGTGGCTTGAACCAACTAACAATGAGATCATGACATAAGCTAAAGTTGACGTTTAACCAACTGAGCTGCCCAGGGGCCCCACAAACATTTGACTTCTTAATAGATTATCCATTTCTTATATTTTTCTCTCATAGTCCTCAAAGGAAGGTAAAAAAAAAAGGTTAATTGGATACAGTGATGAAGAATAAGTAACAATCTCATAGAAATAAGAGGAAATTTTAATTGGCTCAATTATTTTTTAGGCATATAATTTATTGTCAAATTGGCTTACATGAAACACCCACTGCTCATTCCAAGAAGACCCCTCCTCAATTCTGATCACCCATTTTCCCCTCTTCTCCAGCCCCCCATCCACCCTCAGTTTGAACTAAGAGTCTCTTGTATTTACCTCCAGCCCTCTGTTGGTAACCATTTTCCCCCCATCCCTTCCCCCATGGTCTGTTAACGTTCTCAGGATCCCCATATCAGTGAAAACATATGATATCTGTTCTTCTCTGGCTGACGTATTTCACTCAGCATAATACCTTCCAGTTCCATCCACATTGCTGTAAATGGCATGATTTCATTCTTTCTAATTGCCAAGTAGTATTCCATTGTATATATAAGCCACATCTTCTTGTTCCATTCATCAGTTGATGGACATTTAGGCTTTTGCCATCATTTGGTTATAGTTGAGAGCGCTGCCCAAAGCATTGGGGTACACCTGCCCTTATGCGTCAGTACTTCTGTATTCCTTGGGTAAATTCCTATTAGTGCTATTGCTAGGTCATAAGATAGTTCTATTTTTATTATTTTGAGGAACCTCCATGCTGTTTTTAGAGCGACAGCACTAGTTTGCATTTCTACCAACAGTGCAAGAGGGTTCCCATTTCTCCACATCCTCGCCAGCTTCATCATCTACTGATTTGCTCATTTTAGCCATTCTGACTGGTGTGAGGTGGTATTTCAGTGTGCCTTTGATTTGCATTTCCCTGATGATGAGTGACATTGAGCATTATTTCATATGTCTGTAGGCCATCTGGATGTCTATTTCGGTAAAGTGTCTATTCATGTTTTGTGCCCATTTCTTCAGTGGATTATTTGTTTTTTGGGTGTTGAGTTTGGTAAGCTCTTTATATATTTTGGATACTAGCCCTTTATCCTATTGGTGACTTACAGCTATCTTTTCCCATTCCATCGGCTGCCTTTTATTTTTCTTGATTTTTTTCTTTGCAGTGCAGATTTTGATCTTGGTGAGGTCACAATAGTTCATTTTAGCTTTTTAATACCCTTGCTTTTGGAGATGTGTTGAGCAAGAAATTACTGTGACTGAGGTCAAAGAGGTTGTTGCTTACTTGCCCCTCTAGGGTTTTGATGGTTTCTGTCTCACAGTTAGGTTCTTCATCCATTTTGAGTTTATTTTTGTGTATAGTGTAAGAAAGTGGTACAGGGTCATTCTTCTGCATGTTGCTGTCCAGATCTCCCAGTACCATTTGCTAAAGAGAGTATATTTTTTTCCATTAGATGCTCTTTCCTGCTTTATTGAAGATTAGTTGGCCATTCATTTGTGGGTCCAATTCTGGGTTCTCTATTCTATAACATTGGTCTATGTGTTTGTTTTTGTGTAATACAATAATGTCTTGATGATTACAGACTTATAGTGGAGGCTAATGTCTGGGATGGTGATGCCTCCCACTTTGGTTTTCTTCTTCAATATTCCTCTGGATATTCGGGGTCTTTTGTGTTTCCATAAAAATTTTAGGATTGTTTTTTCTAGCTCTGAGAAGAATGCCAGTGTGATTTTGATTGGGATTGCATTGAATGTGTAGATTTCTTTGAGTAGTATTGATATATTTTTTTAATATTTTATTGTCAAATTGTTTTCCATACAACACCCAGTACTCTTCCCCTCAAGTGCCCTCCACCATCACCACCACCTCTCTTCCCCCATCCCCCCTCGCCCCCAACCCTCAGTTCATTCTCAGCATTCAATAGTCTCTCAAGTTCTGCATCCCTCTCTCTCCCCAACTCTCTCTCCCTCCTCTGTTCCCCCTGGTTCTCCATTAGGTCTCTTTTGTTTTCCTGCTAGACCTATGAGTGCAAACATATGGTTTCTGTCCTTCTCTGCCTGGCTTACTTCACTCAGCATGACACCCTCAAGGTCCATCCACTTTCCTACGAAGGGCCATATGCCATTCCCTCTCATTGTCATGTAGTACTCCATCGTGAATATATACCACATCTTCTTGATCCATTC
>NC_043706.1:100497508-100506894 GCF_006229205.1 Suricata suricatta
GTTCCGACTCTGTCTCTTCCCTTTGTCTCCCGGGCGCCCGGCACTTGCCCCACGTTGGGCTGGGGATCTTACCTCCCCTGCCCGTCCGGCTGGCCCGTCCTCGGATCTCCCCCGTTCGCCCCCACTCACTCAGGTATCCTTGAGGTTCTATTCCTTCCGGAGTTCGTATTTTCTCCTTCCGCTCTCTCAGTTGAACGTAATATCCTTCTCAGTTCGAAAAACGGTGTGGAGGGAGTTTACAGAGCTCCCTTCCTCTCCGCCATCTTGGCTCCACCCGTATTGATATTTTAACAATAATTATTCTTTTGATCCATGAGTGAGTAATGTTTTTCCATTTCTTTGTGTCTTCTTCCATGTCCTCTGTAAGTTGCCATGGTTTTCAGCATCTTTAATATCTTTGGTTAGGTTTATTCCTAGATATTGTATCGTTCGTGGTGCAATTGTGAATGGGATCAATTTCTTGATTTCTCTTTCTGTGGCTTCATTCATGGTGTCTAGAAATGCACCCGATTTCTGTGCATTGGTTTTGTACCCTACAACTTGGCTGAATGCATGTATCAGTTCCAGCAGTCTTTTGGGTTTTCCATGTAGAGTATCATGTCTTCTGTGAAAAGTGAAAATTTGATTTCTTCTTTGCCAATTTGGATGCCTTTTATATCATCCTGTTTTCTGATTGTTGATGCTAGGACTTCCAACACCATGTTAAGCAAAAATGATGAGAATGGACATCTCTGTTGATTTCTTGATCTCAGGGAAAAAGCTCTCAGCTTTTCCCCACTAAGGATGATATGAGCTGTGGGCTTTTCATAAATGGCTTTTATAATGTTTATGTATGTTTCTTCTATCCTGACTTTCTTGAGGGTTTTTTAATAAGAAAGGATGTTGTATTTTGTGAAATGCTTTTTCTTCATCATTGACAGGATCATATGGTTCTTATTGTTTCTTTTATTAATGTGATGCATCAAATTGATTGTTTTGTGAATATTGAGGCAGCCCTGTGGCCCAGGAATGAATCCCACTTTATCATTGTGGATAATTTTTTTCATATGTTGTTGAATTCGATTTGCTAGTATCTTTACTGCAATGGCCACTTCATTCTAAAAGTAGGGACCAAAAATCAATAGAGATATCAGACATTGTTTGTTAAGAAATTGTCCTATTTACTAGACTGAGGTGAAGAGTTTAAATTTCATTGTGTAAATATCTCTGAATAATCTTGTGTTTTCAATACAGAATCTGTGGGATTCAGTTGATGAAAATTTACTGAGGAAATCTTTAGAAGAATTTTGGATATTACAATTCATTGGAAAGCTTAATGTAAAAAATGAGTATCCCTTTTATCATATTGTAGGGAAATTATGGAATTAGATATAGGGCCAGACTCTTGGGAAGAAGTAGTGCTTCCATCCAACCTATACTGAGTATGTATTTGGAAATGGCTAACTTACATAATTACCATGTGTAAATCTTAGAGTGAATTAGTGTCACTCTGACTTTTTAATGATGTGTTGAGGGATTTGTTAGGAAAGAGGATGTAACACTGCAAATATTAAGAAAGTTAATCAAATTTTGGCAAATGTTGAGAGGAAAATGTGCAGAACACAAATATGGGAGTAATGGCTAATTGGCCACTTACCACAATATCCTCAGATGATGTGATCTTATTAGAAGATGAGAATTGAAGATTGTGCTTATTTATTATGCCCAATGTGTAGGAAGAATCTGATGAGAAGAGCTAAGTACTTCCATTTTGAAAGGCTAAAGAGAAACACACTGCCCAGTCTCTTTGTAGAATGGATATAAGCCAGACAGACTTTAGTTATGTTAAACTGAATATTCTATTTCAAACCAATTCAGTCTTTAAATGCAAACTAAGTGCTAAGAGAAGAATATTAAGGATTTTTCATTTCTAGAATCAGAGTATTAACACTAAATATTTGCCCAAGGGAAATTTTGTTTCCTCTCTATACTTCTTGTTTCTCAGTTGTGAAACATCACCTACCTTATAAGGGGTTTGTTAATAATAAAGGAGATAATACATATGTAAATCTAAAGTCAATATCTTATAAAGATAGATATAAATAAATTTATGTATCACAAGATTTCCTTCATTCTGCAACATACAAGCCCTTGTCTGACAAGAAATAAGCACCAAAGTGGAGAAAAGAATGTTTCTAGAGATACATAATCACCACTAAACCAATAGCTATGAATGTTATGAATGCTTGGGAAAAAAATATTCAGAAAGGCCACAGTGGTGTAGCAGGATCCAAGAAGGATCAGGTCCCTTTATATCCTTGTTTAAATCTTCAGCTTAAGAAACAAATTAGTGTGTTTTTTAAGAAAGATGAAAGAATGATGGCTAAATTGAAGTAAAGGCAAGTGAGGCAGCCAGTAACCCCAAGTTGGGCACAAACACAGGGAGATGTATCATATGATTACCAGCTTGCAGAATCTGATGGTGGCAGCGTCCACACCCCTGTGGGCCCAGACTGACAACATTGCTTCCACTCAGCCGGCCTTTCTACGAGAAACTCAGATGATGCATGAGCAGACAAAAACCCACGAGCAAAAGAGAAGTTAGAAAATGTAACTCAAGAATATTCTCCTCCTTATAGCTGTAGATGCCAACTGCACATGCTTAGATAAAACTTCATAGGAAATGAGCAAGGCTTGTATAAGGACCATGTATCTTTATTAAATGACCCAAAGGAAAGCACAAGGAAATAGTGAGTGTACAATACCTCTAAATAGAACCACTCAATTAGTGGTGATGTCAGATTTTAAATGACTCTTTATGTGCGTTGCCTAGGTGGCTCAGTCTGTTAAGCGTCATACTTCGGCTCAGGTCATGATTTCGCAGTCTGTGATTTGAAGCCCCACATCAGACTCTGTGCTGTCAGCACAGAGCCAGCTTTCTATCTTCTGCGTGCCTCTCCACCTTTCTTTTTCTGCCCCTCCCACTACTTGCAAACTCTCTCTCTCTCAGAAATAAATATATATGAATAAGTAAATCAATGACTCTTTAAAAGTAAAGGCATATTTAGAAGACTTCCAACACAACTCCTCAAGATGGCTTATTAAATTACATAAGAAAATATGGCATGAATATGGTCATGAAAAAGAAAAGTATATGAACAGAAAAACATGTCATTTACATAGGTCAATTATATGTAATAAGTACATATAATTTTTTAAAACAAAATAATATCTATTTTAATTTGTAGGAAAATTGATGGCTATTTAATAAAGGATAACAATTGGTTATCTTTGGAAAAAATAGTCCTCATACACCAAATGATGGATATTCAGATTAAATAAAGATAGGAGTTATGAATACATGAATATTCTTGTGACAGCAACACTCTAAGTTTCGTGCAAGACCTAGAAGCCATATAGTTGACTCCTTTGATTACCTCCAAAGTAAGACCTTCAATATGAAGAAAGACTATATGTAGTTTTTTATACATGGCAAGGTTTCTATTTTAAGATGCCAAATTGATCCCATATTATGACCTCTTTGTTGCTCAAGAAGTTTAGAATTTCTGAATGTAAAATAAAATCGATTTCATAATTATATGCCAAAACAAAGGGCAGAATCCTCTCCTGATCAGAAACTGAGGAATCCCAGCAAATGAAAAACAGGCCCTAGACCGCAAATGATGTGCAGGCACATATTCATATTTATTAATCACTGAGGTTTTTCAATAATGAGCCAATGACAGTCAAAGATGAAAATGTATGATTCAATGTATTTCCTTCTGAAAGTGCTTTATTAAAATAGTTGTGCATTACTTAGAATTCTATTCTTCATTCATATCCCAGATGAACTTCAAGGGAAAATCTTTCATCTCCCTTTGGAAAATCTTGTCAAACCTTTCATTCTGCTCAACAGTCATGTGATTTTTCCAGTCTCCAATGGTACCTGGGAGGAAAAGCAAAGAAATTGCCTCCATGGAGGTTCTGGGACAAGGGAGTGTGTGCCTTAGTGTTGGGAGAGACACTGTTGTTTGCACGTCCTCTTTCCTTCTTACTAAAGCCCCAGGTGCTCCTGCACATGACCATGTCCTTCCTCTCCCACCTAATGCCAAGGGGATATACAAACTCATCATGGCAATTATATTGTAGTTTAAGATAATTAGCCCAACTCCTGCACCATCAGCCACCTGGAAAAGGAGAACTTCCTGCATCTTGTTTACTATTTTATTCCAAGCTAGCATGGGCTACTTTAGTTTACAGAAGTCCTTTTTCTTTAAAAAAATTTTTTTTACATTTATTTATTTTTTGAGAGATAGAATGAGACAGAGCATGAATGGGGAGGGTCAAAGAGAGAAAGGGACACAGAATTTGAAGCAGGCTTCAGCTCTGAGCAAGCATTCAGCACAGAGCCCGACGAAGGGCTTGGACCCACCAGCCATGAGATCAATACCTGAGCCGATGTTGGATTCTTAACCGACTGAGTCACTCAGGAGTCCTTCAAAAATTCCAATGTCACAGGTTCCCAGAGGGCTCAGTCAGTTAAGAGGCAGACTTGGGCTCACGTCATGATCTTATGGTTCATGAGTTTGAGCCCTGCGCTGGGCTCTGTGCTGACAGCTCAGAGCCGGAAGCCTGGTTTGTATTTTGTATTTTGTGTCTCCCTCTCCCTGTTCTTCCCCTGCTCATACTCTGTCTCTTTCTCTTTATAAATAAATTAACGTTAAAAAATTTTTTTATTCCAAAATCATATTTCCTCGTGCAAATATTTACTGATGGGGACACAGATGTTCAGACAGGTTTTTAAAATATAACCCAAGCTTCTGTAGTTTGAAATGGCTCACCTGTAATTATTCCATCTGTACCTAGTATAGGGTTACAACAGTTTTATGTTACATTTATTAGAGACACAGAGTTGTGTCTATAAATAGTGGTAATAGAAGGAGAGGCGATAAATGAAACACTGATTGTAAAACAACTCTAAACGATAAACAAATAACTGAAAAAAACTGAAACACTAATAAAACTGAAACACAAACAAAACGGTGTAGGAGTGATGAAGCCACTATCAATAATGTTCCAATAGATAACATAAGAGAAAAATATGTGTCTGCAGAAGAAACATATGGGAGTGTGCTTTACTTTTAAAGGAAAGTTGGCTCCTCCTACATGTCTTCTTAGCCACTTCCGTCTCTCATTTTCAGGTAGGTTAAAGATGTTAAAAAAGGAAAAATTTTTTTCAAGGGAAAACAAATTTGAAGTGCAATGATAATGGCAGTCCAGAAGCTTTGTGGCATCTACTACATCTGAGGGTGTGTTGAACATGATGGGAAGAAAATGCCTCCACTTCAGATTGGCCTAGTTACCAGTGTGTCACATATTTTTTAACTGAATAGGTAAAGACAAATGAAGAGATCAAGTGAAGGAAATATTAAGAGAAATCAAAGCCAGTATTTATTACTACTTGAGAAAAAGGCATAGAACCTGATGATTAATTACAAAATTCTGTATTAAAGATGTTCCATGTACTAAAAAAGAAGATCAAAATATAATTTAGATTATTTTATAAAGTAATAAAAATATTTTACATGTTGAAATTTATCATTAACATGAAGGAGTCATTCACTCATCAGAGGTATGTGATATTGTGTTAAATGAGAGAAAACTATACATGATTATGAGGGTTACTAGTGGACACTTGATAGCCTTGCATAATAATAAAGATCAGTTATGTGTTTGCTACCTCAGCTCTGGGGGAGTTCAGTTATAAGTCACAGAGATGGAAGAGCAGCCAGTGATGGCCAACTTCCCCACCATTACCGCATCATCACATGCTGAGCCTATGCTAATTGGGGGAAACAGTCTAACAGTAAACAAAGAACCATTTTGTGGCAGACATTGTGCTGGCACTGGTAGATTTCCAGGGGCCATGGAGAAGGCTTTCTCATTTTAGGTTATTCCTCAGATACATTCAGACACAAAATTACATAGTCTTGAAGAACACCAAGTAGAAATCATGGGAAATCATCTGTCTAGAGAAGGGAAGTGGGCCATAAGGGCCCTTGTTAGGAAAGTCAGTCAGGAAGCTTAGAAGCTACAATTTCTCTCATAAATACCATTGTTCAAGACATTCATTCACTTTTCAACCTCACCTTTGCGAAGGAAATGGCCATTTGTTGGTATCCCAACAATCTCCATTATACTGTCATAATTTGCTCGTGGATCAGACTTCATGTTCTCAAACATGGCCTGTGTCACCACAGCGTCCATGTCCTCATCAATTAATTCCTTCCCCAGATATTTGCAGACTTTTACTATAGAACCTCTGAAATTCTGAAATAAATCACGGTATGATAAATTATGCATGTTATCACAAAGAAGACTGATACAAGTGTTACAGATTAAATATCATTATGGGAATGAAAATTGTAGGTGCTTAGGTTGCTTAGAGAGTGGAGTTGTGCCTTGAGATGTAACTTTTTAATTTCCTTTGGATAAGTTACCACCACATGTGCATTGTTTTGGAGCACATCTGGGTTCTTTCAGGGAAAAAATCATACTTCTTTCTATCTGTGTTAACTCAACAGGTATTTGGGAAGTAGCTACTATATGTCAGACACTTCCCTGCATGATGGTGCAAATGACCAGAGGCACTACTGGGAGTCAGCGCTGGGAATTCAGGACAAGGATCTTTGAGAGAAAGTAATTCTGTAACAGAATCCAAAGAATGTTTCAACAAAGATGAGAAATTTGTTCTGGGAATTAAGGCAAAACATGAATTTTCTAGATAGACAAACTATAGAGATGGAGTCTAGGGAAATGAAAGAATATCTGTAACATTGTGCTTCTATGAAGGTGTGAAACATCAGGTCACAGGCCAGAAGATCAGTTTTTCTAGAGGTACTGGGAAGAGGTTGGATCAGCATATTGGAGATGAAGATAGAGACAAGAGTGGGGCCATATTGTTAGGAAGGTTTCAAGTCCAGCCAGATACTGAATCTCTATTTGTACGTGATAGGGACTCAACAAAAGAGTCTAAGCTTGGTATCATGCCCTTGGCCAGGTGTAACAGACTAGTGACAAATACTCAGGATAGGAGAGCCCTTAGGAGAGCTTGCCTCTCAGCTCTTTCTCATCTCGCCTGCTAAGAGTTCACTTGGTGGTGTTTTGGCACTTGTGCCCAGCCCTGCTTCAGTAATCATCCTGATTTATCCATGATCCTAGAGCAATTCTTTTCTCTCTATAAGAGATTATCCTCGACTGCGCACATGACCCAACTTTGGCATGGAAACAGAGAGAGGAAGTCAAGGGGCTCCTGGGTGGTTGAGTTACTTAAGTGCCACTCTGGATTTCAGCTCGGGTCATGATCTCAATGGTCATGACTGAGTTGAGCCTGCTACGGATAATCTCTCTCCATCTTTCTATTTCCTTCTCCTGTTTATGTGCTTGTCTCACTTTCATTCTCTCTCTCTCTCTCTTTCTCTCTCTCTCTCTCTCTCTCTCTCTCTCTCTCTCTCTCTCTCACACACACACACACACACACACACACACACACACAACCAAAAAGAGAGAGGAAGTCAAAGAGAAGTTTCTATGAGTGATTTTCTCCCCTAGAGAATATGCAGAAACAAAGCAAGGCAAGAAAGCTCCTGAATTCTAGTTCCCTCTCTTTCTTATTTACCCGCTATCATCTGAGGACGCAACTGTGAAGATACAACAACTGTCTCATCACCATGAGGGGAGACATCCTTGCCACACCAAGTATGATAGAAAAGAAAGACAGACAATGCTGGACATGCTTGCCTGCTTAGGAGCAACACTCAGCATAAGGATAGCCTGCTTCTGGTATTCAGTCAATAACTATTAGAAGTTCCTCCATTTTAAACCAATTAGAGGTGACCTTACTGGGCCCTGAGTTATATCCAACCATACCAATGCATTTTCATTTAATTTTTCATGCAATTCTTAATCTTCCAGTATGCAGAGTTACAGCCAAGAGTAATGACCATAATATTTACAATGTTAGTAGAATGAATACTGCAGAAAATAGATTTGAAAATCCATGAAATGAGACCAATAATCTGACTCAAAATAATGAAACACATTCACACTGACACATATAAACATATTTCTTAACACAGAGACAAATTGTGAAAAGAAACCTTCAATATTAGTTTTGTTGAAAACCTGGTAATGTAAGCACAGACGTGATATGGGGAAAATGTTTCCTGGTACAAAATCTGGGCTCTCAGAATTGATATCATCCTTTGGGTGTTCTAGGGATGAACAATCAATTCATTTGGCCAGGCTGGCTTACACCTTCAGCAAAGACACTAATGTCATGTTTCTCACCTTCTTCATCTCCTCATATATCATGAACTGAATGTTGAAGAGGCTTTTGTGCTCATACCAACCTTTGATGTGGTCAAACCAAAGGCTTCCTATCACTGTGGGAAGAATGGAACATCATTTAATAAATAGATTGAACACATTGAAAGGCAGCTACAGTCTTAAGAGATGCACGTATTTTTAGTAACAATGAAGGAAAGGAAAGTGTGCTGCTAGATTCCAGATTTCCCCTAGCACGTGGTATGGGAGAATCATCCAGATTCCACAAGGAAACAATTACCTGAATGCAAGGAGAAATTAGTCTCTTAAAATGCATCTCAAATAGACAGAAAATCAATTTACCATGTTCTTAAAAAAACCAAAAAGGAAAATGGCAGAAAGAATCATCTCCTTCACTCTCCTCCTGGTCTTCCCAAGGATATAGAGTTACTTCTTGGATGCACGGAACATGTGGACTCCCTGAAGAGTCACTTCAGCGCAGGAGAATGCATTTAGAGCTAAACTTAGCTATCTTGTTCCAGATCATCATCTCTGTGTCAGCAGGCCTGGCTCCTGCTCTACCAGCTACAGTGGTTCTTCAGAATGTGGGGGCGGCCTGGTTGGCTCAGTTCATAGAGTATACAACTTTTGATCTCAAGGTTGTGAATTGGGTTCTATACTGGGTGTAGTGATTATTTTAAAAAAAATGGAGGAAGGAAGGAAGGAAGGAAAGAAGAAAAAAAGAAAGAAAGAAAGAAAGAAAAGAAAGAAAGAAAGGAAGGAAGAAAGGAAGAAAACGAATGTGAACAGAACTTTGTCAAATAGAACCTCCTGGGAAGAGCCACTTGCAATATGCGGTGCAAAGCTCCAGCTCTATGGTCTGACCTGAGATGCTTCTCACTGAGCTAGAACAGGAACCTCCATGCTGATGAATCCCTCTCTTCCTGGTTAAATGTAAATACATCTTGGTGACATGACTTTGTAATCTTGACAGTCTCCTGAGAGGAAGCCAGGGGAAGGATAATTTGTGTCCTGAGAGGAAGCCAGGGGAAGGATAATTTGTAACAATGGCAGGACATGGT
>NC_043706.1:100506994-100508709 GCF_006229205.1 Suricata suricatta
ACCTGAGATGCTTCTCACTGAGCTAGAACAGGAACCTCCATGCTGATGAATCCCTCTCTTCCTGGTTAAATGTAAATACATCTTGGTGACATGACTTTGTAATCTTGACAGTCTCCTGAGAGGAAGCCAGGGGAAGGATAATTTGTGTCCTGAGAGGAAGCCAGGGGAAGGATAATTTGTAACAATGGCAGGACATGGTTATCTAGGACAACCCTACCAATGGCTTAATACATTGATTACTCATCTGCATTTAATTCTACTACAGCTTTTTTTCCCTCTACCAAAGTTTAAACCTTACCACACCAAACTTATTGCCTATTTTATAAAATTTTACTTACCTTTTCCTTCTAGAAATTGTTCAAAAAGTTCATCAAAGGAACCTGTAAGTTGTAATGCCACATTCTTAAAAAAGTAAAAATATGAGCATAAAACGTCCTTAGGGTTTCTGTATATGTAAATAATCTGCAACTAAAGGAAGTATTCATTATTTCTGTTGCTTTCATTAGGTCATATTTTTAACCTAATGCTTTCCACTTGGATGAAGCCTATTTCTTTTAACTTTGTAGTTTCCCAAACATGTCATGTATACATTTAGCCTCTTTGGAATGGAGTTTCCCCTTCTCTGCAATGCCTCTTCCTCCATGATTGGCCCAGTAACTATTAGTTACTCCTCAAATACACCTCTATGCATGGTACCCAACCAGAATAGGTGGAAGTATGAAAAAGAAGTCATGAGGACTCTAGGAGCATTGAAGGAATAGCTAGGATTATAAGTATACCTATGAATGTAGCTAATTTAAAAAAATGAAAAGGTATATAAAGTAAATTGTCTATTGGGGCTCCTGGGTGGTTCAGTCTGTTAAGCCTCCGACTTCAGGTCACATCATCATCTCATGTTTGTGGGTTCGAGCCCCGCATAGGTATCTATGCTGACAGATCAGAGAATGGAGCCTGTTTCTGATTTTGTGTCTCCCTCTCTCTCTCTGCCCCTCCCCGCTCATGCTCTGTCTTTCTCTGTGTCAAAAATAAATAAAACATTAAAAAATTAAAAATATATAAATTATGTATTTTAATATAATTTACATTAGAAAGTGAATTAAATATGCACACATATACTCCCTTATTTTTAATGACTGTATTTTAGATGTGATCAGAAAACAAAGGTATAAGATAAAAATCAGATACTCTAAGAATACAATGGCTATTGGAAACTAAAGTATGTCAGATGCCACATTTGCTAACAGTTGGATGAGTGCAGTGTCAATGTAATGAAAGGAAATGAAATAATGAAAAAGGAGCAGTTATCTTTCAACAGCCATAGTCCATTTCCTACTTTGGCTTTGTTGTTCTGCATCCCACTTGGAAACAAGTAGTATGGGAGGTGGGTAACAAAGAGACGAGGAGATGGTCTTTTGACAATATTTTTTTTTCGAAAGTTGTACTCCATGAAAGGAACTTGATCAACTGTGCTCCGATTCCCAGTCCTTTTGCGATGTTCTTCAGAATAAATCAAGCTTAATATCTGCTGAAACCAGATGGTTCCTGTAAAAGAAATAATTTTGTTTTCAATGGTGTACAAATTTGTCCCACATGCAGATAGATGTGCCATCAGTGTTTTCTTCAGAGTTTGTTCCTCTAATGTGTATAGTGGTACTTCCATCAGAATGTAATTTTCAGTATATATAAAATGCAGTATGGTAACAAACAAACAAACA
>NC_043706.1:100508809-100518941 GCF_006229205.1 Suricata suricatta
AACCTCCACACTGTTTTCCAGAGTGGCTGCACCAGTTTACATTGCCACCAACAGTGTAGGAGGGTGCCCGTCTCTCCACACCCTCGCCAGCATCCATAGTCTCTTGATTTGTTCATTTTAGCCACTCTGACTGGTGTAAAGTAGTATCTCAGTGTGGTTTTGATTTGTGTTTCCCTGATGATGAGTGATGTTGAGCATTATTTCATGTGCCTGTAGGCCATCTGGATGTCCTCTTTGGAGAAGTGTCTGTTCATGTCTTCTGCCCATTTCTTCACTGGGTTATTTGTTTTGTGGGTGGGAAGTTTGGTGAGTTCCTTGTATATTTTAGATACTAGCCCTTTATCTGATATGTCATTTGCAACTATCTTTTCCCATTCTGTCGGTTGCCTATTAGTTTTCTTGATTGTTTCCTTTGCAGTGCAGAAGCTTTTTATCTTGACACATCCCCAAAGGCAAGGGGACTGAAAGCAAAACTGAACTCTTGGGACATATAGGATTTTTAAATGATCTTCTATGCTATCTCTAGATTTCCTTCCCCAACCACATTCATATGACTTCAGGTAACACAAACTGAGAAATAAGAATTCCACTGAAGGAGTCCCTTTCCATCTTTCCCTCCTACCCCATGTTTCCTACTGTGCCCATGATGTCCACCCAAGGAAATAGTATTCATTATAAATCCCTAAAGGAGGCTCTGTGGCCCACATGGAGACAGGAAGGGAAAGATAAGCCTAAATTTGGACCTTTCGCTGTCTGTGGAATATGACCTATTATTGTGATGACTATTTGTCATAATTCCAATGAGAGCGGGCATTTGTCACAGGATATGAGGATATAATTTTTACTTTAGATTTCTTACACTTCATTTTCATGCTTCATATATGCGACTCTTAAGATTAAACATACCCTCAATAAAGAAAAGTCATAGTTCTGAATTATCCAGGCGGTAATGTAAAAGCACCTACCCCAACTAAAAGTCACAAGTACCTGCAAGGTTTAAATCAACTTCTGAAATAAGAAAACCCACTGGCCCCTCATCAAGTCCCATCCAAGTTTTCCTTCCTAGGACCATCCAAACACCCATGCTAAGCAGCAGCCCGTGGTGAGCAAGATCATTGCGGTGCATACATGCCTTGCTGGCAGGTACAGGTGGTGTGTATCTGCTTCTCCCAGTACCTTCATATTTGTGGTTATAGTCCTCCAGTGTTGCCCAGGGAAGACCATGACTCCACGTGCTATTAGTTACCTAAGTACAAACTCAAACTCAATGAAGATTGCTTTTTATCTAAGCTCTTAAATCGTTTCTTACAACCTTTCATCATTCCAAGATAACCGATACTGCTTCTGCAGGAGAAATCTGAGCTTCAGGGGGGCTGAGGGTTATCAATCATGCCACAGTTCTGCAGAGATTCAACCATGTGATTGACACATCTCTGCAGAGATTTAAATATTCAAAAACTTTTTAGACATCTCTTCTCCCAGTCCCCCTTTCATACTTTGTCCAATCTTTCTCTCCTTTCTCCCTTCCTCCTTTCCTTCTTTTTGTTCCTTCCTCCCTCCCTCCCTCCTTACCTCTCTCCCTTCCTTCTTTCCTTTTTCCCCCCCTCAGTTTATTTGATTGTTAGGTGTTAGTGAAATGGGGTACAAATCATTTACTTCAGTTGTTGCTCTATTAACATCACTGACTCCCTGCAGGGCTTCCCTGGTCTTTTATCCCTTTGTTCTCATTTGCTGTTTTCATTCCTACCACTAACCCCTCTACAGGCAAGCAGGCTTTGGAGTTTAAAGTGCATTCCTCATTGGAAAATACTCCTATAATGTGTATTGTTGTTCATATTTCGATTTTGTATGCACGTGCATCATTTCTTTCCATTTTCCATTGTGCACCACAGTTTAACATTCATTTATATGCTACATCTGATCCATTGTGCCTAACCGGTACTGTCTATCTTTCTGGGTGTGCATTCGACACTGACCTGTCCACTTTCCCCAAATGGACACCTCAACCCAAACAACACTGCCATGTATATCCTCATTCATTTTGCTATGTGCCTGTATGAGATTTTCTTGGTCTAATTTTCAGGAGAGAAATTGCCTGGTATGTCTGCATTTCAGTTGTCCAGGTGGTACCACACTGGTCTCCAACCAATGGCTGCTTCAAACTGTTCTCTCAGGTGTAAAATGCTTATGCATATAGATCTCTGTGCTCTCCTGGCCATATTCAGATTTGCTCATCTTCTAATTTTTGTCAGCATAGTAGATATAAAGTAATATATCATTGTCTACCAATTTGGGGGTTTGGGGTATTGGTAGAGGGTGGTTTTCTTCTGTAAATTTTCAGATCATTTCTTTTTTTTTTTTTAACTCAGAATGCTGCCCTGTACTTGATTTGTAGTCCTAATATATGGTAGATTAAAATTATCTTTTCATTGTAGACATAGCATATATATTCTCTTTCTGTCCCCTATTAGCTTTGCCCAAATGATTCTTAGTGAAGCAAAATCCGAACTTCTTACCTTTGATGTAATTGAATTCTTTAATGTTTTGCCTGTATTTTATTTTTTGTTTGTTTCACGTTTTACATAGAGTGATATTGGTTTCTGAAGTAGAATGTATTGATTTATCAGTAATATATAAGAGCCAGTGTTCATCACAAGTGCCCTCCTTCGTGTCCATCACCTATCTACCCCATTTCCCACCCAACTCCCTCCATCAATCCTCAGTTTGTTCTCTATCATTAAGGGTCTCTTGTGGTTTGTTTCCCTCTATTCTCTCGCCTCAACCCTTTCCCATGTGCTCATTTGTTTTATTTACTCAATTCCATGTATGAGTGAAATCACATGGTATTTGTCTCTCTCTGACTGACTTATTTCACCTAGCATAATACACTCTAGGTCCAACCGTATTAATGTACATGGCAAGATTTCATTCTTTGTGATGGCTGGTAATAATAGTCCATTGTATATAATATACACCACATCTTTTTTAAATGTTTTATTTATTTTTGAGAGAGAGAGAGACAGCGTGAGCAGGGGTGGGTCAGGGAGAGAGGGAGACACAGAATCCAAAGACAGGCTCCAGGCTCTTAGTTAACTGTTGGCACAGAGTCTGATGCAGGGCTTAAACCCAGGTACTGCGAGATCATGACCTGAGCCAAAGCCAGACGCCCAAACTACTGAGCCACTCAGGCGCCCCAACACCACACCTTCTTTTCCATTCATCAGTCAATGGACATTTGGGATCGCTCCACAGTTTGGCTATTGTCAATAATGCTGCTTTCAACTTGGGGTCCATATGCCCCTTCGAATCAGTATTTTTGCATCCCTTGGGTAAATAGCTAGTAGTACAATAGCTGGGTGATAAGGTAGTTCTATTTGTAACTTTTTCAGGAACCTTCCATATCGTTTCCACAGTGGCTCCACCAACTGGCATCCCCACCAGCAGTGTAAGAGGGTTCCTCTTTTTCTGCATCCTTGCCAGCATCTGTTGTTTCCTGCACTGTGCATTTGAGACATTATAACAGGTGTGAGGTGGAATCTCATCATTTTTTTCACAGATATTTCCCTGAGGATGAGTGACATCGATGTCTTTTCATGCATCTGTTAGCCATCTCAATATTTCAGGGAAAATACTAATTTTCCCTCAATTCTCAATTCCTCACTGGATTATTTGTCTTATGGGTGTTGAGTTTGATAAATGCTTAATAAATTTTAAAGATGACTTTTCTCAGATAGTCATCCACAAATGTCTTCTCTCATTCCATAGGTTGACTTTATTTTTGCTATTGTTTCCTTCACTGTGCAGAAGCTTTTTATTTTTATGAAATCCCAATAGTTCTTATTTGGTTTTGTTTTCCTTATCTCTGCCAATGTGTCTGGAAGGAAATTTCTCCTGCTGAGGTCAAAGAGGTTGTTCCCCAGTTGTCCTCTAGAATTCTGAGGAATTCTTATCTCACATTTAGGTCTTTCATGCAATTTGAATTTACCGCTGTGTATGGTGAAAGAAATTGGTCCAGTTTCATTCTTCTGCTTGTTGCTTTCCAGTTTTTTCACCACCACTTTTTGAAGAGTCAGTATTTTTTTCCACTGGAATTCTTTCTTGCTTTTTTGAAGATTAATTGACCATATAGTTGTGGGTCCCTTTCTGGGTTTTCTATTCTGTTTCATTGATCTATTTGTTCTATGTGTTCTTTTGCCAGTAGCATACTGTCTTGATCACTACAACTTTGTACTATAACTTGAAGTACAGACTTGTGATGCTTCCAGCTTTGGTTTTCTTTTTCAACATTACTTTGTCTATTTGAGGATCTTTTCTGATTTTATAGCAATTTTAGAATTGCTAATTTTAGCTCTGTGAAGAATGCTGGTGTTATTTTGACAGAGATTGCATGAAATATGAAGATTGCTTTGGGTAGTATCAATATATATCTTAACAATATTTGTTCTTCCAGTCCATAAAGATGGAATATATTTTCCATTTCTTTTTGTCATCTTCAATTTCTTTCATAAGTGTTCTAAAGATTTTAGAATCCAGATATTTTAGCCCTCTGTAAATGAGATAAATTCCCTGATTTCTCTTTCTGTTGCTTTATTATTGCTGTATAGAAATGCAACCGTTTTCTGTATGTTGATTTTTGTTCTGCAGCTTTCCTGAATTTGTGTGTCAGTTCTAGGAAATTTTTCATGTAGTCTCTTGGGTTCCTACATAGAGTATCATCCCATCTGTGAATAGTGGGACTTTAACTTCTTCCTTGCCATTTTGGATGCATTTTATTTCTTTCTGTTTCATTCCTGAGGTTAAGACTTCCAGTACTATGTTACATAACAAGTGTGACAGTGGACATCCCTGTCTCATTCTTGACCATAGCAGAAAAGCTCTCAGCTTCTCCTGTTGAGGATGATAGTAACTGAGTCTTTCATAAATGGCCTTTATGATGTTGACGTATGTCCCCTCTATCTCTACTTTGTTGTGGATTTTTATCATAAGTGGGTGTTGTTCTTGGTCAAATACTTTTTTCTGCATCTACTGAGAAGATCATATGGGTCTCGTTTTTCTTTTATTAATGTAATATGTCATTTGATTCATTTGCAAATATTTGTTTCTATATCATATATTTCTGCTCTCATCTTTATTATTTCCCATGTTCTCCTTGTTTTAGGCTTTATTTCTTGTTCTTTTTCTAGCTTCTTTAGGTGTTAGCTTAGATTGAGTTTTTGAGATTTTCATGACCACTTGAGGTAGGCCTGTATTGTGATATATTCCCTTTTATGTTGGCTTTTCCTGCATCCCAAAGATTTTGGACTGTCATGTTTTCATTGTCATTTGTTTCCCTGTATTTTAAAAATATTTTTTTAATCCACTCATGCTTTTATAGGATAATTTTCAACTACCATGTATTTGAGGGCTTTCCAATTTTTTTTATGGTTGACTTCAAGTTCCATAGTATTGTGATCTGAAAATATACATGGTACGAACTCAATCTTTTTGTACTTGTTGAGGCCTGATTCCTGACCTTGTAAGTGATCTTTTCTGGTCAACGTCCTATGTGCACTACAAAAGAATGTGTAGTCTTCTTTAAGATGAAATGTTCTGGATATAACTATTAAATCCATCTGTCCCAGTGTGTCATTCAAATCCATCGTTTCTCTGTTAATTTTCAACTAGTTGATCTGTCTAATGATGTAAATGGAGTATTAATGTCCCCTACTATGATTGTATTATCAATGTGTCCTTTTATGTTTGTTATTCATTGTTTTATATATTTGGGTGCCTTCAAGTTGGAGGCATCAATAATTAAAATAGTTATATCTTGTTGGATAGAACCCTTAATTGTGGCCTAGAAACTTTCTTCCTCTCTTGTTAGTCTTGCTTGCAAATAGATTTTCTGATAAAACTATTGCTGTTCTGGCTTTCTTTTGACATTTGTTTTCATGATGAATGGTTTCCCTTCTCCTCCCTGTCAATCTGCAGATGCTTTTAGGTCGAAAATGAGTCTCCGTGGGTCTCATATAGATAGGTCTTGTTTTGCTTTGTTTTCACCCATTTTGACACCATATTTCTTTGGATTGGAAGACTTAGTCAATTTACGTTTAGAGTGATTATGGATAGATATGAATTTTATCCATTTTACTACCTGTTTTATTGCTGTTTCTGGAGATTTTCTCTGTTTCTTTGAGTCTTTTTTGTTTTTGAACTTTCTTAAATATTCAAAAAGTCCTGCTTAATATTTCTTACAAAACTGGTGGAGTGGTCATGAAGTCCTTTAGATTTTGTTTGGGAAACTCTTTATCTCTTCTTCTATTCTGAAGGATAATCTTGCTGGATAGAGGATTCGTGGCCGCTTATTTTTCCCATTCAGCACACAGGCAATACAATGCCATTCCCTTCTAGCCTTCCAAATTTTTATAGATAAGTCTGATGCTAACCTTATTATCTTTCTCTGTAAGATAGGGATTTCTTTTCCCTTGTGCTTTTAGAATGTTTTCCTTATCTTTATATTTTGCAAAGTTTTCTATGCTATCCCTTGGTGTTGGTCTGCTTTTGTTGATTTTTCTAGCAGTTCTCTATGCCTCTCAGAATAGGATGTCTGTTTCCTTCTCCAAGTTAGGGAAGTTTTCAGCTATCCTTTTTCAAATAAAACTTCTGCCCACTTTCCTGTCTCTTCCTCTCCTGAGACTCCTATGATTTGAATGTTGTTATTTTTTTTTCAAGTCTTTGGGTTTCCTATGGCTACATTCATGATCTAATATTTTCCGTTCCCTCTTCTCTTCATCATCATTATTTTCCATAATTTTCTTTTCTATATCACATATTCATTCCTCTGCTTCTTCCAACCTTTGGTCCTTACATCCTATCAGTTTCACATCTTCGTTATAAGTTTATATTTAAGCTTTACTACTTTGTATGTCTTTTATCTCTGTAGTCAGGGACACCCTGGTGCCTTGTATATTTTTTACAAGCCCACCTAATTTTTATGATTATTGTTTTAAATTCTGGATCAGGCATATTACTTATATCTGTTGTCCATTAGGTTCTTGGTCACCTTGACCTCCACTTGTTCTTTCTTTTGGCATGAATTCCTCTGTCTTGGCATTTGTCTAGGTGTCTTTATTCCATGATGTAGAAAAGCCTGTTAAGGTTCCTGTTCCTGAGAATAATTGCTTTATAAAAAAGACCAGGGACTGACATTTCAAGAAATGTTTCTGGTGCATGTTGTGTGCACTCTGCTATTGTGTTTTAATTGCTCTTTCCCTCAGGCCAGTCGTCCATAGGAGTTACAACTTACCTGAAGTGTGAGTACTTTCACCTTTTCTAGTGTGTCGAGAGCTCTAGCTAGATATATTTTGGTCTGCTTGTTAAAAGAGGCTAGATCCAACTTCCACTAGATCTGAAGCTTTGATGAACCCTATGATCAGTAGACTTGGTGCATGTGGGGGTTTGTGTAGGTCTTCTTGAGGAAGGGACTGCTGCCACTCTGCCTCTCAGGCACACTTGTCCTAGGACAGAAGCGCCTGCAGACTGCAGGGCAGTGGGACTGGTTGTAAGCACTGAAGCCTCCACTATGGGTGCTGTGCTGCTCACTGTAGTCTGTCTGTACTGATGGTTGGGGGTAAAAATGGGGTCAGCCAACTCCTTTTTCCTTGGAGAGGGAAATTCATGCCCACACCTGTTCTGTAAACTCTCATAGAAGAGCAAACAGTCTCTCTTCATTGTTGAAGGCATCCTTCAGATTCGTGCCTTCATCCAGTCTATGTCTGAGCCATCTGCCCACCTAGCAGTGTAGTGTTCCATGTTTTATCTCATGCATGCTGGTTGGGTTTTAAAACTCTAAATTTTAGAAACAGATATAGCATGGATTCATGGGGGATTCATGGGCGAGGGTCTCTCACACCAGCTGGTACCAATTTGTTCCAGGGCAGTATCACAAATGCACAGAGGCTTGGTGCGTATGGTAAAGCACAGCAAAAAGCCAGGCCCAGTGGCTGCCTTTGCTTGTATGCTGATGAATTGTCAAAGAAATGTTGTTTGCAGGTTCTTTTGTCCCTTGGAGTCAGTGTCACCAGCAAATGTACTCTCTGAATGGGAACTGTCTTTCCCAGTGCAACACAGAAGATCCTTGGGCCACACTTCCCACTTCTGGACTTCTGCCTTCTTTCTCCACAGGAGCACCTTTACACCCACCAGACTCCCTATTGGTGATAATGGGTAATTTGAAGCCTTCAGACTTTGAGTTCTGCAACTGTAAAATCCTGTGATAATTATCCCATATAGTAGTTCCAGTCAAGGGCTTTAAGAAAGCCCTTGCACCCTCCTCTCTCTCTCTTTTTCTAGCTCTCTATTATTCTCTCCCTCTCCCTTTTCAGGGATCCTTCCCCTCTGAAGACCCACAATACTTTTACTGCCCAAATCAGATTTCCACACTTCCTACCATACATGATGTGGCCTCCTTTCTCCCTCTGTTGTGCAGTTTGTTCACTTTGTCTTGAAAATATATTTCCTGGGAATTCAAAATGATTTAATATTTCTCCAGCTGTGTTAAAGAAATGAGGCAAGCATGGGAACCTCCTACCATTCTTGTACCCTTGACTCTAGAAAGCCATTTTGAAGTTTCTTCTTTGGACATTTGTTTATCAAGTTCTTCAGCACCGTTCAATCACAATTATTTTCTTCTATATTTTTGTAATAGAATTTGTTGTATAGTTTTATTTTTAATCCTACTGTCTTAGTGCCCATGAGATTCACTATTTTATCTGGTGTTAGGGATCCAGCTGTATTTTCTTTCTTTTTTAAAAAAAATTTAAATGCTTTTTATTTTTATTTTTGAGAGAGAGAGAGAGAGAGAGAGAGAGAGAGAGAGAGAGACAGTGCAATCAGGGGTGGGTCAGAGGAGAGGGAGACACAGAATCTGAAGAGGCTACAGGCTCTGAGCTAGCAGTCAGCACAGAGCCCAACAGGGGGCTGGAACCCACGAACTGTGAGATCATGACCTGAGCCGAAGCTGGACGCTTAACGGACTGAGCCACCCAGGCACCCACCAGCTGTATTTTCTGCATATAGGGATCCATATTTCCCAACATTATACATTCTATTCTTTCCCCAATAATGGGTGGAACATGCTAAAATTTATATTGAATCCTTCTATACACATGGAATTGCATTGAGGTCTACATGTTCTTGTCCATATAATGAACTTTTCCCCCCTAATTATGACCTTTTAATAAAGAAACAAAGTAAATGAGCACATATGTGTTATATTTTAAAGTGATAACTATCATATTGTAGAGAGAAATCAGAGTAGCAAAGAGGATTGTGTATTTTTAAGTAGGGATGAATATTTAAATATAATCATCCAAAATTTTACCATGAGAATATAATTTTTAACAAGGACTCAAAATAAGGAAGATAGTAATCCATGCATATATCTGTGTGAAGAGGATTACAGGATAGTAATATCAGGAGTACAAGGAGACTAAGGCAGGAAGAAGCCTGTATATGGAGGTTGAGCAAGAAAACCAATCTTAATTTAGTAAAAATATGAAAACTATTTTTTTCTGGGGTGGGGGGGATGCCTGAGTGGCTCAGTTGGTTATGTTTGTGAATCTTGATTTCTGCTCAGGACATGATCTCAGAGTTTTTTAGTTTAGGCCCCTCTTCAGGCTCTGCACTGACAGCATGGAGCCTGCTTAGTTTTATGTCTTTCTGCCTCTTGACCCCTTCTCCCTCTCTCTCTCTCTCTCTCTCTCTCAAAATAAATACATAAACTTTAAAAAAACCCTAAGTTTTCTAACAAAGTTAGAAACAATTGATATAAATCCTAAGCCATCTCTTCCAAAATTGACAAGAAGAAACAATTCTAACTAAACTCATTGTACATCATCCAGAATACATGATAAAAACTAGACAAGGAGACTACAATAAAGGAATATTAGAAGCATTATCTTCATGAACATAGATGCAAAAGTCTTCCTCAACATGTTATTAAAAGGTTGAATTCAATATTTGAATTCAATACTTTCAAAGGATCGCCCACAATCATCAGGTACAGTTTTTTTCCATAATATTTTATTGTCAAATTGTTTTCCATACAACACCCAGTGCTCTTCCCCTTAAGTGCCCTTCACCATCACCACCA
>NC_043706.1:100519041-100535369 GCF_006229205.1 Suricata suricatta
CAATGAGAGGGAATGACATATGGCCCTTTGTAGGAAAGTGGATGGACCTTGAGGGTGTTATGCTGAGTGAAGTAAGCCAGGCAGAGAAGGACAGAAACTATATGTTTGCACTCATAGGTCTAGCAGGAAAACAGGAGAGACCTAATGGAAAACCAGGTACAATTTAATCCAGAGATACTAGTATGCAACAGAATCCCCAAATCAGAGTGATATACTGCAATAACAAAATGAACTATAAAAACCATATTATCATCCCAGAATGCAGAAAAAGCATTTGACAAAACTGAACATCCATTCATGATATCAGGTCTCAACAAAATGGGTATTGGGGGAAAATCTCAACTTACGAAATGCCATTTATGATACTTCACCACCACCATCCTACCCAATGTTAAATAACTGAAATATTTTCATATAAGATCACAACCAGGATAAGAGTGTCCCTTCTCACTCATTTTAGCCGAAATCCTAGGCAGAGCAATTAGGTAAGAAAAAGAAAAATCCTCTGAGCAGGAAAGGAGGAATAAAACTGTCTCTATTTTCAGCTGATAATGATAGCATACTTGAAAAATCCCAAAGACTACCAAAAATAATGTGAGAATTCATAAGTGAAGTTAGTTATGTTGTTAAATCACAGAAATGTGAAATCAGTATACAAAAATAAACTGCATTTCTATAATAGAACAAAAAACTATCAGAAGGAGAAATTAAGAAACATTCCCCATTTATAATAGCATCACAAATAATAAACATATATAGGAATATATTTATCCAAGGAAGTAAAAGACTTGTACATTGAAACCTAAAAGAAACTGCTAGAAGAAATTGAAGACACCACAAGTAAAGGAAAAAACATTCCATGCTCATGGATTAGAAGAAACAACATTGTTAAAATGTCCATGCTACACAAAGGAATCTACAGATTCAATGCAATACCTGTCAACATTACAATGGCATTCATCAGGGAAAGAGAACAAATAATCCTTAAATTTGAAAGCACACATGACCTCGAAAAGCTAAAGCAATTTGGAGAAAATAAAACAAAGCCTAAGGCATCAGACTTCTAGGTTCTAAATAATATTACCAAGTGTATCAAATCACAACAGTATGGCATTGGAATAAAAAGAGAAATTTTGATCAATGGAACAAAATAGAGATCCCAGAAGTAAGCGAGCACCAGTATGGTCAGTTAATTTATAACAAAGGAGCCAAAAATATACAATGAGGGTAGAAAAGACTCTTTCTTTAGTAAATGGTGTTGGGAAAATTGGATGGCCACATGCAAAGGAATAAAGCTGTATCACTCTGCTACAAGATACACCAAAGTTACTCAAAAGAGGTTAAGAATGTGAATATAAGACTGAAACCATTAAACTTTCAGAAGAAAACATAAGTTGAAGACATTGGTCTTACCAGTGGTTTTGTATGAACTGGGGATATCCCACCATAGACAAATGCAACAAGAGCTAAATAAGCAAGTAAGAGAACATCACACTTAAAGGCTTCTGTAAAGGGAAAGAAAGCTAATGACAAAATGGAAAGGCAACCCATTAAATGGGAAATTATCTGTAACTAATTTATCAAATGAGGAATTAATGTCCAAAATATATCAAGAACTCATAAAGCACAATAGAAAAATATAACAAAAATCTGACTAAAATATGAGCAAATGATTTGAATAGACATACATGTATATATGTTTTAGTCTGAAATGACGGCTAAAATACAGTGTGACCCAATGTGTGACTACAACACATTATGGTACTAAATATGTTCATTTTCCTCCTTCTCATGCACTTAGTGATTAAATACAGCTTCAAGAATATGTCTGAAGTAGCTACCTAACTGGTAAATATTCCTGCATCCTTTCCCAGCTCACTCAGCAATTTAGTGTTTGACAGGGCTTCTTCAATCTATCTACTTCAATATTTTCTCCATTTCCTTGACCACAAAAGTAGATTATAGGTACACTGAGGAAGACATTATTTAATAGGATGTTACATTCAATTAACTCTATAATATCCAATAGGTTACATGCATCTTTTAAATATAATAGTGCTAAAAAGACTGAGTAACCTGCTATAAAAATTTATCATTTTATTTCTTATGTTATTTACTAGAATACAGAACTAGGGCGATTTGCATGGTTCTTTTGGTGAATTGTTGAACTTCAGCTCAGGTCATGATCAGTCCAGCTCATGGGTTTGGGCCCCAAGGTGGGCTCCATGCTGACAGCTTAGACCTGGATCCTGATTTGAATTCTGTGTCTCCCTCTCTCTCTGCCTCTCTCCCACTTGCACTCTGTCTCCCTCTCTCTTAAGAATAAGTTGGAATAAAAAGAGACATTTTGATCAATTTAATTGCATGTGAGCAATTAAATTGTCAACAATTAAAGAATTTAAAAAAAATGAACACAGAACTCACCAGAGTTGGGATATGTGACTATGAAGACATCATCATCTCTGATTTAAAATCTTCTGAATTTTCTACTAAGTCTCTATTAAGTGTAAACTGATTAAAATAATATCCCTTAAATTTGAATAAAATTGACTTTGGGTCTTCCATATTTCAGTTACCTGTTAAAGACAAAAAAAATTTATTTGAATGAAATTTAGTAAAATTTTATGAAGTCTTCCCTTCTGTATCTTCAGTTATTGGCCACATACTGAGAGAAGAAATGGATTTTTTGTTTTCTTCACAAATCCGGATAACCAGCAGACTCTGAAAGCTGCTATCCTGGATTTGAGACATGTGGAATTTGGTCCAATGCCCAGGAGCCAGTTGATCATGGTTGGGTCTGACTTAGTTTCATGTGTGTGTGCTCCATTGAAGTAGTTACAGGGAAAATATTAAAAAAACAAATATGTAACTTTATAAATACTTTTAATCAGAAATCATACATAATATATATGCATTTGTATACCTATAAAAGCAGTAAAAATGAATATACAAATTTGACATCAATGGGCTTTAGAGACATTTGTCTCCTGTCACACCTTAAGCAGCTAAGCTTTTCAGCCCTTGTAACGCAAGTGCAATGGTTTAGAATTTAGTATGTTTGTATAAGTTTACTTTACATACTCTGGGTGTGAGTTTTCTTTTTATAAGGTGTCTGGTTACTTGTGATTTGAATTTTGTTTTATTTCCTAACCTTTATCTTGTTTAGAGTAACTGAGCAGGTACAAGCATGAAGAGACATGAATGTATTCCAGGATGCCTGAGAAATTGCATGTGAGCAATTAATTTGCCCGTAATGACCAAATGGACAATGGTGCAAAGTATGAAAGAAAACATTCAAATTATGGATCATATATAGAAAGTGCAAACTAAACTTTGTGATTCATTATTTATGGATATATTTTCCCTCTCATTATTATCAGTCAGTAGCCTTATGAGAAAATATATTTTGATACTATGAACTCTGTGTTTTTGTTAACGTGGTGTTCTTCCAGATGCCTCTGAAATGTCTTTTAATTTTCTATTTCCCAAAACAGTTGGTCATAGGAAGAGCTAAAAAAGAAGAGATTCAGAATCACATGATTTGAATTCCTGGAAGACTGAGCCAAGGGTCATTAAAAGAAAAAGGACTGTAAGTAATTTAAAAAATATATATTTTGATAGTCACACTGGTACTGGAAAAGGTAGGATTGATAGCGTTTACTTACAAAGGAGACTTACAAAAGCTGAGAATTAGTTGGAATCATCAACATGAATTCACATGTAAAGAAGGGAGTCCGAGACCAGACAGGGAAAGATGGAGGAAGAGAGAGGAGGTGAGTTAGTCTGTCACTTAGTATTTATTTTTAAGGCATCTCTTCTTTGCCATCCTGTGTTCAAAGAAACAAACTAACTTCCACCTCCATACCCACTGGGCTCTAATATTAACCCACTATAAAGAAGCAGTGGCTCCCTATGAGTAGTCAATTCCATGTCTAGGGATCAAAACAATAATGATGAACCTATAACATCTTATTCTTTTTGTAAAGTAAAGGTAATTCTATCTTATATTCTACTTTATTAGATCCTAGTATAATTAATGCTATCATGGTAAATTACATCTTTTTTTTAGTATGTGTTACTAAATCTCTAAGTAAATTTTTAAAATATATAATGGCTCAGTTTATTGAAAATCAAGCAAAGAGTTACATATACATTTTTTCATACATAAGAGTTAGTAGCTTACATATTTTTAACCTAGTGTTTAGAACATCTCCAAACTCTGAAACTGCTTAACTATTACAGTTCAGAGAAAGGAAGCAGTCTACTTCATCCTTAAAAGTACCAATTTTGCTGGCATTATAGAATCATAAGTGGAAGA
The DNA here is from genome assembly GCF_006229205.1 of Suricata suricatta. Taxonomy (NCBI): domain Eukaryota; kingdom Metazoa; phylum Chordata; class Mammalia; order Carnivora; family Herpestidae; genus Suricata; species Suricata suricatta. The sequence continues at coordinate 100,523,360 of NC_043706.1, forward strand.
GCAAGCAAATACATCCTTAGTTTCTGGTATATTTCGAAAGAAAAAACTTTGATCCCGGCCCAGCAGCCCTGAAGCACAGAGCTGCTTGAACCGTTTAGCATCCTTTCTTTGTGGTAAATGTGTAGAGGCTTTTCACTAGATCCTTAGATGCTCTACAGGTCAGCATCAGTCGAATCCCTCCTCCTTAATGAGTTTTTGATTCTGAGGGCTCTGCTAATTGGTGAATCATTACATCTCCTTGGGAAAAATTTAATCTTTATATGTGTCTTTATCAGCAGCAACACAATTATTCTTCTGACTGACATTTATTTCAGAAGTTAACTCTTCATTTCAAAAAACTAGTACAGTGAGATTATTCGTTCTTTATTGGAGGTGAAAATCTTTTCCCTTCTCCATTCTAAATTCTTTGGATGATATAATAATGAAATTAACATAAAGCAGATTAAAAGGAGAAAATTTAATTACATATGTGTGGAGCCCCACAAAGGCAAACGAATCCAAAACAATGTGACAATTGAGGCTTATATACCTCCCTAAGCTAACAATGGGTTCAAATGGTAGGGCATTCCAAAAGGAGGAAGACAATTCACAGGAAGTTGAGAAGAGGTCACTTTTTGCTGACAGATGTGTGTCCTGCCATGTGGTTGGAGTCTTTCTGTAATAAAAAGTTTTATGTGGGAGTAGCTCAGTTCATAGTATCCCTCTAGATTCTTTTAGGAACTTAAGGAAAATAGAAAAAGATTTCTTTGTTGGCTCGTCCTTAATTGTTTTCAACTGGCCTTATCTTAAGTATAACAAAAGAATTTTTTTTTAAATCTGAGGAGTGACATCAAAGTGTGCATAATTCTGGGAATAGACTCCACAGAATTTGCTCTAGTAACATACTGAAAAAATAATAAATAAATAAATAAATAAATAAATAAATAAAAAGCAATGCAAAAAAAAAAAGCAGAACAAACACTTCTTGGACAAGACCTGAATTCAAAGAAATTATTACTCAAAAATTTCCATTTTTAAACAAAATTACATATTCCCTGAAACTGGAAAATGTAACACATATTTAGGGGGAAACAGAGCAGTCAATAAGCTGTCTCTGAATGGACCCACAATGCTGGATTAGCAAAAACAGCTGTAAAACAATATGTTCATTTATTGATCCCAAATCAACAGCTTGATCTAGATTATAAGTTTGATATGACAGAGGAAAGTGTCATGGGACATGAAGACAGATCAATAGAGAAAATAATTACAAGGAATGAAATATGAAAATAACAGAAAAAGAAAGCATGAAGAAAACTGAACATAGCCTCAGGGAACTGTGGAACATGTCAAGTATACCAGCATATGTGCAAGGAGAGGAAAGAGCAGAAAGAAATCTTTGGAGAAATTATGGCCAAGAACTTACCGAATTTGATGAAAAAAATTAATTTACACATCCATGAAGCTCATCTAATAAGTAGGATGAACATGAAGATGTCAAAAGCTACACAGATCACAGTTAAACATCGAAATATAAATTTTAGGATTTGTTTTGTTTTGGGGAAGCATGCTTCTGGTATTTTCAGAACTATTGCACTGAAATTGTAGATGGTTTTCGGTGGTATGGTCATTTAATGAAATTAATTTCAACTCCTAAATATGAGATGTCTTTCCATTTGTTTGTGTCTTTGATTTCTTTCAGCAAAGTCTTGTCCTTTTCATTGTACAGGTGTTTCACTTCTCTGGTTAAATTTAATCAGATTTTATTGTTTTTGATGACACTATGAGTGACATACATTATTTCTTTTTCAGATGTTTCATTGTTACTGTAAAGGAATAAAACTGATTTCTGTATATCGATTTTGTATCTTGCAACTTTCCTCTGATGGTTGATTAGTCTCAACAGTTCCACGAGTGCCTCTCTGGGCTGTTCTCTATATAAAATCATATCTTCTAAAAAGAGTGATATCATCCTTTCTGATTTGGATGGCTTTATTTCTATGGCTTGCCTAATGACTCTAGTTAAGACTTCTAGTACCACAGAACTGGTGAGAGTGGGTATCCACGTCTTGCTTTTGATCTTACAGGAACCAGACTGCGATTTGCATGCAGACTGGGAAGTACCCAGAGGAATGCACCTGTGATGGAATGAAGGCACGTGCTCTGGGCAGAGAGAGAAGTTGAACTGCATTGCAACAGCTTTGGGTAGTACAGACTTTTAATGAAATTAATTCTAACCCATGAGCACAAGATGTCTTTGCATATGCGTATGTTTTCTTTAATTTCTTTCAGCAAAGTCTTGTACTTTTCGCTTTACAGAACTTTTACTTCCCTAGTTAAATGTACTAAGATTTTTTGTTCTGTTTTGATGCATGTATGAATGAGATACTTTTCTTTATTTCTTTTTCAGAAATTTCATTATTACTGTAAAGAATGATACTAATTTCTGTGTAACAATTTTTTACCTTGCAATTTTATTCATATTGTTGACTAGTCTCAATCGTTTTATGATAGACTCTTTGGTTGTTCTATGTGTAGAATCATATCTTCTGCAAAGTGACTATTGTATTTCTTTCTTGATTTGGATGCCTTTTTATTTCCACGTCTTGCCTAATTGCTCTAGCTAGGACTTCTAGTACTACGGGAGAGGTGAGTGGGCATCCATGTCTTGCTGTCGATCTTTGAGGGAAAGCTTTCGCCCTTTCGCTATTGAATATGATATTAGCTGTGGCTGTTATATATAGTCCTTATTATTTGAGATACAATTATATTCTACTCAATCTATTAAGGGCTTTATCATGAAAGACTGTTGTGTGTTATCAGTTGCATTTTCTGTGTCTAGTGAGGTGATCATGATATTATCTTTGATTTTATTGATATATTACATTTATTAAGATTTGTGCATGTTGAAGAAAACGTGCATCCCAGATACAAATCCCACTTGGTCCTAGTGTATAATATGTTAATGTGCTCTTGAATTTGGTTAGCTTTTTGGTTGAGAATTTTTCCATTAAGGATATTGGCCTATACTTTTCTCTTCCTGATATGTCCATATTTGTTTTTATAAGTGTTTATAATGTTGATTTATTTTGAGAGAGAGAGGAGATAGAGTGGGAGGGGCAGTTTGAGAGGGAAACACAGAAACCAAAGCAGGCTCCAACTCTGAGTTGTCAGCACTGAGCCCAACATGGGGCTTAAACTCATGAACTGTGAGATCGTGACCTTTGCTAAAGTTGGACATTTAATTGACTGAGCCACCCAGAGGCCCCCTTATCTGGTTTTGATGTAACACTTGTCCCAAAGAATGAGACTGGAAGTGGGCCCTATTCTTTGATTTTATGCAAGGGTTTCTGGTGGCTCAGTACTGTTTCTTTACATATGTGGTAGAATGTCCTTGTATACCATCTGAAACTGGGGGTTTTGTATTGCATTGACTACCAATTCAATGTCTTTACTCTTCATTTGTCTGTTCATATTTTCTATTTTTTCTTGATTCATTCTTGGTAGTTGGTGTGTGTCTTTAGAGTTGATATCAGTGTCCTGGAGGCAGTATATAGTTAGGTTTGTTTTTTCAGCCATCCCGCTACTCTGTGCTGTGTGATTGGTAAGTTCATACATTTATATTTAGGGCGATTATTAATTTGTAAGGTTTGGTACTGTTCTTACTTTTGCTTTCTGGTTATTTTCTATCTATAGTGTTTCTTTTTCACTCTTTCTGTCTACCTTTGTAAAATCGTGATTTCTGTCATGATTTGCTCATTTTCCACTTTTTTTTAAACTTCTATATTTATTTTGAGAGACAGCACATGAGCAGGGTACAGGCAGAGAGAGCAAAAGAATCTTAAGCAGCCTCCATGCTATCAGCCAGAGTCTGATGAAGGGCTTGAACTCACAAATCATGAACCAAAATCAAGAGTTGGGATGCTTAACTTACTGAACCATTGAGGTGTACCTAGGTTCTCCATATATAAACATATATATGGTTATATATGGTAAATATGTACATTATTTGTCTATGATGGTTCCACCCTTTTCCTCCTCCCTTTTAATGTTTTGAATGTCACAAATTGCCTCTTATGAATTAATTAAATTGCTCTTAATTCATTAACCAATTATAGTGCCTATTGTTAGTTTGAATGTTCTCTTACTTAAATTTTATTCTATACTTCTTTACAAACTATTACTAAATAAAATTAAGCTAATTTTGACTGTCTATATCACTTTTATCAGAGTTATGTGTGATTCCATTTTTTATGAGTCACTAGTGCCTTTGCATTTCATCTAGAAGACCTCTTTCTGCATTTCTTGCAAAGCAGGACTGTAGGTGGTGAAGTCCGCTAGCTTCTGTTTGACTGGGAAAACCCTTATTTTCCCTCCTGTCTAAAAAATTTTGGTGGATAGATTATTCATGACTGGCTTGTTTATCTGACAATACTTTGAATATGTCACTCCATTATCTCCTGGCTTTTAAAAATCTTGTTGAGAAATCTGCTGATACCCTGAGGGGATAGATATCCATTGTAGGCCAATCCTTTCCCCCCCTGCCTTTAATTCTTTATCTTCATTATACTGTGTCCTTGAGAAAGTCTTTTTGCACTATGATAAAGTGTTCCATTAGTTTTGTGTACTTGTATGTTACTCCCTTCCAATAATTGGGAGGCTCTCAGCAAATCATTTCTCTAAATATACTCTACCCTTTCCTCTCTTCTCCTTTGGATACACGTATTATTCTTATAGTGGTTCCTCTAATAGTCTGAAACTCACATAGGGTTTTTTCTCTTATCTGAAATCTTAGTTCTCTACTCTTCCAGTTTAATCATTTCTAAATTCCATCCTCCAGATAACTTAATTTTTCTTTTATCTCACCTTTTATATCTCCATTGATTCCTAATGCATTTTCCTCTCATGTATTGATTCTGTCAACTATGGATATTGTTAGTTCTTTGTTATAGTTTCTGTCTTTCTGTTAAAGTACTTCTTCTGTTCATTAATTTTATGCCTGAGTTTACTGAACTGCCTCCTAAGCTTTGTTGTAACTCACTGAATTTTCTTCATGAAATCAGTTTTAAATTATATATAAGTAAGATCACAATATTCTTTGTCCTTAAATTTCTTTGCAGGAGAATTGTCCTTTTTTCTGTGTGATACCATATTACTACATTTTTCATAGTGCATGAAATATGCCTTTCTCATCTCATTTCAAGGTTCAAAAACAGCTTCATAATACAGGAAAGGCCTTGTTTACATTGCATCTAATATTTAAACAACTTGGCAATCCAAACTTCCTTTTGTTTCCCAGAAGGTCCCAATATAGCAAAATATTTTCTTTTTCCTGAGGGAATGAGTTTTCACCTAAGCTAGGAGGACACAATAAACCTGGCATTCATAAAAGTAAAACTCTGATAGCACAGTGGCAAGGGAGTTGTGGGCATAGCACTTGGATCTGTGGGTGTGTCCAAGGAGAGTGGGGTGGGTGGAAGGTATCTCAGTGGTCCCAAACTTCTTCCTGAAATACCAAGGCACACAGCAGAATACACCTTGCTTCAATTCTTTCTTTGCCTTCTTCCTTTGTTCCAGTCACAGAGTTCTCTCGTGGGAAATCCAGGTGCTGCTGAAAAGCAGCCCGTCCCTCCAGCTGCACCTGAGCAGCCTGGAAGACTTCACTCACCACCTTTGCTCTCCACCTCCCCTGTCTGCCTCCTCTGCCAGTACCAGCACTGCCATTGTGGCTGCTGCACCTCCCTTGGCCCCAGAGCCTCCCGTGTCCTCAGTCCACCCGCTTTTGAATGCACATGCCTGGATCTCTCAGTGTCCTTGTATGCTGGGTAGAGCCACTCTTATTCAGTCATGGATGTCCAGTTAGACATAAATTGAGGGGGGAGAAAAAAAAATAACTCACACTGTCAAGATGCCGCTGCTACCCCTGTTATTCGCGTTTCAGTAGGGTTGAATGACAGATGTTATACCAGGATGCTAGTGTTTCTGGAATTTTACCTCTATGAGGACTTCGTTAAAATATGTTTGTGTGTTTGTTTGTTTTAAATTTGTTTATTTATTTCGAGGGAGAAAGAACACCTGAGGGGAGGAGCAGTGAAAGAGACAGCGAAATTTCCCAAGCAGGCACCACACTGTCAGTGCAGAGCCCCATGCAGGGCTCAAACTATGGACAGTGAGATCATGACTTAAGTCTAACTTCACTGCTGAACCAACTGAGCCACCCAGGTGCAACTAAGTTGAGATTTAAATGCAGTACAATTGTTACCTGGAAAAAGGAAATGGTAGGCAAGGAACCTAAGAATGACTAGATTCCAAGGAACAATTTTATGTGTTGGTTTATAGCTACAAAAATATTACCCATATTAGAATAGTCAGAACCTTACAGGCAATCCCATGAAGTATCTGAGACTAATCCATTCTAGAGGAGATTAAAACACAACATAGTTGTGAAATCCCATTGAATATTCTAGGATGAAAACTCTTAGGACTCTGCTTCTGGTTCCAGGGTGATGGCATACATCCCCTTCAGCCCATCTTTCACACATGTATAAATTTGGGACAAAACAAAAATCCCACAGCAAGCTGAAGATACCCAAGAGTGCTTGAGTAACAAAACTTGAACAAGTGCCCAGTATAGGGAATAAGGTTTACAGTGTTTAAGTTATTTTTGCATCTTTTGTTTCTGCAACAGCTTTTCCTCTTGTGGGACTATCTCCACATCAGAAAATGTCGAGGACTCCAGGATCGGTCCATTCCAATGTATTGTGAGGATTAAAAAAAAAATCTTCTCCCATAATTCCAGACCCCACCCAGAACTATTTTCTAGGCAGCACTTGGTTTCTTTGGGTAACCAGGGTCCCTAACTCAACACCTATCCCACCAGACTCTACCCTCTCCCAGCTCTGCTCTAGTGCTGTTCTGCTCTCCAACCATCAGACTGCTTTTTTTTTTTTTTAATTTTAATTTTGAAATATATAGTTTATTTCTTAAATTCAGGTTAGTTAACATATATGTAACAATAATTTTAGGAATAGGGGTGCCTGGGTAGCTCAGTCGGCTAAGTGTCTGGTTTCATCTCAGGTCATGATCGCGCAGTTCATGAGTTTGAGCCCTGCGTTAGGCTCTGTGCTGACAGTTCAGAGCCTGGAACCTGCTTCAGATTCTGTGTCACCTTCTCTTTCTGCCCCTACACTGCTTATGCTCTCTCTCTCTCTCTAAAATAAACAAACATTAATTTTTTTAAAATAATGATTTTTGGAACAGAATTTAGTGATTCATCACTTACATAGAACTTCCTGTGTTCATCGTATCAAGTGCCCTCTTTGCTCATTCCTCCACCCAGTACCCCTCCAGCAACCCTCACTTTGTTTTTTGTATTGAAAGTCTTTTACAGTTTGTCTCCCCCTTTGTTTTTACTTATTTTTGCTTCCCTTCTTTATGTTTATGTGTTTTGTTTCTTAAATTCCACATATGTGTAAAATCATATGACATTTGTCTTTCTCCGACTGACTTATTTCACCTAGTATAACACATTCTCGCTCTAGCACGTTGTTGCAAGATTTCATTCTTTTTTATTATCACTGACTAATATTCTGTTGTGCAGAAGGTACAGGTACTGTACACCCTTTATCTGATATGTCATTTGCAAACATCTTCCATTACGTTGGTTGCCTTTTAGCTTTCCTCATTATTTTTTGGTGTGCAGAAATTTTTATTTGGAAGAGTCGCCAATACTTCACTTTTGCTCTTGTTTCCCTTGCATCTGGAGAAATGTCAATCAAAAAGTTGTGGCTGAGATGAAAAAAACTTGTCGCATGTTTTCCCCTTGAGAATTTTGGTGGTTTCCTGTCTTACATTTAGGTCTTTCAACCACTTTGAGGGTTTTTGTGCACGTGTGTGTGTGTGTGTGTGTGTGTGTGTGTGTGTATTCTAAAGTAAGTAGTTCAGAACCATTTTCTGCATGTCACTGTAAAATTTTCCCATTACCATTTGCTGAAGAGGCTGTCTTTTTCCATTGGATATCCTTTCCTGCTTTGCCAAAGATTAGTGGCCATACAATTGTGAGTCATTTCTGGGTTCTCTATTCTTTTCCATTGATCTATGTGTCTGTTATATGTGGCAGTACCATACTGTCTTGATGATTACAGCTTTGTATTAGCATTTGGAGACTGGAATTGTGGTGTCTCCAGGTTTGGTTTTCTTTTTCAACATGACTTTGGCAATTCAGATTCTAGTCTGGTTTCATACAAATTTTAGAATTAGTACTATCTCTGTGAAGAATGCTGGTGTTATTTTGATAGGGATTGCATTGAATATGTAGGTTGTTTTGGGTAGTATCAACATTTCAATAATATTTGTTATCTTAATCCAGAAGTATGAATTGCTTTTCTTTTGTGTGTGTTTTGCTTAACTTTTTCCATAAGATTTCAATAGATTTCAGTAAATAGATCTTTTACCTCTTTGGTCAAGTTTACTGCTAGATATTTTAGTTGTTGGGTACCATTGTAAATGGGATAGATTCCTCTATTTCAATTTCTGTTACTTTATTATTGGTACATAGAAATGCAACATATTTCTGTACACTGACTTTATATCCTTAACTTTCCTGAATTAATGTATAAGTTCTAGCAGTTTTTTGGTTGAGTCTTTCATGTTTTCAATGTAGACTATGATGTCGTCTAAAAAGAGTGAAAGTTTAACGTGCCCTGCAACCCCCCCCCCCCCGTTGATTTGGATGCCTTTTATTTCTCTTTGTTATCTGAATGCTCAAGGTAGGAATTCCTACACTATGTAGAATAACAGTGGTGGTAGTGGATATCTCTGCCATGTTTCTGTCCAAAGGGGGAAGGCTCTCAGTTTTTCCCCATTGATGATAATAGTTGTGGGTCTTTCATATATAGTCTTTATGATGTTGAGGGATGTTCCTTCTATCTCTACTTTCTTGAGGGTTTTATCAAGAAAAGATGCTGTATTTTGTCAAATGCTTTCTCTGCATCTATTGGGAGGATCCTGTGGTTCTTGTCCTTTCTTCAATTGTATCAGGTAAAATGATTTGTGGATGTTGAACAATGATTGCAGTCCAGGAATAAACCCCACTTAACCATGCTGAATAATATTTTGATATAATGTTGGATCCAGTTTGCTAGTACCTTGCTGAGAACTTTTGCACTCATGTTCATCAGGAAACTGGTCTGTAATTCTCCTTTTGAGTGGGGGCTTTTGTTAGAAGTCATTCTGAACTCACTAAAGTTGAGAAAACTCCTTGTGAGGTAAGGCGTGTTTGCAAGGCTTCCCACCAACCAATAACGACTGAGGTCTATCCCCCACTCAATTATTTTTGCTTGAGCACCAATGCCTAAGACACCTTGTTGACTGGTATCGGGAGTGACCTGTCCCCTTGTCCTAAAATATGCTAATTGCACCTTGGAAGAAACTTATTGTAGGAATTTCTTCTTTTGTGATTAAAGGAGCAATTATTACATTTTCTGAGAAACCTGTTTTACTCCCCTCAAGAAAACAGCCTATTGACCCATGCTCACAAAGATCTTTCACTTTTGAAATGCTAAAAACATTGCTGTGCATGTGAATGCTGAAGATACCTTTCTTCTATGTATGATAAGCATCTAAATCACCTATAATCAATCACTATCAATAAAGTTTATGCATGAGTTTTCTACCAATCTATGTTCTGGAAAATTTTTACATACCAATAAAGTTTGTCATCAGAAATCATTGTCTACGACCAATGCTGCTTCTGTGCTGGCCCCATACATTTTTTCAATGAATAAAGCTGACTCTCTGGTCAGTGCAGAGATGCCTGCCTAGTGATCAGAAGGAAACGTGAAGCTCTCTTATCTCTTTGGTGCTGACACTGTCCATCCTTCAGGGAACCCTGGACCTGCTGGAGTTAGACTCTGGCAGTCTTTGTCTGGTTTTTGAGTCAAAGTAATGCTGGTCTCATGGTATGAGTTTGAAAGTTTCCCTTTATTTATGTTTTTTGTACATCTTTATAAAGAATAGGTAGTAACTCTTCTTTAAATGTGTGGTAGAATTTCCCTGGAAAACCATCAATCAATGGACTTTTGATTGTTGGGAGATTTTTGTTTATGGATTTCATTTCTTTGCTGGTTACGGGTTTGTTCTATTCTATTCTTCATCTCTTGGTCTTGGTAGTTTATATGTTTTCCAGAGATTTATTGTTTTGTCCAAATTGCCAATGTAGGAGTGATAATTCAAAGGGGCACATGACTGCAAATGTTTATAGCATCTGTATTGGTAAAATGTGGAAAGAGCCCAAATGTCCCTTGAATGATGAATGGATAAAGAATTAGTTATAAATGTGTATACACACACACACACACACACACACACACACACACACACACATAATGGAATATCATTCAGCAATCAAAAATCAAAAGAATGTTTCTTGTCATTTGCAACCATGTGGATAGAATTAGAATGTATAATGCTAAGCAAAATAAGTCAGTCAGAGAAAGACAAATATTGTATGATTTTACTCATGTGGAATTTAAGATACAAAACAGATGAAAATAGGGGAAGGGAAGCAAAGAATATATAAAAACAGAGCAAGACAAACCATAAGTGACTCTTAAATACAGAGAGCAAACAGGTTTGCTGGCAAAATGTTAGGTAGGGGTATGGGCTTAATGGGCACGGGACATTAAGGGGGATACTGGTTGGGATGAACACTGGGTGTTATATTTAAGAGATGAGTCACTAAATTCTATTCCTGAAATCATTATTACACTCTATGTTAACTAACTTGGATTTAAATTTAAAAATAAATGAATAAATGATGGTTGGGACACACACGCAAACAAATAAATAAAAGTCCAAAATAATGTCCTTTAAACCGGACTTAAAATAAACCATGTTTCCCATATTTCAGTTGCCCACAAAATAAAGATAGATTGTTTGAGGGAAATTCAGTACAATGGTATGCAGTCTTCCCTTCTATAACTTTGCTTGTTAGCATATACAACAACTGATAGCCTGATGGCTATGAAAGCTGCTATCATGGATTCTGGTCATGTTGAGTTTGGGCCAATATAGGAGCCTCTGTTTATGGGCTAGGTCTTGGTTTTATGTTTAAATGTTTATGTCTTTAAATCAAAATAAATTTTCTTATGTTTAAAAGTTTATATTAAAAAAATAAATTGGATTTATGTGGGCTTCAAAAACACTTGAATATCAGACCAGTGAGACAGTCTTTCCTAGGTGAGATTCCCCCCTGCTATAAAAAACTATAATGGCATAGGTTTTAACAGGTTTGTAGAAGATTTCCTTTATATAATTTCTGAGTAGTAGTTATCTGCTTATAATAATTTTGGTAATGTTTACATTTTTAACTTATAACGTCTTCAGATTAGTTGGAGTTGTATAAGCATCAGGTAGCAAACATGAACCTATCACAGGAAGCCTGAGACTCATTTTTGAACGGAAGTCACCTTCAGGTTGACAGTAAAGGGATGGAGAAATATCTATCATGTGACTGGAAGCCAAAAGAAAGCTGGAGTAGCCATACTTATATCAGACAAACTGGACATTAAAGTAAAGGCATTAACAAGAGATGAAGAAGGACATTATATAATAATTACAGGATCTCTCCATCAGGAAGAGCTAACAATGATAAATATCTATGCACCAAATTTGGGAGTGCCAAATACATAAAACAATTAATCGCAGAAAGAAACAATCTTATTGACAAAAATGTGCTAATTGCAGGGGACTTTAATACTCCACTGACAGCAAAGGATAGATCAACCAGACAGAAAATCACTAAAGACACAATGGACCTGAACGACACATTGGAACAGATGGAACTGATAGATATATTTAGAACTCTGCATCCTGAAGTTAGGAAATTCACCTTCTTTTCAAGTGCACATGGCACATTCTCCAAGATAGATCACATACTGGGGCATAAAGCAGCCCTCTGTAAATATAAACGAATTGAGATCATAGCATGCACACTTTCAGATCACAATGCTATGAAACTTGAAATTAACCA
>NC_043706.1:100535469-100551185 GCF_006229205.1 Suricata suricatta
AAGTCTGGAAAACCTCCAAAAATGTGGAGGTTAAAAACCACCCGACTAAAGAATGATTGCGTTAATCAGGCAATTTGAGAAGAAATTAAAATATATGAGAACCAATGAAAATGAAAATACAACAATCCAAAATCTCTGGGATGCAGCAAAGGCAGTCCTAAGAGGAAAGTATATTGCAATTCAGGCCAATTTCAACAAACTAGAAAAAGCGCAAATTCAAAATTTAACAGAACACCTCCTGGAACTAGAAAGGAAGCAGCAAGAGCACCCCAAACCCAGCAGAAGAAAAGAAATAATAAAGATCAAGGCAGAAATAAACGATATAGAATCCAAAAGAACAGTCGAGCAGATCAATAAAACCAAGAGTTGGTTCTTTGAAAAATAAACAAAATTGATAAACCTCTAGCCAGGCTCCTCAGAAAGAAAAGAGAGAGCACCCAGATAGACAAAATCATGAATGAAAAAGGATCTATTAAAACCAATCCCTTAGAAACACAAGCAATCATCAGAGATTACTATGAAAAATTATATGCCAACAAACTGGACAACACAGAAGAAATGGACAAATTCCTAAATGCACATGCACCACCAAAATTCAAATGGGAAGAGATAGATCATGAATAGACCGATAACCAGTGAAGATATCGAATCTGTTATCAAAAATCTCCCAAGGAATAAGAGCCCAGCGCCAGATGGCTTCCCAGGGGAATTCTACCAGACATTTAAAGCAGAGCTCATACCCATTCTTCTCAAACTATTCCAAAAAATAGAAATAGAAGGAAAACTTCCAAACTCATTCTATGAAGCTAGCAACACCTTGATACCCAAACCTGACAGAGACTCAGCCAAAAAAGAGAACTACAAACTAATATAATAAGTTGTGGGAAGAAATCCATACCTGAAGGAAGTAAATACATGTATTTTGAAGGATGAGGCACGTTCCCAAATTCTACAATATGTTTGACACAAATATAATACTCGTTTAACTACCAATCAGCATTTACCTGCCATTATCCCTCTCAGTTTTGTCCCTGTGGTAAGGTCTTCATACCACTACATCACAGAGAGATATACAGGTTCTCAGGGTGGCTACTCAGGCACTGTGTTGTGTCCTCTTTTTCAGGGATTTCACACATTTTCCAGTCACTTTGTCTTCTAAAGAGAATGGCGATAAAGAAGAAACATTCTAAGGCTTATTCAAATACTCTCTCTATATACCTGGATTATTATTGTATTGTATTGTATTGTGTTGTATTTTATTGTATTATCTTGTATTGCATTAAAAGTTTATTTATTTTTGAGAGACAGAGTGGGACCTGGCAAGGAGCAGACAGAGAAGGACATACAGAATGCAAAGTTGGCCCCAGGGTCTGAGCTGTCAGCGCAGAGCCCGATGTAGGGCTGAAATGCACAAACTGTGAGATTATGACCTGAGGTACAGGCAGACACTCAATTGACTGAGCTACCTAGGTGCCCCTGTAATTTGATTACTGAGCTTTGTGCGGCTTCTCTTCTATTGTTAGTCCTTCTTGAGTAACCCACATTTCTTCACATATGATAGGAGGCAATATAATGAAATAAACAGTGAAGGAACAGTCTGGACCTGAGGTGCAAGGATGGGGAAAACACATATTTGAAAACAGTGCTGGAAGCATCTGACCATTTGACCAACAGCAAACTCCCTCAGGGGTAAGGTTCCTTTTAAGAATGGGACAGACACCATCTACACACCGTCAGGTGTCCTTCAGGAATTTGACAAAAGACCTCACGAAAAATAAGTAGACAATGAACCATATGAACCACAAGGAAAGGTATGCCCACACATCAACCCTCATACAACGGGAATGAGCCAATCGAAAGGAATGACTAGGCATTTAGAATTACCTAGCCAATGAGGGTAGAATCTGAGAAGGAGCAAGGAGCAAGGACATGGATCCACCAAACCCTATATAACAAAGTCCCTTGCCTATGTCATGGACATTCACTTTTGAATGCTCTCTCTCTTAAAGAGAACTTTCATACTCGACTTACTTTCTGATCTTATACTCTAATAAACTTTTTGCCTGCTGCTCATTTTATTCCATGTCTACGTCTCATTTTTCAAAATAGTGAGACAATGAATCCTGAACATCAAGGTAAAAAACAAGTCTGTGAAACTAAGATAAATCACTATATTTTGGCATCTGTTGATGGAGCATGCCCACTATCTGATTTGGAACTGGACTCAAGTACTTCCTAGGACATCTCCTCTCACCCCTACTTGGTAAAGACACTCCTAGCTTGTGTTTCTTACTAAAACGTCTCAGTAATTTTAGCATTCATGGTTTCATCCCTTCTATGGTCACCTTTTTTTAAAAATAAAAAGATGATCCAAAGGAATGCTTTAATCTCTTTTATTGGAGTGATCATGACTTTTTGAAAATAAGTGTTTGATGTAACATGAATAGGTCCTTGCAATTATTCAGACAATGCTTTTCTCAGTGTTTCCTAAATTAAAACAACACAATGCATGAAAGAAAGGTTTTTAATTGCTAGACAGGAATAACTGAATCACTAAAAGAAAGAACTTGAGGAAAGTAAAATGAATCAAATGTTTAATAAAGTTAAGTTATTTGCTAAACTTGTAAAGGGGAAAAGGGGAAAAATACCACCTACGGAGTTTTAAACACAGCCTTTGACCTATGATTCACTCACCAGTAAGCTATGCTGCCCTGGTCTTAACTATTACATAAGAATAAATAAATACACAGTACACACACACAACACACACATTAGTGTCACCCACGTGTGTATAATGCTGGGACTAGAATCCATAAGATTAGTTCTAATAACTGTCTATACAAAAAAAAAAATAAAACATAAAAACAAAGCAGAACTACCACTTCCAGGGCAAGCTTAGAATTCTGAGAATATATAATATATTATTGTCAAATCTCAAGTTTTCAAAAATAGTACCATATGTCTAAAAATAGGGAGTAGGGGCTCATGGGTGGCTCGGTCAATTAAATGTTTGACTTCAGCTCAGGTCATGACCTCACAGTTTGTAGATTTGAGCCCCATGTTGGACTCTGTGCTGATGGCTCAGAGCCTGGAGCCCACAACTTCTGTGTCTCCCTCTCTCTCTGCCACTCCCCTGCTTGCACTCTCTCTCATAAATAAATAAATATAAAAACATTTAAAAAAAACAAGTAGGTGTAACACATATGCAAAAAAAAAAGAGCAATTAATAAAAACTGTTCTCTATGAACCCAGATCTTGGTTTTAGCAAACAAAACAGCTGGAAAAATAGTCCAATTTGTTAAGTCACTAGATCTCAACTACAAGTTTGACCTCATAGAAGAAAATCATGGAACATGAAGATAAATGAATAGAAAAAATTACTAAGAATGAAAAGAGCAGAAAAAACAAAGAATGAGAAAACTGAACACAGCCTCAGGGAAGTGTAGAATATATCAAGCATCTCAACATACTTGGAAGGAGGAGAGGAAAGAGCAGAACAAATCTTTGAGGAGATTATGTTTGAGAATTTTCCAAATTTGGTGAAAAATATTAATTTACATATCCATGAAGGTCAACAGTTTGAATAGATTTAAAGCTACACATATCAAAGTTAAACTATTGAAAAATAAATGTTAGGATGGTTGCTTTATTTCTCTGAAGGATGCGTCTGGTATTTGGATGAGTATTGAGTTGAATCTCTAGATTGCTTTGGGTCACATGGACATTATTCTATGATATTAATTCTTCCTATCCATGATCATGAAGTTTCTTCCATTTGTTGTGTCTTCTTTGATTTCTATCAAAAAAGTCTTTGACTTTTCTTTGTACAAGTCTTTCACTTTCTTTGTTAAATATACTATCATTTTATTGTTTTTCATGCCACTATGAATAAGATACTTTTTATTATTACTTTTTCAGTGTGTCATTATTAATATAAAGGAATGGAACTGATTTCTGTATATTGATTTTTTGCTGATTAGTCTCACAAGTATTTTGAAAGATTCGTTGGAATTTTCTTTATGTAAAATTATACTGCCTGCAAATAGTCACTATTTTAATTCTTCCTTTCTGATTCAGAAGTTTTTTTAAACTTATTTGCCTGGTTCTAGCTAATACTTCTAGTAGCACAGAAGTGAGAGTGACCAACAATGTCTTTATCCCATGTTAGAGAAAATGATTTCAGCCTTTCACTATGGAATATGATATTAGGTCTCATAGGTAGTCCTTATTATGTTGAGATATAATCATTCTATACTCAATCTGTCAAGGGTTTTTATCATGAAAGTGTGTTGTATGTAATCGTTTGTATTTACTGTGTATAAGGCGATAATCATGGCATCTCTGAATACCTGGTAAACAAACTACAAAAGTGATACAGGAAACATATCTGGTGCACTTAATCTGAGATCTCAAATTTGATATCATCCTTTGGGTGTTCTGGGCATGAACAATCAATTCGTTCAGCCAGGCTGGCTTACACCTTCAGCAAAGTCACTAATGTCATGTTTCTCATCTTCTTCATCTCCTCGTACATTACAAACTGAAGGTTTAAGGCTTTTGTGCTCATACTAATGTTTGATGTCATCAAACAAAGGCTTCCTGACACTGTGGGAAGAACAGATACATCATTAAGTAAATATGTTGAACATGTTTTTTAAAAAGAGGCTGCAGTGTTAGGAGATGCAGGAATATTTAGTAACAAAGAAGGAAAAGAAAGTGTTCTGCTTGTGATTCCAGATTTCCCCTAGCCAATGCTTATGGGAGAACCTTCTGGTTTTTACTAGGAAACAATTTCATGAACTCAAGGAGAATTTTGTTTTATAAAAAGGCATTTCCCATACATGGAAAATAACTTTTTACATGGGTTAGAAAACCCCCCCAAAAAGTTGGAAATAATTCTTTACTTCTCACTCTCCTGCTATCTTCAAAGGTACATAGAGATTATTTCCCCACTGCATGGAACATGAGGGCTCTCTGATGAGTCACTTCAGCTGTGCACAGTGCATTTCAGACTCATCTTAGCTTTCCTGGTACAGATATCATGTCTGTCTTTCAGGCCTTGCTTCTGCTCAACCAGCTAACTGACTCCTCAGAGAACAATGTGGGGGACAGCTGGTTGGCCCTGTGAAGAATGAATGCAAATCTTGATTGATCTCAAAGTTGTGAGTAGAGCCCCATGCTGGGTGCAGAGATTACTTGAAAAACATAAGTGGCGCCTGAGTGGCTCAGTCCATTGAACATTTGACTCTTGATTTTGGGTCAGCTCATGATCTCAGGTTCATGAGTTCAAGCCCTGCATTAGTCTCCTGATAGTGAGGATTCTGCTTTGGATTCTTTCTCTCCCTCTCTCTCTGCCCCTCTCCTAGACACACTCTTTTCTCTTTCAAATAAAAACAATTAATTAATTAATATTAATAAAATTAAAAGAAACAAAAATTGTGTACCCGAACTTTATCAAAGAGAAGCTCCTAAGAGGTACCACCTACAATATGCAGTACCAAGTTCAAGTCTTTTTCTAAACTGAGATGCTTTGGGGCAGCTGTGTGACTCAGTGAGTCAAGGTTCTGATTCTTGATTTCAGCTCAGATCATGATCCCTGGTCAGGGAATCAAGCCTTATGTCAGGCTCAGTGCTAAGAGTGGTGTCTGCTTGAAATTTTCTCTCTCCCTCCCTCTGCCCCTCTCCTTCTTTCCCACTTTCTCTCTCTGTCTATCTCCCTCTCCCTAAATATATACATATATGTAATATATATGTATATCTTATGTACTTACTCATGTGTATATTATAAATATATTTATTCACATATATTTAATAAAAATATATTTATTTTAATATACTATGCATAATTTTATATATTTAATAAATATGCTTTTATTTATATATAAAAACAAATTAAAATAAAATAAAAAGGGATACTTCTCACTGAGCTAGAACAGCAATCTGTGCATTAGTGAAACGATATTTTCCTGGTTAGATATAAATATTCCCTGGTGGTATGATGGTAAACTTGACAGTCTCCTGAGAGGGAAGGAGAGTAAGCAATATTTGTAACAATGACTAGACAACATCATCCAAGACCACTCTAACAAATGTCTTGATACATTGATTATTCATTCCCGTTAAAGTCTAATTCAGCATCCCCTTTCGATCTGCCAAATTCACTAAGCTCAAAACCTCACCACAGGACACCAAACTTGTTACTTTATAAAAGTTTAGTTACCTTTTTCTTCTATATATCATTTCATGATCCCTTAAAGGTAGTTGTATCTGGTAATGTCAGATTTTTTGAAAAGTGAAAATATGAGGACATAACATCATTAAGGTTTCTGTGTATATAAATAATCTGCAAAAAAGGAAGTATTCATTATTTCTGATGCTTTCATTCTGTCATGTTTTCACCCTAATACTTTCCAAGTGGATGAAGCCTGTTAGTTGAACTTTATAGTTTCCTAACAATGTCCTGTAAATATTCAGCCTTCTTTGTATTTGGGGCTTCTCCTTCTCTTCAGTGCCTCTACTCCATGATTGGCCTAGTGACTATCAGTTACTCCTCAAGACACACCTCACATGGTACCTCTTCTTATCCCCCCAGAAGGAAGGCAACAATATTCTCTTGTGCCTACATCAACTAGCTAATACATGTGAAAATTCCTCATAGCTATCAAATTATACGACAATAGGAAGACCTTACTAAGAGTTGTTTGTTAAGTCTTTCCTATTTTTCTGGGCTATTTATTCTTGTCAAAATACTATACTTTGTGTCCTGAGTATGGCTTTGGAAAGAATGAACTAATTAAATATGCAGACATATGGTGTATTATAGGTGAGGGAAATCAAAGCAGTAAGGAAGACCATGAGACTTAAGTGAGATTTTATTATTAAATGTGAGCATCCAGAATGCCTTAATGAGAATATAATTTTAAATATGACTCAAAGGAGGGAGTAAATCATGCACGTGTCAGGTAGAAAAGCATAACAGAAAGGAGAATCTGTGAACACAAAGAACCAGAGGCAGGAACCTGTATCTTGTGTTGAAGTAGAGAAGCAAATCAGTGTTTTCTGGGAAAAAAGATAAAACATTTCTAACAAACATTTAAAAAAGAATTTGTAACAATCCAAAGAATAGAGAAGGGAAAATCCATTTTACAAGGCTAGCATTAACCAGATAAAAAACAGACAAGGACACTACAAGGAGAGAAGCTTAAGGCCATTAGTCTTGATGAACATAGATGCAAAACTCCTCCACAAGATATTAGCAAACTGAATTCAATAACACATTAAAAGGAACATACACCCTGATCAAGTATGATTCATTTCAGTGATGCAAGAATGGCACAACAACCATAAATCAGATAGTTTGATAGAATGCATTTAACAAAACCATGTCACCATGTCAATAGATACAGAAAAAAGCATTTGACAAAATTGACCATTATTCATCATAAACAGTCCCAACAAAGTAAGTATAGGTAGAATAAAACTCAATATACCCAATGCTATTATGAAAAGCTCATAGCTCACATCATACTGAATAGTCAACATTTCAAAGCTTTTCATCTCAGATCTTGAGCAGGCCATCTAAGATGATGACCAAGATCAGGCCCTTCTCACTTATTTTATTGGAAATCCTAGCCAGAGAATTTAGATAGGAAAAAGAAACAAAAACATTGAAGTTGCAAAGGAAAAAGTAAAGCTGTCTCTATTTGTAGATGATAATGATAATATATATAAAAAGCTTAAAAGACCCCACCAAAAATAGTCTGAGAACTAAAGATGAAGGCAGTTAACTTTCAGGATATGAAATCAGTATATAAATAAAAGTTGATTTCTATATGCTAACAATAAACTATGAGAAAGAGAAATTATGAAAAAATTCCCATTTATGACAGCATCAAAAAGGATAAAATATGTAGGATTATCCAAGGAAATGAAAGACTAATGCAATGAATATTGTAATAAAACGATAGAAGAAATTGAAGAAAATAGAAATAAATAGGAAGACACTCCCCACTCATGGGTTGAAAGAAATAATATTGTTAAAATACTCATACTACACAAAACAGCAGAATCAATGCTTCTATATCAAAATTATAATGACATTTTTCTCACTTAGTAGAAAATTTAATTAAAAAAGACCACTTAATTTCTAAAAAATTGTTTGCAAGCATGCAAGGTCCTAGCCAAAGCAACAGAAGAAAGCTAGAGGCATCACATTTCTTGGCTTTAAATAACATTACAAATTCATAGTATGGAAACGTCATGGTATTATCATATAAACAAACACAGAAAAATGGAATAAAATACTGAGCCTAGAATTAGACATATGTGATCAACTAATTTCTGGAAAAGGAGCACAAATTATACAATGGGGAAAGATAGACTCTTCAATACATGGTGCTGGGAAAACTGGACAGCCATAGGCACAAGAAGAAAGTGGGCCACCCTCTTACACCATACACAAAGTTAACTCAACATGGATTAAAGACTTGAAGGTAAGACCTGATACAACAAAACTCCTAAAAAAAAACAAAGGCTAAAGCTCCTTGAAATTCATGTTGGCTATGAATTTGGGGGATATGAGACCAAAAGCAAATGCAGAAAAAGCAAAATAAACAAGTGGTAGAACATCAAACTCAAAAGCTTCTATACAACAAAGGAAACCATCAATAAAGTGAAAAGGCAACCTACTGAATGTTTGTTAGGAAATATTTGAAAATCACATCTCTCAGAGCAGGTAATATCCAAAACATATAGAGAACTCATACGGAACAATAGCAAAACATAGCTCACCAATCCAATTAACACACGGGCAGTTAATTTGAATAGATGTGTGTAGACACACACACACACACACACACACAAATGTATGTGTATATACACATATACATGAGTGCCATACAAAACAGGGCCCTAAATATTTGGGTAAACAGGTTAATAATTATAAGTTAAATTTCCCCTTCTAGGGACTTGGTCATTAAATGCATGTATGTCTCAAGTAGCTGACTACATGGTAAATATTAATGTGTCTTTCCCAGCCCATCTCAGCAACGCAGTGTTTGATAGAGTGTCTTCTTCTCTGTTTCTTCATGGTGTTCATTTCCCTTTCTATCCCAGAAATTACTTATAACTGCACTGTAAAATGTCTTATTTAATAACATAGTTAATTCAATTAACTTCATAATATCCAGTAGATTAAGAATATATATACACACAAACTGAAGTAGTAAAAACAAGGTAAAAACTAGTAAAAACATTTTCATAATATCCAGGAGATTAGGTCTATATGCACACCAAAATTACTACTAAAAACACAGTAAAAACTAGTAAAAACATTTGATTTACACTATTAGCTATTGGAATATAGACCTCACCAGACATAGGGTATGTGATTATGAAGACATCATAATCTCTGATTTCAAAATCACCTAAATTTTCTATAAAGCTAACAAGTCTAAACATTGAAAATTATATTCTTTAAATTGGAATAAAAATGTGTCCATGTCTTCTCTATTTTAGTTGCCTAAAAAATGCAGATAAATTATTTGAGGGAAATTTAGTAGAATGTTATGTGCCTGTACCCTTCCATTCTGTACCTTGGCTTGTTAGCAAATGAAAACACTGATAACCTCCTGGCTCTGAACATTACTATCCTACATACCAGACATGTGGAATTTGGGCCAATGCCTAGGAGCATGGGATTAGGTCTTGCTTTTACATACCAGGAGGAAAAGAATTTAAAAGTAATTATTGTATATTCTCAAAAATGATATTTTTAGTCAGATTTTATATACATGTAACCACAAAATGAATACATAATTGGATGTAAGTGGGCTTGAAAAGCACATGACTAGAACAGCCAGACAATCCTTCATTGGTTAGGCTTTTTCTTTCCCATAAATGAACTACAATGGTGTAGGGGTTAGTAGGTTCATAGATGATTTCCTTTGTAAACTTTCTGCCTAAGCGTTATATGTTTATAATAATCTTGGTATCTTTTAATTTAATCTCTCCTTTTTTTAACTTGTGACTTCTTTAAAGTAATTCGGGATCTACCACCACGAGGTCACAGACATGAATCTATTCCAGTAAGCCTAAGACATCCCTTGAGCAATTAAACCATCCATAATGAAAATATGGACAATGGCAAAAACTAAAAGTATGAAAGTATATTTAAATAATGGGTTATACGCAAAAAGTTAAAAGCACAGCTTGTGAGTCATGATTTACACATATATTTTACTTTTCATTATTGTCTGTCCCTAGCTATATGGTAAAGTGCAGTTTGATTCTGAGAATTTTGGGTTTCATTTGACTTGAGGGTTCTTCCAGATGACTCTCAAGTGTCCTATTTCTATTTCCAAAACTAGTTGGTCATAGGAAGACCTAACAAAATAAGAGCCTCAGAATTGCACAACTTGAAAACCGTTCCAGGAAGTCTGGTCCAAGTGTCATTATAGAAAAAGGGAAATAGAAATTTTTATAATATATTTTAACAGTCACACTTTTACTGGAAAAATCTATGATTGGCAGCCTCTCTTTACAAAGGAGATTTATGAGAGGTACAATTAGTTTGGAATCATCAACGCGAATTCACAAACAGGGAAGGAAATGGAGAACCAGACAGAGAAGGGTGGAGGAAGACAGAAGAAATGAGTATTCTCTCACAAGAGTTGTTTAAGGAATCTCTTCTTTGCCCTCCTCAGTGTTCAAGAGGAACAACCCAATTTACACCTCGATCCCCACATTGGGCTGTAATACTAACTTCCACTGTAAAGAAGAAGTGGCTCCTTGGTGCAGCCAGCTCCATGTCTTGGGATTAAAACAACAAAAACAAGCCTGTAACATTTAGATCTTTTCATAAAGTAGACAAGATTACGTTGCTATCAGAGGAAGTACTCAGGGGTCAAAGAGATCAGAATGAGGACTCTAATGACCTATGAGTGACATTTGGAATATTACAGAAAAATTATTTCAATTAATTTTAACAAGTAAACGTATTTTATACAAGTATGACATCACGATGATGCTACTAGAAGACAACATAAACCTCATGTGATTTGCAATAAATTTATAAATTCCATAAGAAAAAATATATGATTACCATGAAAATCGAATGAACAATCAGGTAATCAGTTATCCTTTGTTAGTAGAGGTAGGAGATGATGCTTAGACTACATTTAAAAGTACATATGCATTGTTTATAAGTTTAGATGGAGGTATGATGAGAATAACTAATAAGAATATGGAAAATACAGAGTGACTTCTATTGATGAGTTAAAAATTATGAACAACTTATGTAACAGATAAAAGAAAGATAGAGAGTAAATATTGGTCACTTGTTATCTTTTCACAAAAGTAGAATAACAATATCTTATCATTTGGGTCCCTGGGAGAAAACGTAAAAAAAAAATGCATCTCCATGAGAACTTAATCATGGTCTGCCTGTCCAGTAGGTCCCTTAGATCAAATAGCTTACATGTTCCTAGATGAAGACCCATGTGTAGAACAGGTGTCAGGGGAATGCACATGCCTCCCGTCTGAGCCCTACCTGACTGAAAATTGGGGAAGGAACCATGGTATGGGACATATGTAACATTATCCAGCCTCACGTGTGAGACTGTCTTAGACTCTGCAAGTCTTGTGGGCTCCCATACATACAAAATAAAATGTATTTTTCTCCCATGAATCTGTGTTATGTCAACTTAATGATTACATCAACCAAAGAATCTGAAAAGAGAATTGAAAAAACTTTCATCCCCAATCAAGGTTACTCACCAATAGGAGTTCACCAAAATGAAGAGTTAACTTCTGTTATCAATGCCAGTGGGAAGAATAGTTGTGTTGCTGCTGATGGAGAAAGACACAGTTCAAGACTTAGTTTTCCATGGAAAGATTTAATGATTCACCTATTAGCAGAGTTGCCAGAATCAATAACTTATTAGAAGGAGAGACCAGGCTGATGTTGACCAGTATATTATCCCACAGACTGGTAAGAAGCACTGATGGTTCTATCACACACACACACAGACTAATGGATGTTAAATGCTTCAACCAGCTCAGTGCTATTCATGCTGCTGGGTAGAAAAAAAATAGAAAATATGGAAAACTTTAAAGAAAAGAAATTCCTCTTGAAGTGGGAAAGTGGAAAGGACCCCAGTAGAAAGTCTCATTCATGAAGAAGGAACCACACCCATTCGGGGCATGGTGGGTTATCACTGCTTCTGGATCCCTGGGTTCAGCCTCATAGCCAGACCACTTTATAAAGCCACTCAGGGGGACAAATAGACACATTTGAGTGGGATGAAAGTTTCCACAATGACACTCAAGAATTCAAAGTTTTATTAAGTACTGCTCCTGCTTTAGAACGTCCTTTTCTTTTTCCAAGTTTTTAAGTTCCAGTTGGTTGACGTAGAGTGCCATATTAGTGTCTGATGTAAAATATCTCCCCTCCCACAGATCTTCTCTCTTATTCCTCCTTACCAAAGGAACATCTGACACAGAAGAAGCTAAGTGTCCACATGTTGGGGGAGGGAGGCTCTCCCAGTCTGGCCCATTTTAGAGAAAGACACATTTCAAGGCTAAGTTTTCCAGAAAAAGACAGTGATCTACTTATAAAAAGAGCCAAAGCAATGTACTGAAAATTTATAGAAGAAAACTCCTCACTGCTGTGCCAGAAAGGAAAAACCCACCAAAGTTGGTAAAGAATGGTAATTTCCTTTACATCTACTAGACTGATAAAATTAGAAATGTGAAAGAGGCCTCTTCATGCTGGCAAGAAATGCACAGAGATCTACACGCATTCGCATATAACCCCGGGGAGAGTAAGTGAAGCAGCCGTTCTCTGGAGAGCACTCTGGCAGTATCTGGACAATTGAAATACAGACATACCAGGAGATCCCTCTCCGAAGTATTTGTCCCCCAGAATATCTCACACAGGTGCGTAGGCAACATGCGTGAGAGAATACATGGCAGTGTTGCATAGGGAGGGGTACCCATTAGGAGAAAGTGGACATGTCAGCGCAGGGATTTACACCCTGAAACAGACAGCCTCTGTTAGGTACAATGGATCAGACATCACATATACATTAATGACAAACACAGGTCACAGTGAGAAACAGTAAGAAATGATGGGCGTGGATACAGAATACAAACATGTACAACAATACACATTTCATAAGAAACAAATTCTGCGTAAGCCTACATTCCAAAAAAGAATGCACTTGAAACCCCAAAGCCTACTTGTCTGTGGTGGGAGTAGAGATAGGAACAGAGGCAGGATATGAGAATAAAATGGAATAAACAGACCAGAGAGGACCTGCAGTAAATCCCTAAAGTTAATATAACATGAACAGAAGAAAATGACCGATATAAACTTACACTAAGATTTGACATCCAAAAGACAAAAAGAAAAGGTAGAGAAAGAGAATGAGAAAGAGACAGAGCATGAAAGAAAGAAAGAAAGAAAGAAAGAAAGAAAGAAAGAAAGAAAGAAAGAAAGGAAGGAAGGAAGGAAGGAAGGAAGGAAGGAAGGAAGGAAGGGAGAAGAAGGAAGGAAGGAAAAGAAAAAAGAGAAAAGATGTCCCTGACGTGGACATCATGGACACAGTAGGAGACTTGGGGAAGGGGGAAAAGATGAGAAGTGACTCCCTCAGTGGAATTCTATTTTTCTTTGCTTCTATAAGCTAACGTACAAGGAGAGGGTTGAGGAAGGAAATCTAGAGGCAGGTACAGAAGGTAATGTAATAGTCCCATATATGAAGCAGAAGAAAGTAGAGAAGATTCAAAAAATCAATTTGGGGGACAAATCACCATGGAGTTTCAAATGGAGCATTTCCTTAAAAGGAAAAAAGTCAATGTATGTTTGTCTTTTATCCATACTACATTTTTATATATTAAAATTCCATTTAGATGAAATTATCAGTATATATATTATTATAACAAACTCTGATTTAAAAACTGATGGTATATCTATCTACATTTTGGAGAAATTTGAGCCTCACTAAAAAACAAAAGTATTTCTTTTACAGTGACAGTGTGGTTTCAGTAGATATCAAGTGTGATTTATTTTGAAGAATATTGTAAAAGCACTGGGAATCTGGCAACAGTTGATCGAGTCCCTGGTTCCAGTATAACTTTTGAAAATTGCATTTTGTGGAGACTGTCTCCAAGTTTCTTCACTACACACCTCCCATGCTACCTGGTTCCAAGTGGGCTGAAGAACAAAAAACCAAAGTAGGAAATAGACTGTGGCTGTTGAAAGATAACTGCACTTTTCCATTATCTCATTTCATTTCATTACAGTGATCCTGCACTCATGCAGCTGGTAGCAAATGTGGGATCTCACATACTTGATTTTCAATAGTCATTTGTGTTCCTATCTTACAGTATCTGATTTTTATCTTGTCCCTCTTGTTTTCTAATTAAAGCAATACGTATAAGCAATACGGCCATTAAAAAATGGAAGAGTATATATGTGTGTGTTCAGTTTGCTCCCTAGAGTATATTAAAAGTCATATACATTATATATTACATACCCTGTTATTTTTTAATTAGCTGTACTACCAAGTATATATAAACTGGTATAAATTCTTTCTTCATTGCTCTGTGTCCTTCTCGCTTCTCTTTGACACTTCCACCTTATGTTGCTTACCTTCTTTCAAATATACCAAGTTAATTAGAAGTCAACAGAACCTCAGAGAAAAAATCATTTGTCTCTGAGTGATTTTTTGTCCATGTCCCAGGATCAGTCACTTCCATCCATTGATAATTTCCCCACCTGGCTTCTCGACCTCTACTCTGCTCTCTTAGGGGATTCATTCAAAGTTGATATGCATGGCCTTTTGGCTGTTCAGAAAGGGGAGAGGCCAAGTTGCAGCTGAAGGGGTTAACATGAAGGAGTCACTCTCTGTCAGGGTCCTGCCAGTGCAGAATTGTCTGCATCAAGTTGACCCATCAGGCTCTGCACTGGCCGCCCATACCTCTAGCCCTGCCAGGCCTCTCAGTGTTGACTTCAACTCCAGTGACCTTTCCCTCCACCAACCTCAGTATCATCTTCTGTAACTCACATGGGATAAACTTGCCTTTTATGACAACCAGTTGCTGTCTGACATAATATCTACTTACCTGTTTATTTATTGCCTATGATTCTGGCCACAATGTCAAACCCTTGAGCGATGGAGTTCACAATGCATTGCACCCTGTCTAGTAGGTAGTAGAGTTGAATGAATGAGAAAAAGGATCACGAGGAATTGCCCTAATATGAATCTGGACTCAAGCACCTTGTTATCTGTATGTTGTGTCCTTTTCCTCCTGCTTCTTTCAGGAGTCCCTGGCAGTGATGTGTCCACACATTTGGATTTCCAGTCCTCTCTCCATCCACTTGTCCACGGTCACTCAACATTCTCTCCTACGTGTACGCACATCCTCAATTCCTCCTTACCCACCAGTGACTCCTTGTTTCACCTTCAAACCTGTTTTGTCTCAATTCCCTTGTTCCATTCAACTCTTTTATGATTGACAGCCAACTCCTAATTCTGATACAGAACAATTATTGTATATTCACACCTATATTCCAAAAGTGGATTTCAAACATCCAAATGCAGTCTTGATTTATCTTCAAATAACTCCTCTTCACAGTTTTCCTTCATTAATAACTTGTATCATTATCTACTTAAGAAGGATAGAATCAGGACAGAGGCTTGAGTTACTCAATTATC
>NC_043706.1:100551285-100561415 GCF_006229205.1 Suricata suricatta
CAGCCAACTCCTAATTCTGATACAGAACAATTATTGTATATTCACACCTATATTCCAAAAGTGGATTTCAAACATCCAAATGCAGTCTTGATTTATCTTCAAATAACTCCTCTTCACAGTTTTCCTTCATTAATAACTTGTATCATTATCTACTTAAGAAGGATAGAATCAGGACAGAGGCTTGAGTTACTCAATTATCCCTATGTCTGTTACCTTTTTACATAAGCATATGAGTTAATGACAAGAAATCATTCTCAAAGCCAAAGCAGGAGACATGAAGAATCACAGTAAGGGAGTTAAAAGAACTTATTCCTTCATGTTTAGAAGTTACCAGTGTTGTAACTGTTTGGTATTATCCACCACTTTGTTGAGATGAAGTAATTCCCAGGGGTGAAGGACTCTATTTCCAGGGCAGTGGGGTCACAGAGGGCTTAACGACAACCTCAGACACATCCAGCTTCAATCAGCTGTTCTTGCAGCATAAAGGTTGGCTCTGAGCAGTGTGTAAGGAGTTGCAGATGAATGGAAGCTTCCCTGTAATGAACCTGAATGCTTTCCAACAGGAGTAACAAAATATACACATGCCATTTCCCAATGATGATAGAAGCCTTGGGTTTTTTCCAGAGCCCTTGAATATTGTGTGCACAGTGAAATAACCACTTATATCTAGATTGGACAGATACTGATAAAATTTTCTTTTCTAAAGTCATTGTGTTACCTAACTGTTTTATGAACTTATGTCTTCTGCTTGGTTATATGAAACGATGTTTAAAAAGAATTTCCTATTGCTTCAATGAAAAAATATTGAAGTGGGAACTTATGTGGACCAAATATTTATGTTTTACACTCTGAAGATACATTAATGACTTGTGCAAACCACAAGATTGAGGAAAATACAATCTAAATTTTCACAGCTGATTGGAAAATATCTTAGGAAGTTATTTCTATTGTCATATAATTTGATAGCTATGAGGAATTTTCACAGGTATTAGCTTGTTGATGCAGGGACAAGAGAATGTTGCTGCCTTGTCTCTGGGGGGATAAGAAGAGGTACCAGGTGAGGTGTGTCTTGAGGAGTAATTGGTAGTCACTAGGTCAATCATGGAGTAGAGGCACTGAAGAGGAGAGCCCCAAATACAAAGAGGGCTGAATATTTACAGGACATTGTTAGGAAACTATAAAGTTCAACTAACAGGCTTCATCCATTGGAAGGTATTAGGGTGAAAACATGACAGAATGAAAGCATCAGAGATAATGAATACTTCCTTTTTTGCAGATTATTTACATACACAGAAACTTTAATGACATTATGTCCTCATATTTTCGCTTTACAAAAAATATGACATTACCAGATACAACTACCTTTGAGGGATTCATGAAACGATATCTAGAAGAAAAATCTAACTAAATTTTTATAAAGTAAGTAAGAAACTTGGTTTCCTGTGGTGAGGTTTTAAGCTTAGTGAATTTGGCAGAGGGAAAGAGAATGCTGAAGTAGACTTGAACAGGAATCAGTAATCAGTGTATCAAGCCATTAGGTAGACTGGTCCCAGGTGATCGTGTCTAGCCATTGTTACAAATATTGCTTAGTCTCTTTCCTCTCAGAAAATTGTCAACTTTACCATCATACAACTGGGAGTATTTATATCTAACCAGGAAAATATCATTTCACTAATGCACAGATTGCTGTTCTAGCTCAGTGAGAAGTATCCCTTTTTATTTTATTTTAATTTGTATTTTAATACATATATAAATATGTAAATAAAATATATTTATTAAATATATAAAACTATATAATGTATTTATAAATAAACATGAATATTAAATATATATGAATAAATATAAA
The DNA here is from genome assembly GCF_006229205.1 of Suricata suricatta. Lineage (NCBI taxonomy): Eukaryota > Metazoa > Chordata > Mammalia > Carnivora > Herpestidae > Suricata > Suricata suricatta. The sequence goes on from NC_043706.1 coordinate 100,553,132, forward strand.
TATATTTATAAATATATACATACATAAGCATATAAAATATATTTATGCATATGTTTACATAGAGAGAGAGAAAGACAGAGAAGGTGGGAGTGAAGGAGGTGGACAGATTGAAAGCGAGAGAAAATCCCAAGCAGACTCCACACTTAGCACTGAGCCATGAGGCTTGATTCCCTGACCTGGGGATCACGATCTGAGCTGAAATCAAGAATCAGAACCTTGACTCACTGAGTCACACAGCTGCCCCGAAGCATCTCAGTTTAGAAAGAGACTTGGAACTTGGCACTGCATATTGTAGGTGGTACCTCTGAGGAGCTTCTCTTTGACAATGTTTGTGTACACAATTTTTGTTTCTTTTAATTTTATTAAAAATTAATTAATTGTTTCTATTTGAAAGAGAAAGAGACTATGTCTAGGGGAGGGGCAGAGAGAGAGAGAGATGGAAAGAATCCAAAGAAGGATCCTCACTATAGTCAGGAGCCTTGATGCAGGTCTCGAACTCATGAACCTGAGATCATGAGCTGACCCAAAATCAAGAGTCAAAGGTTTAATGGACTGAGCCACTCCGGCGCCACTAATTATTTATTTTTTTCCTTTTTCAAGTAATCTCTGCACCCAACATTGGGCTCTACTCATAACTTTGAGATCAATCAAGATTTGCATGCACTCTTCACTTGGTCAACCAGCTGTTCCCCACATTGTTCTCTGATGAGTCAGTTAGCTGGTTGAGCAGAAGCAAGGCCTGAGAGACAGACATGATATCTGTACCAGGAAAGCTAAGGTGAGTCTGAAATGCACTGTGCACAGCTGAAGTGACTCATCAGAGATCCCTCACATTCCATACAGTGGGGAAATATTCTCTACGTACTTTGGGAGATACAGGAAGAGTGAGAAATAAAGGATTATTTCCACCGTTTTGATTTTCTTTCTAAAAACTTTTTTTTAACATTTATATACTTTTGATAGAGTGTGACAGAGGAGGTGCAAAGAGAGTCAGAATCAGGCTTCAGGCTCTGAGCTGTCAGCACAGAGCCTGAAGCGTCGGAACCTACGAACTGTGTGATCATGACCTGAGTCAAAGTCGGACGCTCAACCGACTGAGCCACCCAGTCACCCCTATTTCCACCTTTATTGTTTTGGGTTTTTCTAGCCCATGTTAAGGTTCCTTTCCTTGCATAGGAAATGCATTTTTACAAACTAAATTCTCCTCGAGTTCATGTAATTGTTTCCTAGTGGAAACCAGACAGTTCTCCCATAGCCAGTGGCTAGGAGAAATCTGGAATCACAAGCAACACACTTTTTCCCCCTTCTTTGTTACTAAATATTCCTGCATCTCCTAACGCTGCAGCCTTTTTTTTTTTTTAAACATGTTCAACATATTTACTTAATGAGGTTATCTGTTCTGTTCTTCCCAGGTGTCAGGAAGTCTTAGCTTTGATGATATCAAAGGTTGGTATGAGCACAAAAGCCTCTTAAACCTTCAATTTGTGATGTATGAGATGAAGAAGGTGAGAAACATGACATTAGTGACTTCATTGAAGGTGTGAGCCAGCCTGGCTGAATGAATTGATTGTCATGCCCAGAACACCCAAAGTATGATATTAAATTTGAGGTCTCAGATTAAGTACACCAGATATGTTTCCTGTATCACTTTTGTAGTTTGTTTGCCAGTATTCAGAGATGCCATGATTATCTCCTTACACACAGTAAATGCAACCAATTACATAAAACACACTTTGATGATAAAAACCCTTGACAGATTGAGTATAGAACAATTATATCTCAACCATAATAAGGACTACCTATGACTTTACAGAGCTAATATCATATTCTGTAGTGAAAGGCTGAAATCATTTTCTCTAAAATAGGATAAAGACATTGATGGTCACCCTCACCTCTCCTGTACTACTAGAAGTCCTAGGTGAATCAGGCAAAGAAATTAAAGACACCTGAATCAGAAAGAAAGAATTAAAATAGTCACTATTTACCGATGGTATAATTTTACATAAAGAAAATTCCAACGAATCTATCAAAATACTCGTGAAACTAACAGCAATTAAAGGTTAGGTGATAGAAAATCAATATACAGAAATCAGTTCTATTCCTTTATATTAATAATGATACATCTGAAAAAATAATTAAATGTATCTTATTCATAGTGGCATGAAAAACAATAAAATGATAGTATATTTAACAAGGGAAGTAAAAGACTTGTACAATGAAAAGTACAAGACTTTGTTGAAAGAAATCAAAGAATACAGAAACAAATGGGAGAATCTTCATGATCATGGACTGGAAGAATTAATATCATAGAATAATGTCCATGTGATCCAAAGCCATCTAGAGATTCAACTCAATGCTCATCCAAATACAAAAAGCATCCTTCAGAGAAACAAAACAATAAACCTAATTTTTATTTTTCAATAGTTAACTGTGATATGTGTCGCTTTAAATCTATTCAAACTGCTGAGCTTCATGGATATGTAAATTAATATTTTTTATCAAATTTGGAAAATTCTCAGCCATAATTTCTTCAAAGATTTGTTCTGCTCTTTCCTCTCCTTCTTCCAAATATGTTGAGATGCTTGATACATTCTACACTTCCCTGAGGCTGTGTTCAGTTTTCTCATTCTTTGTTTTTTCTGCTCTTTTCATTCTTAGTAATTCTTTTCTCTATTCATTCATTTTTATGTTCCTTGATTTTTCTTCCACAGACAAATTTATAGTGGAGATCTAGCAACTCAGCAAATCAGATTCTTTTTTTTTTTTTCTGTTTTATTTGCTAAATCCAGCATCTGGGTCCATAGAGACTGTGTCCTTTAATTGTTCGCTTTTATTGCATATGTGTTACACCTTCCTGTTTTTTTTTTTTTTTTATTTATGTCATTTACTTTTGAGAGACAATGAGACAGAGTGCAAACAAGGGAGTTACAGAGAGAGTGGGAGACACAGAAATTGAGGCAGGCTCTAGCCTGTGAGCTGCAAGCTCAGAGCCCTACACGGGGCCCCAACCTATGAAATGTGAGGCCAGTACCTTAACTGAAGTCAGACACCTAATCCACTGAGCCACCAGGAGCTCCTTCACCTTCCTGTTTTTAGACATATGGCACTATTTTTGGAAACTGGAGATTTGGCGATAATATATATTCTCAGGGTTCTAAACTTGTTCTGGAAGTGGTAGTTCTGCTTTTTTTGGTGTGTGCTTTGTTTTTATTTTTTTGTACAGTAAGTTATTAGAACTAATCTTATGGAGTCTATTCCCAGCATTATACATACTCAGATGACTCTAGTGTGTGTGTGTGTGTGTGTGTGTGTGTGTGTGTGTGTGTGTATTGTGTATTTATTATTCTTGTGTAATGGTTAAGACAAGGTCAACATAGCTTAGAGGTGAGTCCATAATAGGACAGAGGTTGTGTTTAAACTCCGTAAGTGGTAATTTTTTTCCCTTTTCACCTTATAAGTTTAGCAAATAACTTTTCAATAACCATTTGATTCATTTTACTTTCATCAAGTTCTTTCTTTTAGTGAATCACAGTTATTCCTTTCTAGCAATTAACAACTTTTCCTTCATGTGTTGTGTTGTTTTAATTTAGAAAACACTGAGAAAAGGATTATCTGAAAATTGCAAGGACCAATTTCTGTCACATCATACACTTATTTTTCTTAACAGTAATGATTTCTCCAATAAAAGGGATTAAAGCCTTCCTTTGGATCAACATTTTATTTAATAAAAGGTGACCATAGAAGGGATGACATCATGAAGTCTAAAATTATTGAGTTGTTTTAGTAAGAAACACAAGGTAGGGGTTTCTTTACCAAGTATTACCCTACCCTAAGGAGAGGAGATGTGGTAGGAAGTACTTGAGTCCAGTTCCAAATCAGATGGTGGGCACGCTACAACATCAACAGATGCCAAAGAATAGTGATTTATCCTAGTGTCACAAGACTTATTTTTTACCTTGATGTTCAGGATTCATTGTCCCACTATTTTGAAGAATGAGAGGTGGACATGGAATAAAATGAGCAGCAGGCAAAAGTTTATTTAAGTATAAGATCAGAAAGTAAGTAGAGTATGAAAGCTCTCCTTGCAGAGAGAGAACATTCAAAAGTGAATGCTCATCGCATAGGCAAGATACTTTGTTTTATTGGGTTTTGGTGGGTCCATGTCCTTGCCCCTTGCTCCTTCTCAGGTTCTACCCTCATTGGCTAGGTAATTCTAAATGCTTAGTCATTCCTTTGGATTGGCTCATTTTCATTGTATGAGGGTTGATGTGTGGATATACCTTTCCTTGTGGCTCATATGGTTCATGGTCTACTTATTTTTAGTGAGGTCTTTTGTCAAATTCCTGAGAGACACCTGAGGGTGTGTAGTAGGTGTCTGTTCCATTCTTAAAAGGAACCTTACCGCTGAGGGAGTTTGCTGTTAGTCAAATGGTCAGATACTCCCAGCACTGTTTTCAAATATTTTCTCCATCCTGGGTCCTAACCTTTCCTTCTCTGCATATTTGCTTGTATCCTCCACTATCATATGTGAAGAAATGTTGGTTATTCAAGAAGCACTAACAATAGAAGAGGAGCAACACATAAACTCAGTAATCAAAGTACAGGGGCACCTGGGTGGCTCAGTCAATTGATCATCTGAATGGGCCTCAGGCCATGATCTCAAGTGTTTGTGAATTCAGCCCTGTATCAGGCTCTGTGCTGACAGCTCAGAGCCTGGGTTCTACTTCCCATTCTGTATGTCCCTCTCTGTCTGCTCCTTGCCAGCTCCCTTAGAATGTTTATTCCTTATGGCCATTCTATTTAGAAGACAAACTGACTGGAAAATGTGTGAAATCCCTGAAAAAGTGGACACAACACAGTGCCTGAGTAGCCACCTTGAGAACCTGTATATCTCTCTGTGATGTAGTGGTATGAAGACCTTACCACAGGGACAAAACTGAGAGGGATAATGGCAGGTAAATGCTGATTGGTAGTTAAACGAGTATTATATTTGTGTCAAACATATTGTAGAATTTGGGAATGTGCCCCATCATTCAAAATACATGTATTTACTTCCTTCAGGTATGGATTTCTTCCCACAACTTCTAGGTTGTTCCCTCTATGTTAGTCTCAGTTCTGTTTTATAAAAACACAAAGATGTAAAGACACCAATAGTAGTGCAAGACACTTAATCCATTGTACTCCTGGTCTATGGCCATTAGAGTATCAGTAGTGGGACAACAAGCAAATACATCTTTATTTTCTGGCATAATTCAAAAGCAGAGACTTTGACCCCTACCTAGAAGCTCTGAGTAGCACTGAGTTGTTTCAACTATTTACCATCCATTATTGTGGTAAATGCATCTGGGCTCTTCTCCAGTCTGCTGGATGATCAGGAGGTCAGCATCAGCCTTATCCCTCCTCCTTAATGAGTTACTGATTCTGGGAGAGCTTCTACTTATGGGCAAATCATTATATCTCTTTGTGGAAATTTTAGTCTTTATCTGTCTTTCTCAGGCACAGAATAAGCTATGTTCACCTCTATTCATTTATCTTGTCTGGACATTGAGATTCTTTCTTGTGGTAGGATTATATATTTACCATCTGCAGCTTGGAAAAATGCCTCTCTATTTTGCATTACTTCATATTTTGGCTCCAGGAGGGATGTCTTGGGTAAAAAGTGGATAAATACTGATCAAAGGCAGACACAATTAATAGGTTACGTGAACATTTCCTAGTCAAGGTAAAACCATAAGAATGATCAATAGCATTTGTTATGAATGCAAAGGCTGGGTTCAGGCATTGTCCTGCCACAAACTCCAAATGTATGTGCCAAGAGGGAAAGAGTGCATCCTTGGAAACCAGGAGAAAGAAAAGTGTGCATTTTTAAAATTTATGTGCTAGGTATTCTTTGTTTTACAACACAAAGTAGGTAAACCACCTCAACTAGCTTGCATTTTTGCCCTTTAGAGAACAGACATATCTGGCAGAAGGTAGACATTATATGAATATATATCAAAATGAGTCAGACACTTCTAGTACTATAGGGAGTAATTTTAGAGACCATTGAGTTATAGCGTGGGTAGGAAAGATTTTCACAAAGACATATAGAGTACTAGTCCATAAAAATATGTAAATGAGATGACAGTAACTAGATGCTTCTTTAGGACACAGGTTTATAACAGAGACAGAAAATATTGTCAAAAAGGTATATGTGAAGTTTAAAGGCTTTTGTTTCATGTCGCCTTGTTTGGAAAAACACGTGAAGGAACAATGGTGTGAGCAGGGTTGAGAATGCACAATTTAGAGCACCCTCTATTAATAAAAAATGGAAAATGCTGGGTAAGTTTCAAGATTATTGTAAAGGAACTTACAATTAAAATTTTAAATAACAGACCTGTGCTGATCCATTTGACACCTGAAGTAAAAGGAAAATCAGTTCTATTTTAAAATTTGGATACTTCATTTATCATAGATTTGACTTTAATATAAATTTTTACTACTGAGTTAAGGATTTTATTTATCCTTTGTTTTTAAATGTCTATTTAGATTTGTATGAGAGAGACAGTGAGAGAGATGGCAGAGAGCGGGGAGACAGAGAATATCAAGCAGGTTCTGCACTGTCAGCACATAGACTGATGTGGGAGCTGAACTCAAGAACTGCAAGAACATGACCTGAGCCATAAAAAAGTGAGAACTGGAAGCCTAACCAACTCAGTCACCCAGGTGTCCCTAAAATGTTGATCTTAATAAGTGAATTGGGTGCTTCCTTAAATTTTGTACCTAAGTTTACAGCCTCATTCATCTACCATAATCCTTGTCATTTTCAGAAGGCTTTCATAGTTCTCTGGCCTCCATCTTAAGAATATTAGGGAGAAAGGCCTGGAAGTGAATCATTGTGGAGAGTTAGGTAAAGGAGAGCTTCTTTGTGCAAATGAAGGTGCTCAAGGGACAAAGAGAAAGATGTCATATTATGGCCCCAGCTGATAGCTAAACTAAAACAAGTAAAGGTTGGAAATTACTAGAATGTGCCCTAGAGCCACATGCCCAATTTTAAATAATAGGTAATTGGTTGGACTATACCAGACCGCACATATCTGAATGTGTTATAAGCACTAAAATAAAATCATTTATGTCCGGATTGGGTGGGGGTTTTTTTTTGTTTACATTTATTTATTTTTGAGAGATAAAGTGCTAGAAGTGGAGAGGCAGAGAGAAAAGGAGACCCAGAATCCATAGCAGGCTCCAGACTCTGAGCAAGCTGTCAGCACAAAGGCAGATATGACCTGAGCCAAAACCAGGTGCTCAAGCAATTGGGCCACCCAGGCACCCCAAGATTTGGTGCTATGTTTAATAGACTGATGCTTGTGTTACTCTGACTCTTCAGAAAGTATGGATCTGGGATATTTTCCACTTACACATTTGGGATTCTGATTTGAAAGAATTTTTTTTTATGTGAATTTGGAAGTCTCTTCTAACATTTATATTTTGTTGTTCATATAAATCCATTCCCAGTTGTGTAAAGACCTGTAACACATTAGGATCTGTTACAAAAGATGTTTGTTTTAATAGGTAAATATTTAAACATAACCACCCCCACCACCAAAAAAAGAAGAGGAAAAAAAAGTAATGAAAATAATAAGGGAAAAACTCAAGACACACTTCCTAAGGGGAAAAAAAAACAACAAAAAACCAAAGAAAACCATCATGTAATTTCTGTCCTTGACAGAATGTATTAAATAAGCAAACACCACCAACAAGCAAAACAAGTACTACAATGTAAAAATATTAAAAAGAAAGAGAACCCTCTCACTTGCACAAATGAAAGATTGCACACAAAGAACTCACATCTTTTCAAGCTTCAAAAGTAAATATTCTGCTATATGTATTAAATACTGCATGGTTTGCTCAAGCTAAGATGAAACCACATCATAAATCAATAAGCATTTTGCATTTTCTTTCATTATCTACTCAAATTCGTGCCTACTGCACCTCTAAACATTTCATTAAATCCAATGATACAGCAAACACTCCCAAAATAAACTTTTTTTTTTGTGGTGGGGGTGGTTATGTTTAAATGAAGTTGCTTTTACAACACCAAAGACTTAATCATCCATTTCCTATATAAAAGGTAGCTACTTTTTTGCATGGACCTCAAGTATATTGTAGTATAGAGGTGGAATTTAAGGAAAGGTATTAAGCAGGCTGTGTTGTAGCTTATGGGCAAGAAATAAATTGTATCATGTATCTTGAATGTATCATAGATAAGCTGCTATATAATGATTGCCACTTCAGATAGCTGTGA
>NC_043706.1:100561515-100578431 GCF_006229205.1 Suricata suricatta
TTTTTGCATGGACCTCAAGTATATTGTAGTATAGAGGTGGAATTTAAGGAAAGGTATTAAGCAGGCTGTGTTGTAGCTTATGGGCAAGAAATAAATTGTATCATGTATCTTGAATGTATCATAGATAAGCTGCTATATAATGATTGCCACTTCAGATAGCTGTGAAATTAGGTGATTAACTAGTTGTTACTTAACCTTCTAATTTCTGTATAAGTCTAATTACATGAAATAGAAGTTGGGGTTCTGATTTTTTACTTTGCTTAGCCATTTGGAGTGTCATTGAAACTACTGTATTGTAAATGATGGAAAATAATTGCATATGTTAAAAAATAGTGTTATATTCTAAAAAAATAAAAAAATAAAGTAATAAAAAATAAAACCCTATACACACACACACACAAGAAAATTAATGTCTATATTGTTCATAATCTTCTCTTAAAGAGATGGAAACAGAATTTGATTTAAGAAGATGAGATTTGCTAATTGATCTCTCTAGACTGAACTATTGAGGAAATGAGAATATAAATAAGTTTAAGAAAAAGGACTTACGTTGTAATACATACATGTAAAAAATGCACATTATCCATGACTCTATTATGTATCCTAAGAACTTCTATTATTCACTCATGTGGCTCATAAGCCCTCTTTCAAGGTAAAAATCCTATTTGTTCATGTCAACATTGTTTACTATTTGTTTATTTCTTATTTGTTATGTGAACACTGGAATTAAATATTCTTTTGATAATTAAAAAAATAATAGGTAAATATTGATGTTAAGGCAGTGAGCATTACATTAAAGGAAAGCGTCAGGCACAGTCTCAAAGATATGCATTACTTTCCATCTTTTTCCTTGCTGTTATCAGCTAATCCTATGAGATGCTCCTGAGATAGAAAGTATCCCTATTTCCATGTCGTTTTCATGAAAGGAGCTTGGGATTTCTCTTGGACATGGGGGCTTCTTTGATAATGAAAGAGCATCTATTGAGGCAGCCCCAGAGCTTGAATACAAGCAGAAAAGTGAACATTTAATAATCAATACTTAATCTTTTGGTTTACCACTGAATATTAATACCTTGTGTAATATGAACCTGAGAAGGTTCTGGTGAAAAAAATGAGACTTGGAATAATGGGCTCTCCTACTAACTGGGAGCTTCTGATCAATCACTTAATCTCTGATCCTGATTTTCCTCATTTGTATGATGAAGAATACAAAACTTTGTAAACATCAACAATATATTCATAAAGGACAATTAATAAATATTGTGAAATTGGTGAGTTAAGACTGAAGTTGTTCATAGGGCTTTTGTCTACTAATCTCCCCATATTTCCCGCTCTATCTTTCCCCCTGCCTAACACTTTGAAATTATTGAAAGCAAGTGTGTTCCTTGTCCTGAATGTTGAATTCCACACCCTCAAGGTGGTGATGCTAGCAGGTGGGCTTTTGAAGGGTGATGATTGACATTAATATCCTTACAAAGGCAGCCTTGAGCTCCCTTGCTGAGGTTGCCATGTGAGGTTAAAGTGAGAAGACTCGAAGGAAGGGAATTCTCTCCAGACATGAATCTGCTGGTGATGTTACCTTGGACTTCTCACCCTCAGGACCGTGAGAAATAAGTGTCTATTGTTCATAAGCCACCCAGTTGGTGCTGTATTTAGATAGCAGCAAGATTGGACTAAGACAAATATGCTTTCCTCTTCCTTTTGCCAGCATTCCATCAAAAATATTGAATCCATGAAAAAACAAAGCAGTTGGCAGGGCAGGTTACATAACCTCCTTTAGCTGCAGTTGCACAGATGTTATCTGCATTTGTATTTGTAGCAGCCAAACTGTCTCAGGTTAAAACAATTTGAAGGGCAGCCCAGCTCCTTAGCTCCCTGTGTGATCACTTGTGGTTTTCATTAAGTTCAAATTCTCCCTCTGCCCAGAATACCTGTGTTCACTTTCTCACAGGCATTGCTCTTGAGGGGAAGTCCCAGTCCACATACAAATCTCAGTCTGTGTCCTGGGAGAACCCAAAGTAAAATATTTATGAAATGATTTCAATTAAAACAGCCTGGGGACCCAGTGAAAGAACAGCACTAGGGCAGAACGGACTGAGGGCAGAGCTTGGTGGAATATGTGTTGAGCTGGGCTCCTGGCTGCCCACAGACCCCAAGTGGTGCTAGGGAACTGGTTCTGGGTTATGTGTGGAAATATGTAGGAGCGTTTTTCTTTGTCACAGAATATCAGGGTGGGAAGGCACCAAGGATGTTGGACATTTTTTGGTGTAATGATAGTTCCTCAACCCAAAACCTGTTACAAATCCTGTACATATTTCTGATGTTACTGCAGATATTCACAACCCTGAAAATTTGGTACAACTATCTTATTGTTTCCTTGATTGCATCTGGTGTAACAACCCAACAATTTTTAACACTATTTCAGTAATCACTTACATGCATTTACCATATATTTGGAAAATGCTTCTATTCAATTTTCTTTTGAACATAGGGAGATAAAAAGAGAGGCCAACCAGAACGCAGACTTAGTTTGTTCTCTGAGGTTTACTGGAAGGCAGGTGTGCAGGGGAATGAGTTAAATGGGTGATGGGGATTAAAGAGCAGTAGTGCACATTAGCAGTGAGAGCATTGGGTTTGTATGGAAGTGATGAATCACTCAATTTTACATCTGAAACTAATATACCTTTATGTGAATCAGCTGAAATTTAAATAAAAACTTGGTGAAAAACAAAGTTCTAGAACAGGAGCAGCACCTCATTTTTCTTTGAAATCTACACACTTATTCTTAGCCAAAAGACCGAGGAGTGATTTCGTTGATTTTTTTAAATGCTTGCTGGCAACTCTCATCCCACTGTAATGGATCCTAATCATTCCCCTGCATGTTTGTATGAAGGACCCTAGCTATGAGCTAACCCCAGGGATCCAGATGCAGTGATGGGCTTCCATGCTAGACACATGTATGCATCCTTCTTCATGATGGCAACTTTCTTTATGGAATCTATTCAGTTTCCCCACATCAGAAGGAATTTCTTTTCTTTACATTGTTCCATACTTTTCATGATGAAAAACAAGGCAAAAGAAGTACATTCCCAGACTTATCTGAAAGAGATGTGAAAGGGACGAGTGAGACTGTTGTGGATTTCATTCTGAATTAGCATATGACACAAAAATATTATTACTATCTTTTTTAATGGAGTCCCTTTGACTAAGCACAGAGTGTATTCCTCAGACTTCCTGTTCTAGTGAGTATGTGTCATGTTAAATTTGAAGATTTCTATTGATCATGAAGAATACTATGGCCCTCTTTCAACCAAACTGAGTAAATTATGCTGAAAATACTGTGCTTACCAACGCCTTCTGGAAATGAAAAATCGATTTCACTTTTAGCCACCCTATTGTTTGGCAATTGTGGCTGTCTCTGGGGAAAAATGAGACGATAAAAACAGAAACCATAAAAATGTATCCCTCCTCTTCCTGACCACTTCTACTTTTGTCTTTCCTCCCCAAATAGCCTGACTTTGCTTGCTCTTCAGTATCCTCAGCTAGTTATGAGGTTTTTGGGTTTGTTTTTTCCAGTGTGTTTTACATGCTTGAGTATGGGTTGAAAGAGAATGAGAGTTGATTTATTTTTCAATTTTTACTTATGCTTATTTTTATTTTTTATTGTAATATTTTAATGCTATTTTTAAGTTTGAGCGAGAGACAGAGTGCTAGTGGAGGAAAGGCAGAGAGAGAGAAGGAGACACAGAATTGGAAGCAGGCACCATTCTGAGCTGTCAGCACAGGGCCCAACAGGGGGCTTGTCACTGAGCGATCATGACCTGAACTGAAGTCAAACGCTTAACAGACTGAGCCACCCAGGTGCCCCATATTTTTATTTCTTTGATGTTTTTATTTATCCAGTTAGATAACCTACAGTGCTGTATTAGTGTTAGGCGTACCATATAATAATTCAACACTTCCAACATCACCTGGTGCTAAATGAGAGGTTAGGCTTTAGGATGTTATGGAACTTTCAGTAATTATGATTGTTGTTGAGGAACCTTTAAGAGTAGCAGTATTAACGATCAATAACACAACTATTTATAGAAGGAATTTGAATTGAACTTTTATATTTGTCCTTCATGGCCATTCTATTTAACCACCAACTGACTGGATAGAGTGTGGACCGCCGTTGAAAAAGAGGACACAAAACAGGATCTGAAGAGCCAACCCCAGGCCCTCTCTTTCCCTCTGGGATATAGTGGTATGAAAAGTTTGTGAATGGTGGCCCATTTGAGGTGTATAATGATGGGAAATGTTGAATAGTATTGGGATGTGTCTAAGATTTGTGTCAAGCATATGATAGTAGAATTTGGGAAAGTGCCTATTGCTTTGAAGTAAATCTATTTACTACTTAGGGATGGAATTTTTCCCTCCACTTCTCAATTGTTCACTCTACACCTATTCTCAATACCATATCGTAAGAAACAACACAAAGATTTAAGGACCCCAAGAGTAGTACTAGTGAAGTAGAAGAACCGGAAGCCATTGTATTGTGATCTACACTCTTTAGAGTATCATGAGTGGGACAACAAGCAAATCCACTTTTGTTTCCTGATGTTACTCTACAGAAGAGACTGTGAACTTTACTCATCAACGGTAGCACCGAGCTAGTTGAAGCATTAAACATCCATTTGTATGTGTGTGTGGTAAAAGCATCAGTGCTTTCACCAGTCTGTTGAATGATATACTGGTCATGTGAGCCAAATCCCTCCCCTTGATGAGTCATTGATTTTGGCAACTCTGCTAATAAGTGAAGCTTTAAATCTCCTCACGGAAACTGACTTGAACTGTGTCTTTTTCCATCAATAGCAATACAATTATTCTTCTTATGGCATTGATATCAGTAGTTAAGTCTTCATTTTAAGAACTCCTGTTGGTAAGTAGTTTTAATCTTGAGTGGGGGTGAATGCGCTTTTCATTATCTTTCTAGGTTTTTTTCCCTGATATAGTAACTAAATTGAATAAGACAGATTGACCTGTGAAAAACAAATTTAATTGCCTATGTATTGGATCCTTGCAAGAAAGGAGAAATCAAAGACCGTACTGAAATTGAGGCCTGTATACCTTCCTGAGCTAAAGAGAAGTGGCAACATGGTTGGGAAGGGGTAAACAGTTCCAGAGGAGGAAGACAATTCACAGGAGCATGTAAAGAGCACATACTGGGTAAACAGATGTGTGTCCTGCCATGCTGTTGATTTATACTGATGTAAAAATGTAATTCTGATCATAACTTTTTTCCTAGCACAGGCCCACTATGGAAATTGTGTTAGGGTCTTAAAGATAAAGTAACAAGCTATCTGAGTCTGCTAGGTCTGTATTGCTTTCAGCTCGAAGTATCTACCTGCTAGAGCAATATGTTTAGGGATGACACATTCTGCTCCCCTTCACTTGTCTGATCCACATTCGTTATGCAGTCTCAGGCGTTTGGTTATTTTTCTAAACAGTAAGCTAGATATATAAAGATAGCAGCTCATACCTATGAAGCAAAAATATTCTGTAACTCTTTTCTCATGATTGTCAATAAACCTAGCCATTATATGGTTCCAAAATATTTATTTAGAGATTTAAGGATATATGACGTGTAATGGACCATGACTGTAGTGTTTACACTAGGTTCTAATATAAGGAGAATGTAAGAGGATAGAATTTATAGTATTATAGTATCTTAATGACAGATTAGTTTACTTTGTGCTCCCTTTTACCACTTTTTTGGATCATGCTAAATTTTTCCATAAGTTCTAAACACTTTACTTCCCTAGAAAGAGACCATTGATGGTATGTCCCTGGTTTCTTCTTGTTTTGTTATTTTATTTCCTGAAACACAGCAAATCAGACAAAAAAGCATGTGTCCTATTACAATGATGTTCACACATCTCTAAACAAGGTCCCATCAGCCCAAGTCTCTTCTTCATATTTCTTTCTTTCCTGGGCTCCCTTGGAAGCAATATCCTTTTGCAACAAAATTATTTTGTATTCTCCCCTTTTAAAGTATTTTTATGCCCTCCCTCCCACTTCCCAAAGGATTGTAATTGCAATGTCACTTCCTTTAGATATGAGTGTCCTGGTTCCCTGGCCTCCTGGTTATAGAGGCAAGTTCCCTTATTTTCATTTTATCTCCTGGTATTCCTGAACATCAAGAATTAGATACTGACAGATGTCCCAACCAACTTGAACTGAGTGTGTATAAGTTCATTCTAATTCCACATTTGTTGTGTAATAGCTTCAAGATTATTCACTGGGTAATTTTACAATTGTCACATTCCACATTTCCTTCCCCTCTAATTTGCAATCAGGTAGGGCTCACTAAAACCCTGAATTCTCAGCTTCAAAATGCATTTTTCCATATGTCTTGTGACATATAATGAAGAAACACAAAATATATGCCTAAATGATGACTCACCAGCCTTGGTTTGCACTTTCTATATGTGATTGATCATTTATCTGTTTTCCTTCATACTTTTGTTTTGTACTGTATTCATATTGTCATTATGGACACTTTAATTGCTCATATGCAGGTTCTCAGCCTTCCTGGAATAGACTCGTGTCTGTTACCTCATGCTTACAGAACTCCAATGACTCTAAAGCTGTCATAAGTTAAACATTTTAAATTAAACATTACCAAAAGTATTATAAATTGATAACTACTACTCAGCAATTATATAAAGGAAATTTTCTACAAACCTGTTAAAACCTATGCCATTATTGTTTATCTACTGGAAAGGAAAAAACTCACCTGAGGAAAGACTATCTCGCCGCTCTGATATTCAAGTGTTCTTGAAGCCCACATCAATCCAATTGATTTTTTTATTTTGTTGTAAAAACATAAACATTTAAACATAAAACCAAGACCTAGCCCATTAACAGAGACTCCAACATTAGCCCAAACTCAATAATCCATGATAGTATCTTTCAGAGACCTCAGGTTATCAGTGGTTCTATGTGCTAACATGCAAAGTTATAGAAGGGAAGACTTCATATCATTGTACTAAATTTCCCTCATTTATCTGTATTTTGTGGGCAACTGAAATATGGGAAACATGATTTATTTTAGTCCAATTTAAAGGCATTATTTTGGATTTTTATTTATTATTTATGTGTATGTCCCAGCCGTCATTTATTTATTTATTTCTAAATTTAAATCCAATTTAGTCAACATATTTTGTACTAATGCTTTCAGGAATACAATTTAGTGACTCATTAATTAATTATATCCCCCAGTGCTCATCCCAACAGGAGTCCTCCTTAATGCCCCTTGCCCATTTAGCCCAACCCCTACCTAATACTCTGTTAGCAAACCTGTTTGTTTTCTGTATTTAAGTCATTTAGCATTTGTCTCGCTCTCTGTTTTTATATATTTTTTGCTTCCCTTCCTTTATGTTCATCTGTTTTGTATCTTAAATTCCACATATGGGTGAAATTATACTATATATATACCAGTTCTTCATTCTTCATTCAATGGACATTTGGGCTCTTTCCATACTTTGATGTTTGTCAATAGTTTTGCTATAAACACTGATGTGCATGTGCCCCTTTGTATCTGCACTCCTGTATCCTTTGGATAAATATCTCATAGTGAAATTGCTGGGTTGTAGGGTACTTTTATTGTTAATTTTTTGAGGAAGCTCCATATTGTTTTCCAGACTGGCTACATCAGTTTGCATTCCCACCAACAGTGCAAAAAGGTTCCTCTTTCCCTCCATTCTTGCCAACATCTGTTGTTACCTAAGTTGTTAATTTTAGCCATTCTGATTGGTGTGAGGTGAGATATCATTTTGATTTGTCATTTGCTGATGATGTTGAACATCTCGTCATGTGTCTGTTAGCCTTTGGGATGTCTTTTTTAGAAAAGTGTCTATGATATCTTTTGCCCATTTCTTCAGTGAATTATTTGTATTTTGGGGTGTTGATTTTGATAAGTTCTTTACAGATTTTGGATATTAACCCTTTACCTGATAATCATTTGCAATAATCTCCCATTCTGTTGGTTGACCTTTGGTTTCTTGATGGTTTTGGTACATGTACCAAAGCCTTTTATCTTTATGAGGTCCCAATAGTTCCTTTTTGTTTTATTTCCCTTGCATCTGGAGTCATCTCAAATAAGAAGTAGCTGTGGCTTAGGACAAAATGGTTGTTGCCTGTTTTCTCCTCTAGGAGTTTCATGGTTCCTATCCTATGCTTAGGTTTTTTTTTTTTTTTAAATCCATTTTCAGTTTATTTTTGTGTGTGGTCTAAGAAAGTGGTCCAGGCTTATTCTTCTGCATGCTACTGTCGAGTTTTCTCAACACCATTTACTGGAGAGCCTGTCTTTTGTCTATTGGATATTATTTCCTGATTTTTCAAAGATTAGTTTGGCATATGTTTCTGGATTAATTTGTGGGTGCATTTCTTGACCTCTACTATGTTCCATTGATCTATGTGTCTATTTTTGTGTCAGTACCATACTGTCTTGTTGATGACAGATTGTAATAGAGCTTGAAGTCTGCAATTGTGATACTACTAAATCCTAGTAAATTTAATAAAATTATGACCTTACTGAATCCTACTAAATAATGAATGGGTCAACCAAGGAATTAAAGAGGAAATCAAAAAGTACATGGGAGCCAAGGAAAATAAAAACATGACAGCCCAAAGCCTCTGGCAGGTAGCAACAGCACTCATAATACAGAAATATATAACAATCCAGGCCTTCCTAAAGAAGGAAGACATCTCAAATACACAATCTAATTTTTCACTAAAGAAGCTGGAAAAAGAAGAGTAAATGTAGTACAAAACCAGCAAAAGAAGGGAAATAATGATTACAATAGTAATCAATAATATCAAAATTTTTAGAAAAAACAGTACAACAGAAACAAATCAAAACCAGGAGCTGGCTGTTAGAAAGAATTAACAAAATAGATAACCCCCCACCAGATTTATTAAGGAAAAAAGATAAGACCAAATTTAATAAAATCAGGATAGAAAGGAGCAATCACCACCAACACTGAAGAAATAGAAACAATAATGAGAATATTATAAGCAATTATATGCAACAACTTGGGCAATCTGGGAGAAATGGTAAATCCCTAGAAACATATAAACTACCAAAACTGAGAGATGAAGAGTAGATTAGAAGAGGCCAGCAACCAGCAAAGATATGGAATCAGTAAACAAAAATCTCTCAACAATCAAACACCCAGGGATGCATGGTTTTGCAGGCAAATTCTACCACACATTTAAAGAAGAGTTAATACCTATTCTTTATAAAGAGGTACAAAAAATAGAAATGGAAAGAAATCTTTCAAACTCATTCCATGAGACCTGCATTACTTTGACTCAAAAATCAGACAAAGACCCCACACAAAAGGAGAATTACAGACCAGTTTCCTGATGAACATGGATACAAAAGTTCTCAGCAAGGTACTAGCAAACTGGGTCCAACAGTACATCAAAATATTATTCAACATGCTTAAGTGGGATTTATTCCTGGGATGCAATCATGGTTTAATATCCTCAAATCATTTTATCTGATAAAACATATTAATTTCAGAAAAGACAAGACCCACAGGATCCTCTCAATAGATGCAGAGAAAGCATTTGACAAAATTCAGCATCTTTTCTTGACGAAAACCCTCAAGAAAGTAGAGTTAGAATGAATATCCCTCAACACCATTAAGACCATATATGAAAGACCCACAGTTATATTCGTCAATGGGGGAAAACTGAGAGCCTTCCTCCTTTGGTCAGAAACATGACAGAGATGTCCACTATCACCACTGTTATTCTACATAGTGTAGGAAGTCCTATCCTCAACCTTTAGACAACAAACAGAAATAAAATGCATCCAAATCGATGGAGGGGATGTGTGTTAAACTTTCACTCTTTGCAGATGACATGATACTCTACAGGGAAATCTTGAAAAACTCTACCAAAAAACTGCTAGAACTGATTCATGAATTCAGAAAAGTCAAAGGATATAAAGTTAGTGTACAGAAATATATTGAATTTCTATGTACCAATAATGAAGCAGCAGAAATTGAAATCAAGGAATCCATCCATTTACAATGGCAGCCAACAACTAAAATATCTAGTAATAAACTTGACCACAGATGTAAAAGATCTATTCACTGAAGTCTATAGAAAGTTTATGGAACAAATTGAGGAAGACACACAAAAAAATGGAAAAAAATCCATACTAATGGAGTAGAAGAACAAATATTGTTGAAATGTTGTTACTTCCCAAAACAATCTAAATATTCAATGCACTCCCTATCAAAATAACATTAGCATTTTTCACAGACATAGAGCTAACAATTCTAAAATTTGTATGGAACCAGATCAGACCTCGAATAGCCAAAGTTATGTTGAAAAAGAAAACCAAACCTGGAGACACCACAATTTTGGACATCAAACCCTATTACAAAGCTGTACTCATCAAGAAAGTATGGTAGTGGTCCATATAACAGACATGTATATCAATGGAATAGAATAGAGAGAACCCAGAAATAGACCCACAATTGGATGGCCACTAATCTTTGCAAAGCAGGAAAATATATCCAATGGTAAAAGACAGCCTTTTCAGCAAATGGTGTTGGGAAAACGTTACAGTGACATGCAGAAGAATGATGCCACTAACTTCAACACACACACGCACGTGCGCACACACACACACACACACACACACACACACACACACAAAACACATGTTCTCCAAATCCCTCAAAATGGATGTAAGACCTAAATGTAAGACAGCAAACTATCGAAATCGTAGAGGACAAAACAGGGAACAGATTTTTGACCTCAGCCACAACAAATTCTTTTTTTTAATTTTTAAAAAATGTTTTATTTATGTTTAAGAGATAGAGAAAGACAGGTGAGCAGTGGAGGGTCAGGGAAAGAGAGGGAGATACAGTATCTGAAGTAGGCTCCAGACTCTGAGCTAGCTGTCAGCACAGAGCCTGATGCAGGGCACGAACCCACAAACTATATGATCATCACCTGAGCTGATGTCACTTAACCAACTGAACCACCCTTGTGCCCTTCAGCCACAACAACTTCTTAAATAACATGTCTCCAGAGGTAAGGGAAACAAAAGCAAAGGTGAACTATTGGCACCTTATCAAAATAAAAACTTCTGCACACCAAAGGAAATAATCTGGAAAGCTAAAAGGCAACCAATGGAATGGAAGAAGATATTTGCAAATGACATATCAGATAAGGGTCAGGATCAAAAACCAGTAAAGAACTTATCAAACTCAACACCCAAAAAACAAATAATCCAGTGAAGAAACGGGCAAAAGAAAAGGAATTGGCAAAAGAACTTTTCCAAAGAAGACATTCAAATGGTTAATACACATGAAAAGATGCTCAACATCACTCATCATAAGGGAAATACAAATAAAATCACAATGAGATACCATCTTACACCAATCAGAATGGCTAAAATTAATATCTCAGGAAACAAAAAATGTTGGTGAGGAGTGGACAAAAAGGAACCCTGTTGCAAGGCTGCTGGGATTATAAACTGGTGTAGCCACTTCGGAAAACAGTATGAAGTTTCGCCAGACAATTGAAAATAGAACTACCCTGTGACCCAGCAATTGCCCTACAAGATATTTACCTAAACGACACAAGTATGCTGAAATAAAGGGGCACATGCACTCCAATGTTTATAGCAGCACTACAGACAATAGCCAAATTATGGAAAGAGCCAAAATAGCCATCAACTGATGAATGGATAAATCATATGTGGTATGTATATATACACACCAGAATATTAGTCAATGATAAAAAAGAATGAAATATTGCAACAATGTGCTGGAACTAAGATGTATTATACTAAGTGAAATAAGTCAGTCAGAGAAAGACAAATATCATATGATTTTACGCATATGTGGAATTTAAGAAACAAAACAGATAAACATAAGGAAGGGAAGCAAACAGATAAAAACAAAGGGGGAGACAAACTTTAAAAAACTTTAAATACAGAGAACAAAGTGAAGGTTGCTAGAGGTAGGGATATTGGGTGGGGGAATGGGCAAAATAGGTGATGGGCTTTAAGGAGGGCACTTGTTGGGATGAGCATGGGAGTTTTCTATTTAACCGATCAAGCACTAAATTCTATTCCAAAAATCATTATTAAAACTTTTTTTTAACTTCTAAGCATATGTTTTATTTATTTTTTTCTTTTTCTTTTTTCTTTTATTTATTTCTATTTTTATTTTTATAGTAGTTTATTGTCAAATTGGTTTCCATATAACACCCAGTGCTTCTCCCCACAAGTGCCCTCCTCCATGCCCTCCTCCATGACCATCACTCCCTTCCCCCTCCTCCTCCCCCTTCAGGTCTCTGTACGTTTTCAGTATTTAATAGTCTCACATGATTTGTGTCCCTCTCTCTCCCCATCTGTCTTTCCCCCTTCCACTCTCTGTGGTCCTCTGTTAGGTTTCTTCTGTTAGACCTATGAGTGCAAACAGATGGTATCTGTCCTTTTCCACCTGACTTATTTTGCTTAGCATGACACCCTCGAGGTCCATTTACTTTGCTACAAATGGCCATATTTCATTCGTTCTCATTGCCAAGTACTACTACATTGTATATATTTACTACAGCTTCTTGATCTATTCATCAGGTGATGGACATTTAGGCTCTTTCCATGATTTGGCTATTGTAGAAAGTGCCACTATGAACATTGGGGTACATGTGCTCCTATGCATCAGCACTTCTGTATCCCTTGGGTAAATCGCTAGTAGTGCTATTGCTGGGTCATAAGGGAGTTCTATTGATAGCTTTTTGAGGAACCTCCATATTGTTTCCCAGAGCGGCTGCACCAGTTTACATTCCTCCCAACAGTGTAGGAGGGTGCCCGTTTCTCCACATCCTCACCAGCATCTATAGTCTCTTGATTTGTTCATTTTAGCCACGCTGATTGGCATAGGTGGTATCTCAGTATGGTTTTGATTTGTATTTCCCTGATGATGAGTGATGCTGCGCATCGTTTCATGTGTCTGTTGGACACCTGGATGTCCTCTTTGGAGAAGTGTCTGTTCATGTCTTCTGCCCATTTCTTCACTGGATTATTCATTTTTCAGGTGTGGAGTTTGGTGAGTTGTGGGAAGCGGCAGCACAGGAGGAGTGAACGATTGAACTATAGCTCCTTAGAGGGAAGTTCCCCTTCTTGTCAAGGGGAAGCACCCTCCCACAAGTAGAGCAACAGCTCTCGGGACTCTTCCATGCGCCCTGCACACGTGCCCCTGATGTGTTTAAATGCCAAGGTCGGGTCAGCTCCTGACCTTTAAAAATGAGGGTCTACCACAATTCCTCCTCCTTATCCCTTGAGAGTTCTCATCCTCCCATGAGGTCATAGGGAAGTATGCTTTAGCAAGCAGGGTCACAAGGGGGACAGTCTGAAAAATAAGGAACTTAGCCTATTTTTACGCTTTGCTTATCGGGCAGTAAGCTCCTGTGGTTATTGTATAAAAGCCACAAACTGCTAATAAAGAATGACACTTTTGGTGCAATGGCTCTGAGTGTCCCTCCAGTCCCCTGAATTTCTGTCTCCTCTTTCTTCCTCATTCCCTTGCCTTGGGTCTCTTTTCAGATTGTCGCCTTGGGCCGTGACAGTGAGTTCCCCGTAGATTTTGGATACTAGCCCTTTATCTGACGTGTCATTTGCCACTATCTTTTCCCATTCTGTCCGTTGCCTATTAGTTTTCTTGATTGTTTCCTTTGAGTGCGGAAGCTTTTTATCTTGATGAGGTCCCAAGAGTTCAGTTTTGTTCTTCATTCCTTTGCCTTTGGGGATGTGTCACGTAGGAGATTGCTGCAATTGAGGTCAAGTAAGCTACTACCTGCTTTCTCCTTTAGGATTTTGATGGTTTCCTTCTCACATTCAAGTCTTTTATCCAATTTGACTTTATTTTTGTGAATGGTGTAAGAAGTTAGTCTAGCTTCATTCTTCTGCATGTTGCTCTTCAGCTCTCCCAACACCACCTGCTAAAGAGGCTGTCTTTTTTCCATTGGATACTCTTTCCTGCTTTGTCAAAGATTAATTGGCCATACACTTGTGGGTCCAGTTCTGGGTTCTCTATTCTATTCCATTGGTCTATGTGTCTGTTTTTGTGCCAGTACCATACTGTCTTGATGAAGACAGCTTTGTAGTAGAGGCTAAAGTCTGGGATTGTGATGCCTTCCGTTTTGGTTTTCTTCCTCAATATTACTTTGGCTATTCAGGGTTTTTTGTGGTTCCATACAAATTTTAAGATAGTTTGTTCTAGCTTTGAGAAGAATGCTGGTGCAACTTTGATGGGGATTGCCTTGAATGTGTCGATTGCTTTGGGTAAGAATGACATTTTAACAATGTTTATTCTTCCGATCCATGAACATGGAATGTTTTTCCATTTCTTTGTGTCTTCTTCAATTTCCTTCATAAGTCTTCTATAGTTTTCAGCATACAGGTCTTTTACATCTTTGGTAAGGTTTATTCCTAGGTATTTTATGATTTTTTGTGCAATTGTGAATGGGATCAGTTTCCTGGTTTCTCTCTCTGTTGTTTCATTTTTGGAGTATAAGAATGCAACTGATTTCTGTACATTGATTTTGTACCCTGAGACTTTGCTGAATTAATGGATCAGTTCTAGAAGTCTTCTGGTGGAGTCTATGGGGTTTCCCATGTAGAGGATCATGTCATCTGCAAAAAGTGAAAGTTTGACTTCTTCTTTGCCAATTCTGATGCCTCTTATTTCTGTTTGGTCTCTGATTGCTGTTGCTAGAACTTCCAACACTATGTTAAACAACAGTAGTGAGCGTGGACATCCCTGTAGTGTTCCTGATCTCAGCGGAAAGGCTCTCAGTTTTTCCCCATTGAGGATGGCATTAGCTGTGGGCTTTCCATAGATTGCTTAATAATGTTTAAGTAAGTTTGTTCTATTCCCAACTTTCTTGAGGGTTTTTATTAAGATGGAATAGTGTATTTTGTCAAACGCTTTTTCTGCATCTATCGACAGGATCGTATGCTTTTTATCTTTTCTTTTGTTAATGTGATGTATCACATTGATGGATTTGTGAATATTGAACCAGCCCTGTAACCCAGAAATGAATCCCACTTGATCATTGTGGATAACGCTTTAAATATGTTGTTGAATTCAATTTGCTAGTATCTTAGTGCAATGGCCACTTCCTTCTAAAAGTAGGGACCAAGAATCAGTAGAGATATCAGAATGTTGCTTTGTTAAAAAATGAAGACAAGTACAACCAGAACTTTCCTATGTACTAGATTGAGGTGAAGAGTTTAAATTTCATTGTGAAAATATCTCTGAATAATCTCGTGTTTTCAGTACACAATCTGTGGCATTCAGTTGATGATAATTTACTGAGGAAATCTTTACAAGAATTTTGGATATTACAATTCATTGGAAAGCTTAATGTAAAGAATGGGTATCCCCATTTAATCACAGGGAAATTATGGAATGAGAATCAGGGACAGACTCTTGGGAAGAAGTAGTGCTTCAGCCCAACACATCTTGAGTATGTAGCTGGAAATGGCTAACTCTTACATAATTACCATGTGTAAATCTTAGAGTGAATTAGTGTCACGCTGACTTTTTAAGGACGTGTTAAGGGATTTGTTAGGAAGTGGATGTAGTACTTCAAATATTAAGAATGATAATCAAAACTTGGCAAATGGTGAGAGGAAAATGTGCAGAACACAAAATTGCGAGTAATGACTAATTGGTCACTTACCATAATATCCTCAGATGATGTGATCTTATTAGAAGATGAGAATTAAATATTGTGTTTATTCGTTATGCCCAATGCGTAGGAAGAATCTGGCGAGAAGGGCTAAAAACTTCCATTTCAAAAGGTTGGGGAGAAACACACTAGCCAGTCTCTCCATGGAACAGGAGTAAACCAGACAGACTTGAGTTATGTTAAACTGAAAATTCTGTTTCAAATCAACTCAGTCTTTAAAGGCAAACTAAGTGCTAAGGGAAGAGTATTAAGGATTTTGCATTTCTAGAGTCAGTAAAGGCTTTGAATCAGAGTATTAATACTGAATATTTGCCCAAGGGAAGTTTTATTTCCTCTCTGTACTTCTGGTTTCTCAGTTATGAAACATCACCTACCTTATAAGGGGGTTGTTAATAATAAAGGAGATAATGCATATATAAATCTAAAGTCAATATCATATAACTAAGAAATACATATATGTATGTTTCACAAGATGTTCTTCACTCTCCAACACACAAGCCCTTGTTTGAGAAGAAATAAGCACCAAAGTAGAGAAAAGGAATGTTTCTCAAGACATACATAATCACCACTAAACCCACAGCTATGAATGTTATGAATGCTTGGGAAAATATATTCAGAAAGACTGCAGTGTTGTAGCAAGAGCTGACCACAGGGGATGAGAAATTTTCTCCCAAGAAGGATCAGGTCCCTTTATATCCTCGTTTAAAGCTTCAGCTTAAGAAACAAATTATGTGAGTTTTTAAAGACAGATGAAAGAATCATGGCTAAATTGAAGTGAAGGCAAGTGAGGCAGCCAGTAACCCCAAGCTGGGCACAAACATAGGGAGATGGATCATATGATTACCAGCCTGCAGAATCTGATGGTGGCAGCGTCCACACCCCTGCGGGCCCAGACTGACAACATTGCTTCCACTCAGCCAGCCTTTCTACCAGAAACCCACATGATGCATGAGCAGGCAAGAATCCATGAGCAAAAGAGAAGTTAGAAAATGTAACTCAAGAATATTCTCCTCCTTATAACTATAGATACCAACTGCATGAGCTTAGATAAAACTTCACACAAAATGAGCAAGGCTTGTATAAGGACCATGTATCTTTATGAGATGACCCAAAGGAGAACACAAAGGAATAGTGAGTGTACAATA
>NC_043706.1:100578531-100579786 GCF_006229205.1 Suricata suricatta
AAATAAAAGGGTATATATGGGCGCCGGGGTGGCTCAGTCAGTTGGGCATCCAACTTAGGCTCAGGTCATGATCTCGCAGTTTGTGGGTTCAAGCCCCGCATCAGGCTCTGTGCTGACAGCTAGCTCAGAGCCTGGAGCTTGTCTTCAAATTCTGTGTCTCCCTCTATCTCTGACCTTCCCCTACTCATGCTCTCTCTCTATAAAACTTTTAAAATAATTTTAAAAATGAAAGGGAATATTAAATAGTGTATTATAATTTACATTAGAAAGTGAATTAAATATACACATATATACCCTCTTCTTTTTAATGACTGTATTCCACATGTGATTAGAGAACAAAGGTATAATAAGAAAATCAGATCCTCTAAGAATACAATGGCTATTGAAAACTAAACTATGTCAGATGTGACATTTGCTAACAGTTGGATGAGTACAGTGTCAAAGTAATGAAAGGAAATGAAATAATGAAAAAGGAGCAGTTATCTTTCAACAGCCATAGTCCATTTCCTACTTTGGCTTTTTTGTTCTTCATCCCACTTGGAAACAAGTAGTATGGGAGATGGGTAGCAAAGAGACTAGTAGTTGTTTTTTTGACAATATTTTTTTCTGGACTGATGTACTCCAAGAAGGGGACTTGATCAATTGTGTCCAGATTCCCAGTCTTTTTGCGATGTTCTTCAAAGTAAATCAAACTTAATATCTGCTGAAACCAGACGGTTCCTGTAAAAGAAAAATATTGTTTTCAATGGTGTACAAATTTGTCCCAAATGCAGATAGATGTGCCATCAGTGTTTTCTTCAGAGTTTGTTCCTCTAACGTGTATAATGGTACTTTCCTCAGAATGGAATTTTCAATATATAAAAAATGCAGTATGATAAAAACCAAACAAACATTTTCTTTATTTTTGCTTGTAAGGAGATACTCCAATTGAAAGTCTGTGGGCATTTGTCCCACTAATTGGTTCTATGACTCTTCTTTCTTCTGCTTCATATGTAGGATTTTTAAATGATCTTCTATGCTATCTCTAGATATCCTTCCCCAAACACATTCATATGACTTCAATCTATCTACTTCAATATTTTCTCCATTTCCATGACCACAGCAAAAGTAACTGATAGGTACACTGAGGAAGACATTATTTAACAGGATGTTAAACGTAAGTAACTATATATTATTCAACAGATTATGTGCATGTTTTAAATATAATAGTGGTAAGGAGACCAAGTTACCTGTTATAAAAATTTATCATTTTATT
>NC_043706.1:100579886-100586451 GCF_006229205.1 Suricata suricatta
AAAAAAAATGAATACAGAACTCACCAGATTTGGGATATGTGACTATGAAGACATCATCATCTCTGATTTCAAAATCTTCTAAGTTTTCTACCAAGTCAAGTTTAAGTCCTAACCGACTAAAATAATATCCCTTAAATTTGAATAAAGTTGACTTTAGGTTTTCCATATTTCAGTTACCTGTTAAAGACAGAAAAAATTTATTTGAATAAAACTCAGTAAAATTTTAATAAGTCTTCCCTTCTGTATCTTCAATTGTTGGCCACATACTGAATGAAGAAATGAATTTTTTTTTTCTCCACAAACATGGATAAACAGTAGACTCTGAAAGCTGCTATCCTGGATTGGAGACATGTGGAATTTGGTCCAATGCCCAGGAGCCAGTTGATCATGGCTGGGACTTAGTTTTATGTGTGTGTGCTCCATTGATGTAGCTACAGGAAAATAGGTAAAAAACAAATATGTAACTTTAAAAAATACTTTTAATCATAAACCATACATAATATATATGCATATGTATATCTATATAAACAGGAAAAATGAATATACAAATTTGATGTTAATGGGCTTTAGAGACATTTGTCTTCTGTCACACCTTAGCAGTTAAGCTTTTCAGCCCTTGTAACTCAAGTACAATGGTTTAGAATTTAGTATGTTTGTATACGTTTTCTTTACATTCTCTGGGTGTGAGTTTTCTATTTATAAGGCGTCTGGTTACTTGTGAGTTGAATTTTGTTTTATTTCCTAACCTTTATGCTGTTTCAAGTAACTGAGCAGGTACAAGCATGAAGAGACATGAACGTATTCCAGGATGCCTCAGAAGTTGCATGTGAGCAATTAATTTGCCCGTAATGACCAAATGGACAATGGCACAAAGTATGAAAGAAAACATTCAAATTATGGATCATATATAGAAAGTGCAAACTAAACTTTGTGATTCATCTTTTATGGATATATTTTCCCTCTCATTATTATCAGGCATAGCCTTATGAGAAAATATATTTTGATACTATGAACTCTGTGTTTTTGTTAATGTGGGTGTTCTTCCAGATGACTCAAGTGTCTTTTTTTTTCTATTTCCTAAAACCGTTGGTCATAGGAAGAGCTAACAAAAGAAGAGATTCAGAATCACATGATTTGAAAGCAATTCACAGAAGACTGAGCCAAGGGTCATTAAAAGAAAAAGGACAGTAAGTAATTTAAAATATATATTTTTTGATAGTCACACTAGTACTGGAAACAGTAAGATTGATAGTGTTTATTTACAAAGGAGACTTACAAAAGCTGAAAATTAGTTGGAATCATCAACATGAATTCACATGTAGAGAAGGAAGTCAGAAACCAGACAGGGAAAGATGGAGGAAGAGAGAGGAGGTGAGTTAGTCTGTCACTAGTATTTATTTTTAAAGCATCTCTTCTTTGCCATCCTGTGTTCAAAGAAACAAACTAACTTCCACCTCCATACCCACTGGGCTCTAATATTAACCCACTATAAAGAAGCAGTGGCTCCCTATGAGTAGTCAATTCCATGTCTAGGGATCAAAATAATAATGATGAACCTATAACATCTTGAACTTTTCATAAAGTAAACATAATTCTATCTTATATTCTGCTTATATTGGATCCTAGTATAATTAATGCTATTGTGGTGAATTACACCTTTCTTTTAGTATGTTACTAAATCTCTAAGTAAATATTTAAAATATATAATGGCTCAGTTTATTGAAAATCAAGCCAAGAGTTACAGTATATATTGTTTCATACATAAGATCTGGTAGCTTACATATTGTTAGCCTAGTGTTTAGAACGTCACCAAACTCTGAAACTGCCTATTACAGGTCAGATAGGAGAAAGGAAGTAGTTTATATCATCCTTAAAAGTATCAATTTTGCTGGCATTATAGAATCATAAGTGGAAGAGCAAGCAAATACATCCTTAGTTTCTGGTATACTTCAAAAGCAGAAACTTTGATCCCTGCCCAGCAGCCCTGAAGCACAGAGCTGCTTGACCCATTTACTATCCTTTCTTTGTGGTAAATGTATAGAGGCTTTTCACTAGATCCTTAGATGCTCTACAGGTCAGTATCAGTCGAATCCCTCCTCCTTAATGAGTTTTTGATTCTGGGGGCTCTGCTAATTGGTGAATCGTTAAATCTTGTGGAAAATTTAATCTTTATCCGTGTCTTTCTCTATCAGCAGCAACACAATTATTCCTCTGACACATTTATTTCAGAAGTTAACTCTTCATTTCAAAAAACTAGTACAGTGAGTTTATTCATTTTTGAATTTATTGGGGGTGAAAATCTTTTCCCTTCTCCATTCTAAATTCTTTGGATAGTATAATAATTAAATTGACATAAAGCAGATTAAAAGGAGAAAATTTAATTACATATGTGTGGGAGCCCCACAAAGGCAAAAGAATCCAAAACAATGTGACAATTGAGGCTTATATACCACCCTAAGCTAACAATGGGTTCAAAGGGTATGGAATTCCAAAAGGAGGAAGACAATTCACAGGAAGTTGAGAAGAGGTCACTTTTTGCTGACAGATGTGTGTCCTGCCATGTGGTTGGAGTCTTTCTGTAATAAAAAGTTTTATGTGGGAGTAGCTCAGTTCATGGTACAGGCAACCCTCTAGATTGTTTTAGGAACTTAAGGAAAATATAAAAAGGTTTCTTTGTTGGCTCGTCCTTAATTGTTTTCAACTGGCCTTATGTTAAATATAACAAAAATATTTTTTTTAATCTAAGGAGTGACATCAAAGTGTGCATAATTCTGGGAATAGGCCTCATAGAATTTACTCGTGTAACACACTGAAAAATAATAAATAAATAAATAAATAAATAGCAAAAAAAAAAAAAAGCAGAACAAACACTTCTTGGACAAGATCAGAATCCAGAGAAGTATTATTCAAAAATTTCCATTTTTATACCAAATTACATAGTCCCTGAAACAGGAAAGTGTAACACATATTTAGGGGGAAAAAAGAGCAGTCAATAAGCTGTCTCTGAATGGACCCACAATGCTGGATTAGCAAAAACAGCTGTAAAACAATATGTTCATTTATTGAGTCCCAAATCAACAGCTTGATCTAGATTACAAGTTTGATATGACAGAGAAAGGGGTCATGGGACATGAAGACAGATTAATAGAGAAAAGGATTACAAGGAATGAAATATGAAAAATAACAGAAAAAGAAAGCGTGAAGAAAACTGAACATAGCCTCAGGGAACTGTGGAACATGTCAAGTATACCAGCATATGTGCAAGGAGAGGAAAGAGCAGAAAGAAATCTTTGGAGAAATTATGGCCAAGAACTTACCGAATTTGATGAAAAAAATTAATTTACACATCCATGAAGCTCACCTAATAAGTAGGATGAACATGAAGATGTCAAAAGCTACACAGATCACAGTTAAACATCGAAACATAAATTTTAGGATTTGTTTTGTTTTGGGGAAGCATGCTTCTGGTATTTTCAGAACTATTGCACTGAAACTGTAGATGGTTTTCGGTGGTATGGCCATTTAGTGAAATTAATTTCAACTCCTAAATATGAGATGTCTTTCCATTTGTTTGTGTCTTTGATTTCTTTCAGCAAAGTCTTGTCCTTTTCATTCTATAGGTGTTTCACTTCTCTGGTTAAAATTAGTCAGATTTTATTTTTTTTTTTGATGACACTATGAGTGACATACATTATTTCTTTTTCAGATGTTTCATTATTACTGTACATGAATAAATCTGATTTCTGTATATCGATTTTGTATCTTACAACTTTCCTCTGATAGTTGATTAGTCTCAACAGTTCCATGAGTGCCTCTCTGGGATGTTCTCTATATAAAATCGTATCTTCTGCAAAGAGTGATATCTTCCTTTCTGATTTGGATGTCTTTATTTCTGTGGCTTGCCTAATGACTCTAGTTAAGACTTCTAGTACCACAGAACAGGTGAGAGTGGGTATCCACGTCTTGCTTTTGATCTTACAGGAACCAGACTGCGATTTGCATGCAGACTGGGAAGTACCCAGAGGAATGCACCTGTGATGGAGTGAAGGCACGTGCTCTGGGCAGAGAGAGAAGTTGAACTGCATTGCAACAGCTTTGGGTAGTACAGACTTTTAATGAAATTAATTCTAACCCATGAGCACAAGATGTCTTTGCATATGCGTATGTCTTCTTTAATTTCTTTCAGCAAAGACTTGTACTTTTCGCTTTACAGAACTTTTACTTCCCTAGTTAAATGTACTAAGATTTTTTTGTTCTGTTTTGATGCATGTATGAATGAGATACTTTTCTTTATTACTTTGCAGTTGTTTCCTTATTATTGTAAAGGAATAATACTGATTTCTGTATATCAAGTTTTTATCTTGCAATTTTATTCAAATGGTTGACTAGTCTCAACCGTTTTATGATAGACTCTTTCGTTGTTCTATGTGTCGAATCCTACCTTCTGCAGAGTAACTATTGTATTTCTTTCTGATTTGCATGCCTTTCATTTCCATGTCTTGCCTAATTGCTCTAGCTAGGACTTCTGGTACTACGGGAGAGATGAGTGGGCATCCCTGTCTTGATCTCAATCTTAGAGAAAAAGCTTTCAACTGTCCACTACTGAATATGATATTAGCTGTGGCTGTCATATATAGTCCTTATTATTTGAGATACAATTATATTTTACTCAATCTATTAAGGGCTTTATCAGGAAAGACTTTTGTGTGTTGTTAGTTTCATTTTCTGTGTCTAGTGAGATGATCATGATATTATCTTTGATTTTATTGATATATTACATTTATTAAGATTTGTGCATGTTGAAGAAAACTTGCATTTCAGAGATAAATCCTACTTGGTCCTAGTTATAATATGTTAATGCACTCTTGAATTTGGTTGGCTTTTTGGTTGAGAATTTTTCCATTAAGGATATTGGTCTATAGTTTTCTCTTCCTGATGTGTCCTTATCTGTTTTTTTAATGTTTTTAATGTTTATTTATTTTTAGAGAGAGAGGAAAGAGAGAGGGAGAGGCAGACTGAGAAGGAAACACAGAAACCAAAGCAGGCTCCAACTCTGAGTTGTCAGCCCTGAGCCTGACATGGGGCTTAAACTCATGAACTGTGAGATCATGACCTTTGCCAAAGTTGGACATTTAACTGACTGAGCCACCCAGATGCCCCCTTATCTGGTTTTGATGTGAGGTAACAGTAGCCCCACAGAATGAGACTGGAAGTGGGCCCTATTCTTTGATTTTATGCAAGGGTTTCTGGTGGCTCAGTACTGTTTCTTTACATATGTGGTAGAATGTCCTTGTATACCATCTGAAACTGGGGGTTTTGTATTGCATTGACTACTGATTCAATGTCTTTACTCTTCATTTGTCTGTTCATATTTTCTATTTTTTCTTGATTCACTCTTATTAGTTGGTGTGTGTCTTTAGAGTTGATATCAGTGTCCTGGAGGCAGTATATAGTTAGGTTTGTTTTTTTTGCCATCCCGCTACTCTGTGCTGTATGATTGGTAAGCTCATACATTTATATTTAGGGTGATTATTAATTTGTAAGGATTGGTAGTGTTCTTACCTTTGCTTTCTGGTTATTTCTATCTATATCATTTCTTTTTCATTCTCTTTCTGTCTACCTTTGTAAATTCATGATTTTTGTCATAATTTGCTCATCTTACACTTTTTGTAAACTTCTATATTTATTCTGAGAGACAGCACATGGGCAGGGTACAGGCAGAGAGAGCAAGAGAATCTTAGGCAGCCTCCATGCTATCAGCCAGAGTCTGATGAGGGGCTTGAACTCACAAACCATGAGCCATAATCAAGATTTGGATGCTTAACTTACTAAACCATCGAGGTGAACTAGGTATTCCATATATAAATATATATATGGTAAATATGTACATATTTGTCTATGATGGTTCTACCCTTTTCCTCCTCCCTTTTAATGTTTTGGATGTCACAAATTGCCTCTTATGAATTAAATTGCTCTTAATTCATTAACGAATTGTAGTGCCTATTGTTATTTTGAATTTCTCTCCCTTAACTTTTATTCTATACTTCTTTACAAACCATTCCTAAATAAAATTAAGCTAATTTTGACTGTCTATATCACTTTTATCAGAGTTATGTGTGATTTCATTTTTTGTGTGTCACTAGTGCCTTTGCATTTCATCTAGAAGACCTCTTCTTGCAAAGCAGGACTATAGATGGTGAACTCCCCTAGGTTCTGTTTGACTGGGAAAGCCTATTTTCCCTCATATCTGAGAATTTTTGGTGGATAGAGTATTCATGACTGACATGTTTATCTGACAATACTTTGAATATTTCACTCCATTATCTCCTGTATTTTAAACATTTTGTTGAGAAATATGCTAATAGTCTGAGGGGGTACATATCCATTGTGGGATAACTCTTTCTCCCACTGCCTTCAAAATTCTTCAAGGTTAAAAAACAGCTTCATAATACAGGAAAGGCCTTGTTTACATTGCATCTAATATTTAAACAACTTGGCAATCCAAACTTCCTTTTGTTTCCCAGAAGGTCTCAATATAGCAAAATATTTTCTTTTTCCTGAAGGA
>NC_043706.1:100586551-100591531 GCF_006229205.1 Suricata suricatta
TGCTAATAAATTTACTCTGGGATGGCATCTGGACCTTATGAGTCCACTTAAAGTTTAAGGAAGTTTAAATGTGAAAGGACATAAATAGTTACCTGGAGGGAGATTATAAAAATATCAGACCTTCCTTCTGACACTCCTGACGTAACCCTCAGGTTGTTGCAAGGCTTGAACCCAGCTACTCTACTGCCTGATCAAGGCAATAAAGACCTTCCAATTCACTCTTGTAAGAACACTATAAAAATATATATCTTCCGGTAAGCCTGACTTAAAGAATAAACCTCTGCCTAGTCCAGAGGCTGAATGGTTTACAGATAGAAGGTGTTGTAAGAAGAAAGGAATAAGAGATAGACACACGCACAGAATTGGAAACAGGCTCCATTCTGAGCTGTCAGCACAGGGCCTAACATGGGGCTCGAATCACCAACTGCGCAATCATGACCTGAACTGAGGTCAGACACTTAACAGACTGAGTCCCCAACCACCTCATATTTTATTTCTTTGAAGTTTTAATTTTAATTCCAGTTAGATAATTCTCAGTACTATATTAGTCTTAGGTGTACAATAAAATAATTCGACACTTCCAACATCACCTAGTGCTAAATGAGAGGTTAGGCTTTAGGATGTTATGGAACTTCCAGCAATCATGATTGCTATTGAGGACCTTTAAGAGTAGCAGCATTTACAATCAATAACACAAGTATATAGAGAGGGGATTTAAATTGAACTTTGATATTTCTCCTTCATAGCCATTCTGTTTAACCACAAACTGACTGGATAGAGTGTGGACCCCTGAAAAAGAGGACACAAAACAGGATCTGAAGAGCCAACCCCAGGAATGCTAGTAGAAGCATTTAACATGTGTGTGTGTGTGTGTGTGTGTGTGTGTGTGTGTGTGTGTGTGTGGTAAAAGCATGAGGGCTTTCACCAGGCTATTGAATGATATACTGGTCAGTATCAGACAAATCCCACCCCCTTAGTGAGATATGAGTCTGGCAACCCTGTTAATTGGTGAATCATTAAATCTCTTCATGTAAACAGTCTTGAACTGTGTGTTTTTCCATCAACAGCAACACAATTATTCTTCTCACTGGCATTGATATCGGGAGTTAAGTCTTCATTTCAAGAACTCCTATTGGTGAGTAGTTATAATCTTGAATGGTGGTAAAGTAAAACATCTTTCTATGGATTTTATTTTTGCCTGATATAGTAATTAAATTGATGTCAGAGAGACTGATGAAAAACAAAATTGATTACCTATGTATGGGATCCCCACAAACAGGAGAAGTGAAAGACAGTACTAAAATTGAGGCTTGTATACCTTCCTGAGCCAAAGAGAAGTGTAAAAAGGTTGGCAAGATGTAAACAGGTTGCAGATGAGAAAGACAATTCACAGGAACATGTAAAGAGCACATCCTGGGTCAACAGATGTGTGTCTTGCCATGCTGTTGAGTCATATCGATGTAAAAATATATCACTGGTAACAACTTTCTTCCTAGCACAGGCCCCCTGTGGAAATTGTTTTAGGCTCTTAAAAAAATGTAACAAGCTTTCTGGGTCTGCTAGGTCTGTATTGCTTCCCGCTCAAAACATCTACCTGCTGGAGCAATACATTCAGGGATGAAGTACTCTGCTCCCCTCACTTGTCTGGACTGTATTCATTATGCGGTCTCAGGTGTTTGGTGACTTTCCTATACACTAGGCTAGATATATAAAGATATCAGCTCATACCTATGCAGCAAAAATATTCTGTAACTCCTTTGTTATAATTGTCAAACAACCTAGTCATTATATAGTTCCAATATACTTATTTAGAGATTAAAAACATATGACATGTAAGAGACCAGGACTATAGTGCTTACACTAGGTTCTAATATAAGGAGAAAGTAAGAAGATAGAATTTATAGTATTATAGTATTTAATGACAGATTAGTTCAGTTTGTGCTCCCTTTTACCACCTTTTTGAATCACGCTAAATTTTTCCATATGTTCTAAACACTTTACTTCCCTGGAAAGAGACCATTGATGGTATGTCTCTGGTTTCTTCTTGTTTTGTTACTTTATTTCCTGTTATCACAGCAAATCAGAGGAGAAAACATGTGTCTTATTACTAGTGTGCTCACACATCTCCATACAAGGTCCCAGCAGCCCAAATCTCTTCTTCATATTTCTTTCTTTCCTGGGCTCCCTTGGAAGCAATATCTTTTGGCTACAAAATTATTTTGATATATTCTACCTTTATAAAGTATATATGCTCTCCCTCCCTCATCCCAAAGGATTGTAATTGCAATGTCACTTCCTTTAGTTAGAAGTGTCCTTGTTCCCTGGTCTCCTAGTTATAGAGGCAAATTCCTTTACTTTCAGCATATCTCCTGGCACTCCTGAACATCAAGAATTAGATGCTGACAGATGTCCCAATCAACCTCAACTGAGTGTGTAACATGTGCATTCTAATTCCACACTTGTTGTGTCATAGCTTCAACCTTTCTCACTGGGTAAGGTTACAGTTGTCTCATGCCACTGTTCCTTCCCATCCAGTTTGCAATCAGGTAGGACACAGATCAGGGCATAGGCATCTCCCTGAAGACTTCTCTACCCATTTGTCTGCACCAAGGAACATGCATGCCTCTTGATCCAGAGGACCCACTGGTCAGTCAGACCATGATAACTCTCTCTGACTCTCTGACCCACAAACATTTTTTACAATATTTCTCCCCAGGAGCACAAAATAAAAGATATTATTTGTCTACCTTTGTGAAAAGATGACAAGGGACCAACATTCACTATCAAGATTCCTGTGTATTTTACATAAGTCTTTCATAACTTTTTATCACACAACTCATTCTGTAGTTTCCATATTTTTATTAGTAATTATCATTATTCCTCCATCTAAGTTTAAGAAAGGAACATATGTATTGGTATTCTTTATTTTTTAAATTTATTTATTTTTATTTATATATTTATTTATTTTACTTATTATTGAGAGACAGTGCAAACAGGGAAGGGTCACAGAGAGAAAGGGAAATACAGAATCTGAAGCTGGCTTCAGGCTCTGAGCTAGCTGTCAGCACAGAGCCCAACACGGGGCTCGAACCCACGAACCATGAGGTCATGACCTGAGCCAAAGCCGGATGCTTAACCGACTGAGCCACCCAGGCACCCCTATTCATTTATATTTAGACAGAGGGAGAAAGTGGAGGAGCAGAGAGACAGAGGAGAGAGAGAATCCCAAACTAACTCAGCACTGTCAGAGCACAGCCCAACTTGATGCTAGCTCTCACGAACATTGAGACCATGATCTGAGCTGAAACCTAGGCAACCCCAGGCATATGTATTTTAAAATGTATTCTAAGTTGTCCTCCCTACCTTTATTAACAGTTGATAATTAACTACCTGGTTCTTTATTTGATTTCTATATGGTGATCATATAAAGTCTCTTAAGCATTTTAAACAATTTTGCACCTCACATCATGCTTGCAGTTACATTTGAATAGCATCATCATGAAGTCATGCTTGTACTAAATATATTTACTTGTTCTAATTGATCGTAATCATTGTTTGCCCTCTGCTAATCCAGACGTCACTCCATGGTCACTAGCAGTCCTCATTTTGATCTTTTTGACCCATGTGTACCTCCTCTGATAACAAGAGAATCTTGTTTACTTTAGAAAAGATCAGAATGTTACAGGTTCTTTTGTTACCTTTTTAACCCTAAACATGGAGCTAGTTGCACTAAGGGGCCAGCTTTTTAAAATTGAAGTTAACATTACAGCCCAATATGGGTATTGAGGTGTTAATTAGGTTGTCCCTCTTGAACGCTAAGTATGGCACAGAAGAGACTCCTTAAATAACTCTAATGACAGAATAACTCATCCTTTCTCTCTTCCTCCGCCCTTCACTGTCTGGCCCCCAACTTCCTTCTGTGCCTGTGAGTTCATGTTGATAATTCCAACAGTATGTAACTTTCATAAATCTCCTTGGAAAGAGAGACCAACAATCCCAGGTGTTCCAGTAACAGTGTGACTATCAAAATATATTTTAATTATTAATTATTTCCCTTTTTCTTTTTTTAACCAGTTTTACATGATTACATATATTTATATTGTATGTATGTATGTATTTCTTTATTTATTTGAGATAGACAAGATGAGCAGAGTAGGGGTAAAGAGGGGGAGTGGGAGTATTCCAAGCAGGAACCATGCTGTGAGCTCAGAGTCCAATGCCAGGCTGTGTCTTACGAAATGCGTGATCATCATCTGAGCCAAAATTATGAATGAGACATTAAATGACCAAGCCATCCAGGCACCCCATTCCTTTTTCTATAATGACCCTTGGCCAATGCTTCCTGGAATTGTTTTCAAATTGTGCAATTCTGTAGCTCTTATTTGGTCAGCTTTTGCAATGACCAACTATTTGGGAAATAGAGAAAGCTCCCTTCAGAATCATCTGGAAGAACCCCCAAATCACTAAAACCCTGAGTTCTCAGCATCAAAATGCATTATTCCATATGTCCTGTGACAGATAATGAAGAACACAAATATGTGCATAAATGTTCACTCACCAGCCTTGGTTTGCATTTTCTATATGTGACTGATCATTTATCTGTTTTCCTTCATACTTTTATTTTGTGCCATACCCATATTGTCATTATGGTCAATATAATTGCCCATTTTAGAGTCTCAGGCTTCCTGGGATAGATTCATGTCTGTTACCTCATGCTTATACAACTCCAATTAATCTAAAGACATTATAAGTTAAAAATGTAAACATTACCAAAATTACTATAAGCAGATAAATACTACTCAGAAATTATATAAAGGAAATCTTCTACAAACCTGTTAAAACCTATGCCATTATAGTTTATTTACAGCAGGGGAAAAATCTCACCTGAGGAAGACTGTCTCACTGGACTAGTGTTCTAGTGTTTTTGAAGCCCACATAAATCCAATTTATTTATTTATTTTTTTGTAAAAACATAAACTT
>NC_043706.1:100591631-100593873 GCF_006229205.1 Suricata suricatta
TGTGTGTGTGTGTTGAGCATTAATGCATTACCTAATTGCAGTGCTTCAATTGAAGCAGATCATTTAGCCTCTTGTGCCAAAGTATGGGGAGACAGTTAGAACTCAATCACATCCTGCAGATTGGCAATAGTAGATCAAACTTCTCTTATTCCTTTCTTCTTACAACACCTTCTATCTGTAAACCATTCAGCCTCTGGACTAGGCAGAGGTTTATTCTTTAAGTCAGGCTTACCGGAAGATATATATTTTTATAGTGTTCTTACAAGAGTGAATTGGAAGGTCTTTATTGCCTTGATCAGGCAGTAGAGTAGCTGGGTTCAAGCCTTGCAACAACCTGAGGGTTACGTCAGGAGTGTCAGAAGGAAGGTCTGATATTTTTATAATCTCCCTCCAGGTAACTATTTATGTCCTTTCATATTTAAACTTCCTTAAACTTTAAGTGGACTCATAAGGTCCAGATGCCATCCCAGAGTAAATTTATTAGCAAGGCAGTAGTAGCTTTTACATGTAAACATCCTGGCCACACACTACTACTGCGTCTAGCTGTTTGGAAACAGAGGCCTTTGTCTGGGAACAGGCCCCAGGTTTTTGGTTAGGTCTTCCAAAGCAATTCCTTTTCTATGCCCTACATATAGGGGAAAAGGTTCTTCCATATGACATTGACCAAAGGAACTTCTTACTAGATATGTTGTCTGTGGCTAGAAAAATAAGAGCAAAAATAAACTATTGAGGCACATCAAGATACAACACTTCTAAACAGCTACAGAAATAATCAACAAAATTTAAATTGGAATCACCCAATTCCCCTTTGGAATGGGAGAAGATATTTGCAACTGACATAACTGATAATGTGTTAGTATCCAAAATGTGTAAAGAATTTACACAATACAATGGCCCAAAAGCAAATAATCCATTTAAAAAAAGTCAGAAGATAAGCATATAATTTTTCCTAAACCTTATAGATGACTAATGAACACGTGAAGAGTTGCTCAACATCACTTATCATCTAGAAAATACACAAAAAACTACAATGAAATATCATCTCACACCAGTCAGGATGGCTAAATATAATAGCACGGGAATCACACTCGCTGGTGAAAATGTGGAGAAAGGGGACCTCTCACACTGTTGGTGGGGATGAAAAGTGGTGAAGCCACTGTGGAAATCAGTATGAAGGTTCATTAGAAAATTAAAAACAGAACTAGCCTACGATCAAGCTATCACACTACTAGGTATTTACCCAAAGGAGAAAAAAAAACTGATTAGAAGGGGTAAATGCGCCCTGCTATTTGTAGCAACATTGTCAACAACACGCATCTACAGAAACAGTCCAAATGTCCACTGACTGATGAATGGATAAAGGAGTGGTATATACATGCATGGAATACTATTCAGCCATAAAGAAGATGAAATTTTGTCATTTGGACCAATGTAAATGGAAATAGACAGCATAATGCTAAGCCATACAAATCTATCAGAGAAAAACAAATACAACATGATTTCATGCACATGTGGAACTTAATTATTTATGTGTGTTTATCTTTCTTTAACATTAGCACATAGCCATATGTGAGATTGAACACGCAAACAGTGAGATCATGTCCTGAGCTGAAACCAAGTGTTGGACACTTAACCCACTGAGCTACACAGGTGCCCTACATATGTGGAACCTAAGAAACAAGACAGATGAACATAGGGAGATAAAAAGAGAGAGGCCAACCAGAATTCAGTTTGTTCTCTGAGGTTTCCTGGAAGGCAGGTGTGCAGGGGAATGAGTTAAATGGGTGATGGGTATTAAAGAGTAGTAGTGTGCATTAGTAGTGAGAACATTGGGTTTTGTATGGAAGTGATGAATCACTCAATTTTACATCTGAAACTAATATAACTTGTATGTGAACCTACTGGAATTTAAATAAAACTTGGAAAAAACAAAGCTCTAAAACAGAAGCAGCACCTTGTTTTTCTTTGATTTCTACACACTGGATCTGAGCCAAAAGGCTGAGGAGTGATTTCTTTGATTTTTTTAAAATGCTTGCTGGCAACTGCTAATAAATTTACTCTGGGATGGCATCTGGACCTTATGAGTCCACTTAAAGTTTAAGGAAGTTTAAATGTGAAAGGACATAAATAGTTACCTGGAGGGAGATTATAAAAATATCAGACCTTCCTTCTGACACTCCTGACGTAACCCTCAGGTTGTTGCAAGGCTTGAACCCAGCTACTCTACTGCCTGATCAAGGCA
>NC_043706.1:100593973-100598333 GCF_006229205.1 Suricata suricatta
ATACACCCCCTTCAGCCCATCTTTCACACATCTATAAGTTTGGGTCAAAACAAAAATCCCACAGCAAGCTGAAGATACCCAAGAGTGCTTGAGTGACAAAACTTGAACAAGTGCCCAGTATAGGGATACAGTGTTTAAGTTATTTTTGCATCTTTTGTTTCTGCAACAGTTTTTCCTCTTGTGGGACTGTCTCCACATCAGAAAATGTCGAGGACTCCAGGATCGGTTCATTCCCATGTATTGTGACAATTTAAAAAAATCTTCTCCCATAATTCCAGACCCCACCCAGAACTGCTTTCTAGGCAGCACTTGGTTTCTTTGGGTAACCAGGGTCCCTGACTCAACACGTAGCCCACCAGACTCTACCCTCTCCCAGTTCTGCTCTTATTTTGTCCTGCCCTCCAACCATCAGACTGCTTCATTTTTTTAAATTTTAATTTTTAAATACATGGTTTATTTGTTAAATTCATGCTAGTTAACATATATGTAATAATAATTTTAGGAATAGGCGTGCCTGGGTGGCTCAGTCGGTTAAGTATCTGACTTCGGCTCAGGTCATGATCACGCAGTTCATGAGTTTGAGCCCTGTGTTGGGCTCTGTGCTGACAGTTCAGAGCCTGGAATCAGCTTCAGATTCTGTGCTGCCCTCTTTTTCTGCACCAGCTCTCTCTCTCTCTCAAAAATAAATAAACATTAAATTTTTTAAAATAATGATTTTAGGACTAGAATTTAGTGATTCATCACTTACATAGAAACCTCCTGTGTTCATCGCAGCAAGTGC
This sequence comes from Suricata suricatta, assembly GCF_006229205.1. Taxonomy (NCBI): domain Eukaryota; kingdom Metazoa; phylum Chordata; class Mammalia; order Carnivora; family Herpestidae; genus Suricata; species Suricata suricatta. Next base: position 100,594,755 of record NC_043706.1, read on the forward strand.
CCTCCTTAATGCCCATCACCCATTTTGCTCATTCCCCACCCAATACGCCTCCAGCAACCCTCACTTTGTTCTGTGTATTTAAAAGTCTTTTACAGTTTATCTCCCCCTTTCTTTTTATCTTATTTTTGCTTCCCTTCCTTATGTTTATGTGTTTTGCTTCTTAAATTCCACATATGTGTAAAATCATATATTTGTCTTTCTCTCACTGACTTATTTCACCTTGTCTAATACACTCTATTTCTAGCACGTTGTTGCAAGATTTCATCCTTTTTTTTATCACTGACTAATATTCTGTGGTATATATATATACATCTAATTTATCCATTCGTCAGTTGATGGCCATTTACGCTCTTTCCATAATTTGGCTATTGTCTGTAGTGCTGCTATAAACATTGGAGTGCATGTGCCCCTTCATTTCAGCATATTTGTATCCTTTGGGGAAATATCTTTTAGAACAATTACAGGTCATAAGGTAGTTCTATTTTAAATTATTTGAGGAACCTCCATACTGTTTTCCAGAGTGGCTATACCAGTTTGCAATCCCACCAGCAGTGCAAAAGGGCTCCTTTTTGTCCATGTCCTCTCCAACATTTTTTGTTGCTTGAATTGTTAATTTTGGCCATTTTGACTGGTGTAAGGTGTTATCTCATTGTGGTTTTGATTTGTATTTCTTTTATGATGAATGATGTTGAGCATCTTTTCATGTGTCTATTAGCCATTTGAATGTCTTCTTTGGAAAAATTTTTCTGCCCATTCCTTGTCATTTGCCCATTTCTTCACTGGATTATTTGCTTTTTTGGGTGTTAAGTTTGATAAGTTCTTTATTGGTTTTTGGATCCTGACACTGATATGTTATTTGCAAATATCTTCTGCCATTCCATTGGTTGCCTTTTAGCTTTCCTCATTATCTTTTGGTGTGCAGAAATTTTTATTTTGAAGAGTCGCCAATTCTTCACTTTTGCTTTTGTTTCCCTTGCTTCTGGAGATATGTCAATTAAGAAGTTTTTTGTGGCTGAGGTGAATAAAGTTGTTGTCTGTTTTCTCCTTGAAAATTTTGATGGTTTCCTGTCTTATATTTAGGTCTTTCAACCACTTTGAGGGGTTTTTTGCACATGTGGTGTGTGTGTGTGTGTGTGTGTGTGTGTGTGTGTGTGTGTGTATTCTAAAGTAAGCAGTTCAGAATCATTCTTCTGCATGTCACTGTAAAATTTTCCCAACACCATTTGCTAAAGAGGCTGTCTTTTTCCATTGGATATCCTTTCCTGCTTTGCTAAAGATTAGTGGCCATACAATTGTGAGTCAATTTCTGGGTTCTCTATTCTTTTCTATTGATCAATGTGTCTGTTATATGTAGCAGTACCATACTGTCTTGATGATTACAGCTTAGTAATAGCGTTTGAAGTCCGGAATTGTGGTGTCTCCAGGTTTGGTTTCTTTTTCAACATAACTTTGGCTATTCGGGGTCTAGTCTGGTTTCATACTAATTTTAGAATTGTTCTATCTCTGGTAGAATGCTGGTGATATTTTGATAGAGATTTCATTGAATATGCAGATTGCTTTGGGGAGTATCAACATTTCAACAATATTTGTTCTCTTAATCCATTAATATGGATTGTCTTTCCATTTTTTTGTGTCTTGCTCAGTTTCTTCCACAAGTTTCTATAGATTTCAGTGAATAGATCTTTTACCTCTTTGATCAAGTTTACTCTTAGATATTTTAGTTGTTGGGTGCCATTGTAAATGGGGTGGATTCCTTTGTTTTCAGTTTCTGCTGCTTCATTATTGGCACATAGAAATGCAACATATTTCTGTACACTGACTTTATATCCTTGACATTTCTGAATTCGTATATCAGTTCCAGCAGTTTTTTGGTAGAGTCTTTCATGTTTTCCATGTTTAGCATCATGTCATCTGCAAAGAGGGCAAGTTTAAACCCCTCCTCATTGATTTGGATGCCTTTAATTTCTCTTTGTTATCTGAATGCTGAAAGTAGTAATTCCTAAACTTTGTAGAATAACAGTGGTGATAGTGGACATCTCTGTATGTTTCTGAACAAAGTGGCAAGGCTCTCAGTTTTTCCCCTTTGAAGAATGCTGTGGGTCTCGCATATATGGTCTTTATGATGTTGAGGGATGTTCATTCTATCTCTACTTTCTTGAGGGTTTTTATCAAGAAAAGATGCTGTATTTTGTCAAATGCCTTCTCTGCATCTATTGAGAGGATCCCGTGGGTCTTGTCTTTTCTGTAATTAATATGTTTTATCAGGTAAAATGATTTGAGGATATTAAACCATGATTGCAACCCAGGAATAAATCCCACTTAAGCATGTTGAATAATATTTGATGTACTGTTGGATCCAGTTTGCTAGTACCTTGCTGAGAACTTTTGTATCCATGTTCATCAGGAAACTGGTCTGTAATTCCCCTTTTGAGCGGGAGCTTTTGTTAGAAGCCATTCTGAACTCACTAAAGTTGAGAAAACTCCTTGTGAGGTAAGGTGTGTTTGCAAGGCTTCCCACCTTCTGATGGTGACTGATGTCTACTCACTCAATCATTTTTGCTTGAGCAGTGACCCCAAAGACACCTTGCTGACTGGTATTGGGAGTGACCTGTCCCCTTGTTTCAAAATATGTTAATTGCACCTTGGAAGAAACTTATTGTAGGAATTTCTTCTTTTGTGACTAAAGGGGAAATTATTACATTTCCTGAGAAACCTGTTTTACTTCCCTTCAAGAAAACAGCCTATTGACCCATGCTCACGAAGATCTAACATTTACTTTTGCTATGCTAAAAACATTGCTGTGTATTTGAATGCTGAAGATACCTTCCTTCTCCATATGATAGCATCTAAATCAGCTACAATCAATCACTATTGATAAAGTTTATGCATGAGTCTTCTACCCATCTATGTTCTGGGAAATTTTTACATACCAAAAAAATTTGTCATAAGAAATCATTGTCTAAGGCCAATGCTGCTTCTGTGCTGACCCCATACATTTTTTCAATAAATAAAGCTGACTCTCTGGTCTGTGCACAGATACCTGCCTGGTGATCAGAAAGAAACTTGAAGCGCTCTTGTTTCTCTCGTGCCAACACCATCCATTACAGGTAACCCTGGACCTGCTGGAGCTGGACTCTAGCAGTCTTTGTCTGGTTTTTGAGTCAAAGTAATACTGGTATCATGGTATGAATTTGAAAATTTTCCTTCCATTTCTATTTTTTGTAGCCCTTTATAAAGAATAGGTAGTAACTCTTCTTTAAATTTGTGGTTTTCCCTGGAAAACCATCAATCCTTGGACTTTTGATTGTTGGGAGATTTTTGTTTACTGATTCCATTTCTTTGCTGGTTATGGGTGTGTTATATTCTATTCTTCATCTCTTGGCTTTGCTAGTTTGTATGTCTTCCAGGGATTTATTGTTTTGTCCAGTTTGCCAATGCAGGAGTGCTGATTCAAAGGGGCCCAAGACCACAAATGTTTACAGCAACTGAATTGACAATTGTCAAAGTATGGAAAGAGCACAAATGTCCACTCAATGATGAATACATAAAGAAATCGTTACACACACACACACACACACA
>NC_043706.1:100598433-100610281 GCF_006229205.1 Suricata suricatta
GGGTCCCAGGCACTCTGTCTTTTATTTTTTCTCTGTAACTCACACTATTCAGTACTCTCTGTTTCTAGATTCTCTCGTTCATAATTGAATTCAATCCTGCCTGAAGCCAAGGACCTCTTTGTCAGGTCCTGTGTGACACTCCACTGAGTTCTCTGACCCTGTCTGCCTCCATTAATCTCACTTACTTCAGCACACACGTTGCTGTCCTTTGAGTAGAATAACACTTAATATTGCAAAAGCGCCATTGCAGGACAAGTCATTAATTACATTATGTTATTATATTCACTCAGTAAAAGGCTGCCACTCCATGACCAAGCAGTATGTTTTGAACAGTAAAAAAGATTATTTTCTGTTTTCTATTAAAAAATCCATCTTATCCTTCAATCTTCATTCTCACTATCAAAATACATAAATAAATAACCATATGTATTAAATTTCACATGTCTCATCCAGTGTGAAATCATTAATTTAAGGTAAATTTAATTTAACCTACCCGTTGGAGTTTTTTCTTTCCTCCTAACAGATCTTCCTTCTTATCCCTCCTTCCGAAAAAGGTATCTGACACAGAAGAAGCTAGGTGTCCACATGTTAGTGGAGGGTGGCTCCCCTTGTCTGGCCCATGTTATGCCTTTTTGGGCATTGCAGCGCTCTGTTAACGTGTCTCTCATAACATGATGATGTCCAGCACAAGTGTCTGGCAGATGACACTGGCCACTCCTGCTGGTAACCATGAATCTCCTTCAGCCTAGGGTCTCAGGGGCCTATTATCCAGGAGCCTCCTTATTGTTACCTGAGGTCTCTTCTTGTCAGTAGGGTCTCTTAGTGCTTCTTCATCCTTTACAGGACATCACAGAGCTTCCATTATCCTAAGAAAACAGTTCTCAGTTCCATAATATCCCACCTGTTTGGTTGTGTGTTTCCCCTCTTTGTTCATAATACTCCTTGTTTAAATTGAGAAATACTTTTCTCAGTAAATATTCATGAGTGTTAAGTGCACAGGTGATGGATTTTGGAAAATTTATATATTTCTTTCAATCCAGAAAGTTTACAAGTATCATTTCAAGTAAATCTCTGATACGTGAGAGACAAGCATTGCATTTATTTTCGTTTTCAACATAGATTAGTGTCTCTGTTATAAAACTATATATAAGTGGATAAATTATCTATAGTTAAAAAATAGGTTGCGATTCATTCCTGTTTTCTGTGTACCAATAGTTCATTCTTCCTTTTTATTGACTAGATTGTTTTCTATACTATAATACAATCTGTCTTGTCCAGTTGATGGACATTTAGGTGGTTTCCAATTTGGGACAATTACAAATAAAGATGCTACGAATATTCTTGTACAAGATTTTTTTGGATGTACTTATTTTAATCTTTAGCATAATACTTAAAAATTAAAAAAAGGTTGTAGAGTAAATAATATATCAATCCCTTTATTGTTTATTTTTCTTGAATCTTAGTTGATAAGAAATTTGAGTTTTCCAAAATCCTCATACCTTTTTACATTCCCAGGAGCAGTGTGAAAAACTTCTAGTTGCTCCACATGCTTAACAACATTGAGAAAGTCAATCTTTTAACGAATATTTTCCAGTGCATTTATGATACTGTATTGTGATTTAATTTTTATTTTAAAAGTTGTAATTCCTATTCACAACCAAGATAACCTTCTCAGACAACATGAAAAAACTACTCGTGATTTTTCAAAACTAATATCCTAACTATAAAGAATTACCTGTAACAAAATAAAATAATATTATGTAAAAATGAAAAAAAGCAGCTATTATAACACCACAAAACATAAGAAGTAAACAAATCTTGCTTCTATAAGCAGAATCACCACAAATGCAACTATAATGCTGGCATGCAGGGGACACATTGCCTGTATAAGTCATGTATATGAAGCATTGTTAGTAACAATGTTATTTTATTTTTTTTAAATTTTTTAAATGTTTTATTAATTTTTGATACAGGAGAGACAGAGCATGAGAGGGGGAGGGGCAGAGAGAGAAGGAGACACAGAACTGGAAGCAGGCTCCAGGCTCTGAGCTAGCTGTCAGCACAGAGCCTGACGCGGGGCTCGAACCCACGAACGTGAGATCTGACCTGAGCCGAAGTCAGAGGCTTAACCGACTGAGCCACCCAGGCACCCAACAATGTTATTTTTTTAAATTGAACGATTCTTGATTAATTTCTGAACAAACCAAATTGAATGGGAGCAATTTTCAAAACAAGGTAAATGCATGTATATGGTTATTAAAATGGTGCTAAAAGTTGTTGGGTTGTTACACCAGGTTCAATCAAGGAAACAATAAGATAGTTGTACCAAATTTTCAGAGTGATGAATATCTACAGTAACATCTGAAATCTGTACAGGATTTGTAACAGGTTTTGAGTTGGGGAACTATCATTACACCAAAAAATGTCCAACATCCTTGGTGCCTTCCCATCCTGATATACTTTGACAAAGAAAAATGCTCCTACATATTTCCACACACCACCCAGAATCAGTTCCCTAGCAGCACTTGGGGTCTGTGGGCAGCCAGGGACCTCAGCTCAACACATATGCCACCAAGCTCTGCCCTCAGCCAGATCTGCCCTAGTGCTGTTCTTTCATTGGGTCCCCAGGCTTCTTTAATTGAAATCATTTCATAAATATTTTACTTTGGGTTCTCCCAGGACACAGACTGAGATTTGCATGTGGACTGGGACTTCCCCTCAGGAACAATGCCTTGAGAAATTGAAAACAGGTACTCTGGGCAGAGGGAGCAGTTGAACTTAAGGAAAACCACACGTGATCACGCAGGGAGCTAAGGAGCTTGACTGCCCTTCAAATTGTTTTAACTTGAGGCATTTTGGCTGCTACAGATACAAATGCAGATAATATTTGTGCAACTGCAGCTGAAGGAGGTGTAACCTGTCCTGCCAACTGCTTTGTTTTTTCATTGATTCAATATTTTAGATGGAATGGTTGCAAAAGGAAGAGGGAAGCATGTTTGTCTTAGTCCAATCAGGCTTCTATAAAAAGACAGCACAAACTGGGTGGCTTATGAACAACAGACACTATATCTCAGGGTTCTGAGGCTGAGAAGTCCAAGATAACATCACCAGCAGATGTCTAGAGAGAATTCCCTTCCTTGAGTCATCTCACTTTGACCTCACATGGAACCTTAACAAGGGAGTTAAAGGCCATCTTTGTAAGGGCCATAATCCCGAGGATCACCTCTCAAACTCTCACCTTCTAGCATCATCACCTTGAGGGTTAGGAATTCAACATTCAGGCCATGGAACATACATGCTTTCTATAATTTCAAAGTGTGAGGCAGGGAGAAAGATAGAGTGGGAAACATGGGGAGATTAGTAGACAAAATCCCTGTGAACAACTTCAGTTGTAACTCACCAATTTAACCATGTTTATTAATTGTCCTTTTTGAGTATATTGTTGTTGTTAACAAAGTTTTGTATTCTTCACCATATAGATGAGGAAAACCAGGATCAGAGATTAAGTGATTGATCAGAAGCTCCCAGTTAGTAAGAGACCCCATTATTCCAAGTCTCACCCTTTCCACCAGAACCTTCTCATACAGTTTCATATTACACAAGGTATTAATATTCAGTGGTAAACAAAAGATTAAGTATTGATTATTACATGTTCGCTTTTCTGCTTGTTTTAAAGATCTGGGGCTGCCTCAATAGGTGCTGTTTCATTATCAAAGAAGCCCCCATGTCCAAGAGAAATCCAAAGCTCCTTTCATGAAAACTACATGTGGATAGGAATATTTTCTGCCTCAGGAGGATCTTATGGAATTAGAAGATAATAGCAAGGAAAAGGATGGAAAGTAATGCATATCTTTGAGACTGTGCCTGACACTTTTCTTAAATGTAAGTTCACAGCCTCAGCATCAATATTTACCTATTAAAGCAAACACTTTTTTTTTTAACAGATCCTAATGTGTTACAGGTCATTACACAAATGGGAATGGATTTATAGAAACTCTAAATACAAAATTTAAATGTCAGAAGAGACTTCCAAATTCACATCAAAAAATACTTTAAAAAAAATTGTTTACTGACAAATTGGTTTCCATATAACACCCAGTGCTCTTCCCCACAAGTGCCCTCCTCCATTACCACCAGCGCTTTTCCACCTCCCCCTCCTCCTTCAACCCTTGGTTCCTATTCAGTATTCAATAGTCTCTCAGGTTTTGTGTCCCTCTCTCTCCCCAACTCTCTTTCCCTCTTCCCCTCCCTATGGCCCTCCATTAGGTTTCTCCTGTTCTCCTGTTAGACCTATGAGTGCAAACTTATGGTATCTGTCCTTCTCCACCTGACTTATTTCACTTAGCATGACACTCTGGAAATCCATCTACTTTGCTACAAATGGCTATATTTCATTCTTTCTCATTATCATGTAGAACTCCATTGTATACATATACCACATCTTCTTGATCCACTCATCAGGTGAAGGACATCAGAAATCAGAGAAGAAAAGTAAATAAAAGGCATCAGAATTGGTAAAGAAGAAGTCAAACTTTCACTTTTTGCTGAAGACGTGATATAATACAGGGAAAACCCAATTGACTCCACCAGAAGCCTTCTAGAACTGATCAATGAATTCAGTTAAGTTTCAGTGTACAAAATCCGAAGTCAATCTTCACTATCAGTCAAGAGCCTTGATGCAGGTCTCGTCTAGAACTCATGAACCTGAGATCATGAGCTGACCCAAAATCAAGAGTCAAAGGTTTAATGGACTCAGCCACTCAGGCACCACTAACTTTTTATTTTTTTTTTCTTTTTCAAGTAATCTCTGCACCCAGCATTGGGCTCTACTCACAACTTTGAGATCAATCCAGGCTTGCATGCACTCTTCACTTGGCCAACGAGCTGTCCCCCATATTGTTCTCTGATGAGTCAGTTAGCAGGTTGAGCAGAAGCAAGACCTGAGAGACAGACATGATATCTGTACCAGGAAAGCTAAGATGAGTCTAAAATGCACTGTGCACAGCTGAATTGACTCATCAGAGATCCCTCACATTCCATACAGTGGGGAAATATTCTCTACGTACTTTTGGAGATACAGGAGGAGTGAGAAGTAAAGAATTATTTCCACTTTTTTCTTTATCTTTAAATTTTTTTAACATTTATATATTTTTGAGAGAAAGAGAGTGACAGGGGAGGGGCAAAAAGAGTCAAAAGCAGGCTCCAGGGTCTGAGCTGTCAAACATATTGTAGAATTTGGGAATGTGCCTCTTGCTTCACTATACATGTATTTACTTCGTTCAGGTATGGATTTCTTCCCACAACTTCTCAGTTGTTCCTTCCATATTTAGTCTCAGTTTTGTTCATAAAAATACAAAGATGTAAAGATATTAATAGTATTGCAAGATACTTAATTCATTGTACTCCTGGTCTATGGCCATTAGAGTATCAGTAGTGGGACAATAAGCAAATACATCCTTATTTTCTGGCATAATTCAAAGATAGAGACTTTGAACCCAACCAGCAGCTCTAAGCAGCACTGATTTGTTTCAACAATTTACCATACATTATTGTAGTACATGCATCTGGGCTTTTCTCCATCTGTTGGATGATCAGGAGGTCAGCATCAGCCTTATTCCTCCTCCTTAAAGAGTTACTGATTCTGGGAGAGCTTCTACTAATGGGTAAATCATTATATCTTTTGTGGAAATTTTAGTTTTTATGTGTGTCTTTCTCAGGCACAGAATAAGCTGTGTTCACCTCTATTCATTTATCTTGTCTGGACATTGAGGTTCATTCTCGTGGAAGCATTATATATGTACCATCTGCAGCTTGGAAAAATGCCTCTCCATTCTGCATTACTTCATATTTTTGCTCCAGTAGGGATGTCTTGGGTAAAAAGTGGATAAATACTGATCAAAGGCAGACTCAATTCAAAGGTTACATGAACATTTCCTAGTCAAGATAAAACCAGGAAGAATGATCAATAGCATTTCTTATAAATAGAAAGGATGAGTTCATGGATTGTACTGGCACAAACTCCAAATGTATGTGCCAAGAAGGAAAGAGATGCATTCTTGGAAATCAGGAGAAAGGAAAGTGAGCATTTTTAATTTTTATGTGCTAGGCCATTGTTTTACAACACAAAGTAGGTAAACCACCTCAAGTAGCTTGCATTTTTGCCCTTTAGAGAACATACATATCGGGCAGAAAGGTAGACATTATATGAATACATATCAAATTGAGTCAGACACTTCCAGTACTGTAGGGAGTAATTGTGGTGACCATTGAGATATAGGGTGTGTAGGAAAGATTTTCACAAAGACACATGGAGAACTTGTCCATATAAATATGTAAATGAGATGATAGCAGCTTGATGCTACTTTAGGACTTAGGTCAGGATAACAGAGACAGAGAATCTTGTCAAAAAGGTATATGTGAAGTTTACATGCTTTTATTTCATGTCACCTTGTTTGGGCAAAGCACATGGGGGAACAATGGTGTGAGGAGAGTTGAGAATGCACAATTTAGAGCACCCTCTGTTGATAAAAAAGGGAAAATGCTGGGAAAGTTTCAAGATTATTGTAAAGGAACTTACATAAAATTTTAAATAACAGTGCTGTGCTGATCCATTTGACACCTGAAGTAAAAGGAAAACTCAGTTCTATTTTAAAATTTGGATATTTCATTCATCATAGATTTTACTTTAATATTTTTTACTACTGATTTAAGAATTTTATTTATCTTTTGTTTTTAAATGTTTATTTAGTTTTGTGTGAGAGAGAGAGTGAGAGAGACGGTAGAGAGAGGGGGAGACAGAGAATACCAAGCAGGCTCTGCACTGTCAGCACATAGACTGAGATGGGGCTTGAACTCATGAACTGCAAGAACATAACCTGAGCCAAATGTGAGAACTGGAAGCTTAAGTGTTTCAGTCACTCAGGTGCCCTTAAAAGATTGATCTTAATAAGTGAATTGGGTGCTTCCTTATCTTTTGTACCTAAGTTTAGTGTCTCATTCACCTACCATTATCCTTGTCAGTTTCAAAAGGCTTTCATACTTCTCTGACCTCCATCTTAAGAATATTAGGGAGAAAGGCCAAGAAGTGAAACATTGTGGAGCTTTAGGTAAAGGAGGGCTTCTTTGTGTAAATGAAGGTGCTCAGGGGACACAGAGAAAGAAGTCATATTATGGCCCCAGCAGAGAGTTAAACTAAAGCAATTAAAAGTTGGAAATTATTAGAACATGGCCTAGTGCCACATTCCCAAGTGTTACATAATAGGGAGTTGGCTGGACTATACCAGACCAAACGTACCTGAATGCGATATAATCACCAAAATAATATAATTGATATCCAGATTTCGGTGGTTTTTTTTTTTTACATGTATTTAATTTTGAGAGACAGAGTGAGACAAATGCTAGCAGGGGAGAGGCAGAGAGAGGAGACACAGAATCCAAAGCAGTCTCCATGCTCTGAGCAAGCTGTCAGCACAAAGCCAGATATAATCTGAGCCAAATTTAAATGCTCAACGATTTGAGACACCCAGGCACCCCAAGATTGTTAACAGATTGATGCCTGTGTTACTTTGACTCTTCAGAAAGAATGGATCTGGGATATTTTTAACCTACAAATTGAGAAATGTTTTTGAACTAATTTTTCGATGTGAGTTTGGGAATATCTTCTGACTTTTAAATTTTGTTTTCAGAGTCTATATAAATCCATCCCCATTTGTGTAAAGAACTGTAACACATTAGGATCTGTTACAAAAGGTGTTTGCTTTAATAGGTATATATTGACGCTAAGGCAGTGAACATTACATTAAAGGAAAGCGTCAGGCACAGTCTCAAAGATATTCATTACTTTCCATCCTTTTCCTTGCTGTTATCAGCTAATCCCATGAGATTCTTCTGAGACAGAAAGTATCCCTATTTCCATGTCGTTTTCATGAAAGGAGCTTGGGATTTCTCTCGGACATGGGTGCTTCTTTGATAATGAAATAGCACCTGTTGAGGCAGCCCCTGAGCTTGAATACAAGCAGAAAAGTGAATATTTAATAATCAATACTTAATCTTTTGGTTTACCACTGAATATTAATATCTTGTGTAATATGAAACTATATGAAGGTTCTGGTGGAATGGGTGAGACATGGAATAATAGGCTCCCCTACTAACTGGGAGCTTCTGATCACGCACTTAATCTCTGATCCTGATTTCCCTCATCTGTATGGTGGGGAATAACAAAACTTTGTGAACATCATCAATGTATTCAAAAAGGACAATTAACTAACAAGGTCAAAATGGTGAGTTACGACTGAAGTTGTTCACAGGGCTTTTGTCTACTAGTCTCTCCATGTTTCCCACTCTATCTTTCTCCCTGCCTCACACTTTGAAATTATAGAAACAAGTATGTTCCATGGCCTGAATGTTGAATTCCTAACCCTCAAGGTAATGAAGCTAGGAGGTGGGATTCTGAGAGGTGATTATCAGGATTAGGAAATTTACAAATGTGGCCTTGAGATCCCTTGTTAAGGTCAGATTGAGAAGACTTGAAGGAAGGGAGTTCTTTCCAGACCTGAATCTGCTGGTGATATTATTTTGGACTTCTCAGCCTCAGAACCCTGAGATATAGTGCCTGTTGTTCATAAGCCACCCAGTTTGTGCTGTCTTTTTATAGAAGCCTGATTGGACTAAGACAAACATGCTTCCCTCTTCCTTTTGCAACCATTCGATCCAAAATATTGAATCCATGAAGAAACAAAGCAGTTGGCAGTGCAGGTTATACCTCCTTCAGCTGCAGTTACACAAATGTTGTCTGCATTTGTACCTGTAGCAGTCAAAATGCCTCAAGTTAAAACAATTTGAAGGGCAGTCAAGCTCCTTAGCTCCCTGTGTGATCACTTGTGGTTTTTATAAAGTTCAACTTCTCCATCTGCCCAGAGTACCTGCTTTCACTTTCTCAAGGCATTGTTCCTGAGGGGAAGTCCCAGTCCACATGCAAATCTCAGTCTGTGTCCTGGGAGAACCCAAAGTAAAATATTTATGAAATGATTTCAATTAAAGCAGCCTGGGGACCCAATGAAAGAACAGCACTAGGGCAGATCTGGCTGAGGGCAGAGCTTGGTGGCATATGTGTTGAGCTGAGGTCCCTGGCTGCCCACAGACCCCAAGTGCTGCTAGGGAACTGGTTCTGGGTGGTGTATGGAAATATGTAGAAGCGTTTTTCTTTGTCACAGTATATCAGGGTGGGTAGGCACCAAGGATGCTAGACATTTTTTGGTGCAATGATAGTTCCCCAACTCAAACCCTGTTACAAATCCTGTACAGATTTCTGATGTTACTGTAGATATTCATCACTCTGAAAATTTGGTACAACTGTCTTATTGTTTCCTTGATTGAACCTGGTGTAACAACCCAACAACTTTTAGCACCATTTTAATAACCACTTACATGCATTTTCCATTTATTTGAAAATTGCTTCTGTTCAATTTTGTTCTTTATAGAAATAAATCATGACACTTTCAACTTAAAATAAACAACATTGTTAATAACAAGGCTCGTTTTCATGAATTATATAGCAATGTGTCCCCTGCATGCCAGTATTATAGTTGCATTTGTGGTGTGCATCTGCTTATAAAGGTGAGATTAGTCTATTTTTTAAGCTTTGTAGTTTTATAATACCTGCTTGTTTTATATTTACATACAAAGTATTGTATTTTGATACATGTAATTCTTTATAATTAAGATAATATATTAGTTTCCAAAAATCATGTGTAGTTTTTTCATGTTGTCTGAGAAGTTTATCTTAGTAGTGAAAAGGAATTACAATTTTTTTAAGTAAAAAGGAAATCACAAGACAGTACCTTATGCCCTAGAATGTATACAGTTAAAAAGATTCACATTCTCAATGTTCGTAAGCATGTGGAGCTTTTGGCAATATTTCACACTGCTTCTGGAAATGTCAAAAGGTATGAAGATTTTGGAGAACTCAAGTTTCATATAAACTAAGACTCAATCAATGTAAACAATGAAGTGAATGAAATATTTACTCTGCAAACTCTTTTTTTTATTTTTCAGTATTATGCAAGAATTAAAAATAGTATATCCAAAAATCTTGTACAAGAATATTCATAGCATCTTTATTTGTAATTGTCCCAAATTGGAAACCATGTATTTGTCCATCAACTGGTAAGTGGACAAATTGTATTATACTTAGAGAAGAAATATAGTCAGTAATAAAGAAGAATGAACTACTGGTACATATAAAACAGGAATGAATCTAAACCTATTTTTTAAACTATAGATAATTTATCCACTTATATGCAGTTTTATGAAAGAGAAACTAATCTATGTTGAAGAAGAAAATAAATGCAATGCTTGCCTCTCACGTATGGGAGATTTACTTGACAGGTGACTTGTAAACTTTCTGGATTGAGGGAAATATATAAATTTCCCCAAATCCATCACCTGCACATATAACACTCATGAATATTTAGCATGCCCATTACTCCTCAATTTAAACAAGGAGTATTATGAACAAAGAGGGGAAACACACAACCAAACAGAAATGGGATATTATGGAGCTGAGAACTGTTTTCTTAGGATAAAGGAAGCTCTGTGATGTCCTGTAAAGGATGAAGAAGCACTAAGAGTCCCTACTGACAAGAAGAGACCTCAGGTAGTGATAAGGAGGCTCCTGGCTGGCGGGCCCCTGAGACCCTAGGCTGAAGGAGATTCACGGTTACCAGCAGGAGTGGCCAGTGTCATCCACCAGACACTTGTGCTGGACATCATCATGTTATGAGAGACACGTTAACAGAGCGCTGCAATGCCCAAAAAGGCATAACATGGGCCAGACAAGGGGAGCCTCCCTCCACTAACATGTGGACACCTAGCTTCTTCTGTGTCAGATACCCTTTTGGGAAGGAGGGATAAAAAGGAAGATCTGTTAGGAGGAAAGAAAAAGCTCCAACGGGTAGGTTAAATTAAATTTACCTTAAATTAATGATTTCACACTGGATGAGACATGTGAAATTTAATACATATGGTTATTTATTTATGTATTTTGATAGTGAGAATGAAGATTGAAGGATAAGATGGATTTTTTAATAGAAAACAGAAAATAATCTTTTTTACTGTTCGAAACATACTGCTTGGTCATAGAGTGGCAGCCTTCTACGGAGTGGTAGGTGAATAAAATAACATAATTAATTAATGACTTTTCCTGCAATTGCACTTCAGAAATCTTAAGTGTTATACATACTCAACGGACAGCAACGTGTGTTCTGGAGTAAGTGATATTAATGGAGGCAGGCAGGGTCAGAGAACAGTGGAGTCTCACACAGGATGTGACAAGTGGGTCTGTGGCTTCATACAGGATTGAATTCAATTATGAGCTAGAGAATCTAGAAACAAGCTTACTGAATAGTGTGAGTTACAGAGAAAAAATAATAGATGTAGTGCCTGGAACCTCAGAAAAAAGAGGAGATTGAGTCTCATTGTTCCTTGGGTAAGAGTTTATATTGGAAAGGGTATAGTAAGTCCTTCCTGTAACTCCCTTCAGGAATCCAGGAGAGGATCCAGTCAAAGTTGAGTGTCAGTGAACCATAAGTATTGGTGCATGTACAACCAAAGGAAGGGGGTGTTGATGCCAGAATCAGCTGAAGTTTGTTTGAAGTTGACATGCTGGAATATGTTCAGGATCTGGCTCTTCTTGGATCTTATTAGGAGTTAGGGGTCTAGGACAAAACTCAGAGAATAACTTTCTTGTTTCCCCATGGAAGTGGGAACATAGCGTACTTATTCAGAGGCAAAATACAAAACATCAATAAATGGGGCCTACTAGAAAAATAGCAGAGATGGAGTCTTTCTA